>NC_065582.1:49109344-49479344 GCF_024542745.1 Macaca thibetana thibetana | reverse complement strand
CTCAGGAGGCTGAGGCAGGAGAATCGCTTGAACCTGGGAGGCGGAGGTCACAGAGAGCCAGGATCACGCCACTGCACTCCAGCCTGGGAGACAGAGACTCCATCTCAAAAAAAAAAAAAAAAAAAAAAAATCCAAAACAGTGCCAGACTCTAAGTTTTGTGAGGACAAGAACACTGTCTTGGTTACCATTGCATTTCTGATTCCAGCTTCAATATTTCCCACTTAGCAAGTGCTTCAGAAATATTTGTTGAATGAGTAGCATACATTCATGTTAAAATAAATAGTTGGGAAAAAAATCTCTTCATATTTTAGCCCAAGTACTTTGGCTTTGAGGCCTAGAGACAATCTCATTTTAATCTATAGTAAACCTGTTTTGCAATCATTAAAATGTTTCTCTTTGAAGGTAAGCTTACTTTTTCAGATCACTGATGAAGATATTCAGAATAAAGTAGAACACACTCTAGAAGGACAAAAAGAGACAAGCTTCAAAACTGAAAGCAGAACCCACACACACACACAAAAGCAAACAAACTGCCTTGTAGCATCTTTGCAACTGACACCCAAGAACCAAAATGAAACTGGCTTTCCTCAGCAAAGTCCAAGTCAGAATCATAAAAACTCCTCGAAATACTACAAATGGCACCTATGTGACAAAGAACAGTTTTACAGCCTCAACACTCAGTGGACAAATGCCTTCAGATGAACCACTCCAGAAGGTAGGACTCCTACCTAAGGCAACTTCTTCATACTTTAGCTTGTTATCTTTGTGCGAACTTGATTGAGCCTTTCACACACACAAATGACTTTTCCCCTCTCCCTTTGGTTAAGACGGTCATCCGTTAAACATCATTAGGAAGTAGAAACCCCCCTTCCCTCTCCAGAGGGGGAACCTGCTCTGTGCTAATAACCACACAGCTAGGTCTGGCCTTGCAGCCGCCTTGCAATACAGCCCTGGGCTCTTCGTGGGCACTGCCAAACTTCCCACAGCAGATAATAATGTGCCACCTAAGGAGGATGGCGGCATTTTTCTGCCCTGAACTCCAGCTTCCAGGATCACTCGCCTAGGTCTCATCTTCCAAAGCCTCCTTTGTCTATCGAATGCATACTATGTACCTTGTCATTGTGGGGAGGACAAAAACAACTGGCGTTTCTCACAAGCTGTGTGAAAGAGCTGCTGCAGAGGACCCATGTGTGCACAGGCTCCGCTCACACTCTCTCTGTTTCTCCCTCTCTTCCCCTCAGAAACACCATCTGAGAGAGCTGCATGACTGCCCAGACCTTGTCCCATCCAGCTGACTCCACCAGCCTTTTCCTTCTTTAGGAAGGAAATGGATCCCCAGGAGACACATTCCTGCGGCTCCATGAAACCATCCAGGCACAGACACTCGACCAGCTTTTTAAATTTTACAGCTTTTACACGGAGGTGACACCCCTGTCCCCAGCCCTGCTATCGTGGATATTCCCATTACCCTTGTTAGTTTCAAATGTTAAAAACAGAGAACTCAAGACATTTACTTTTTTAATATCAAGAAATCCAACGTGGCATATTATAATAAACATAAACACATACATAATAGCCCAAGACTTAAAAACAAATCCCTTTGTTTCTTAGACCCACAGCCACATAGACATCACAGTTAAAAAAAAAAAAAAAAACCACAATGAAACGTATCAGCGGACATTCTCTTTCAGATCCAATACACAGAAAATCTTTACACTTATAATTTTACAGAGACCAGGATTAGAGAGAGAGAGAGAGAGAGAGAGAGAGAGAGAGAATGCGCGCATCTGCTTTATGTTCTCAGTGACCAGCTGGACAGATGGTCAAGAATATCATTAGTTAAGAAAGCTCTCATTCATGATCAGAAAGTCCCTTGGGCAGGCTGGTGTGGGGTGCAAGAATGTCCTAGAATGTCATACTTGAAGAATGTGTTCATGTCTGAGATATGAACCCATGTGGTGGACGTGGGGGAGGAAGGGGGAGAACAGACAGCCTGTTGTGATCCAAAAAGCAACCACAAGTACCTCAACATTGGTTTGTCACCCAGACACTTCCGGCTTTCATTCCACCCACTCCCTCGACAGTATCAAAAGTGAAGCAAACCATTGATAGGTCTCAGTAGCTGCCATAATCCTTCCTTCTCTAGACACAAGTGCAGTCAGCCCTCCGTATTCATGGGTTCTGCATCTGTGGATTCAACCAACAGATATTCCAAATATTTTCCAAATATTTGAAGGAAAAAACGTGTGACTGTACTGAACACATACAGACTTTTTTCTTGTCATTATTCTCTCAACAATACAATGTAACAACCATTCACATAGCACTTACATTGTGTTAGGTATTATAAGAAATCAAGGGATAACTTAAAGTATACAGGAGAGGCCAGGCGCGGTGGCTCACACCTGTCATCCCAGCACTTTGGAAGGCTGAGAAGGGCGGATCACCTGAGGTCAGGAGTTCGAGACCACCCTGACCAACATAGAGAAACCTCGTCTCTACTAAAAATTCAAAATTAGCCAGACGTGGTGGCGCATGCCTGTAATCCCAGCTACTTGGGAGGCTGAGGCAGGAGAATCGCTTGAACCCGGGAGGCAGAGATTTGCAGTGAGCCGATATTGTGCCATTGCACTCTAGCCTAGGCAACAAGAGCGAAACTCCGTCTCAAAAAAAAAAAAAGTATACAGGAGGATGTGCATAAGTTATATGCAAATACAACACCATTGTATATCAGGGACTTTAGCATCCCTGGATTTGGGTGTCTGTGGTGGGGGGGGCTGGGTCCTGTAGCCATCCCCCATGGACACCGAGGGACAGCTGTACCTCACAAGTGGAAAAAAATAAAGGGAGGCAGAAGAGGATACACTGGATGAAGTTGCCACTTCTTTGTCACTTCTTCTGGGCTAACACAGAAGATGTAAAAATAAACAGGGGGTCCTATATGTTCATCCCAATATGAGCATTTCCTGGGTGAAATTTCTCTAAATTTAAGTCACCTCTCAACCTGACCAACAGAAAGCGTGTGTGTCTGGGGAGGGAGGAGGAAGGCCAGTCATAAGCACTACCAAATCTATGGGAGAACTGGAAATCAACAAATCTGCAACCATCTGGCTTTCCGTACCAATTTACATCCACGTTTTCTTTTTTTTGAGAGACAGTCTCTCTCTGTCGCCCAGGCTGGAGCGCAGTGGCGTGATCTCGGCTCACTGCAATCTCCACCTCCTGGGTTCAAGCAATTCTCATGCCTCAACCTCCCAAGCAGCTGGGATTACAGGCGCCTGCCAACACGCCCAGCTAATTTTTGTATTTTTAGTAGAGATGGGGTTTCACCATGTCGGCCAGGCTCTTCTGAAACTCCTGGCCTCAAGTGATCCAACCACCTAGGCCTCCCAAAGTGCTGGGATTACAGGCGCGAACCACATCGCCCAACCCTTCACTTTTTCAACAAAATTTCTTATGGACTTCCATCAGAGGGACTCTGGTACTACAGATGAATTCCCTGGTGTTTTGATCTTTCTCCCCACCCTGCAGTGAGCACCTACTTACTGGCTGTGAGGTTGTGCCAGGTGCCCACAGTATACAAGAGACATGAGATATGGGGATACCCCGCCTGCTGTTTTGGGGGCAGGGGGTGTATGTGAGTCAAGCAACATTCACAGCTTCTAAAGCTAGAAAAAGTAGTCTTCAAAATAATCCATATGTTGCTTTTGGCAACTCACTTCAGTGCCTTGATTGGAGAGTTCTGAGGATGACATTAGTGAGAAACTGGGGTCACCAAAATCAAACAGGAGGCCTGGTTTGGAGCAGGGAGCAAAGTAATCAGAAAGAGAACATGTGGCTGGGTGGGGTGGCTCACACCTGTAATCCCAGCACTTTGGGAGGCCTAGGCAGGCAGATCATGAGGTCAAGAGATCAAGACCATCCTGGCCAACATGGTGAAACCCTGCCTCTACTAAAAATACAAAAATTAACTGGGCATGGTAGAGTCCCATCTACTCGGGAGGCTGAGGCAGGAGAATAGCTTAAACGCGGGAGGCAGAGGTTGCTGTGAGCTGAGATTGTGCTACTGCACTCCAGCCTGGTGACAGAGTGAGACTTTGTGGAGAGGAGGGGAGGGGAGGGGAGGGGAGGGGTAGGGGTACTATGAAGGAGAGGGTCATTATTCATCCCCAGCTGTTCCCCAGCTTCTGCCTTTCTTGTACCTACCAGCAACCCCTGGTCCTTTGAAAACATATAAGGCAGAATCCTCAGCTGCCACCACAAATGACCTCGGAAGGGTCAGTTAACAACAACAGTCATATAGGTTGAACATCTCTAATTTAAAAATCTAAAATCTGAAATGCTCCAAAATCTGCAATTCTGTGAGCGCCAACATGATGCCCCAAGTGGAAAATTCCACACCTGACCTCATGACAGGTCACAGTTAAAACGCAGGCACACAATATGCAGTCTATTCCGCATCCCCAGCTCTTCTGGTGATGCTACTGGGCTGCTTAGTTACCCTGAGCAAATTCGTTTTTCACTGTATTCACAGTATGTCATATTTTACTGTTAAGTACTTACGTGTGTAAGTGTAAGAAAATGATTGCTTCTAGGGGCCATATAAATGCAGAGTCAGCAATGATGGTGATGCCAACCAATCACAGAAGGCCCACATGGATGGCTGAGACAGTGACTCCTTTGCTTTCTGATTGTTCAATGTACACAAACTTTGTTTCATGCACAAAGTTATTAAGAATATGGTATAAAATTACCAGGCTATATGTATAAGGTGCATATGAAGCATAACTGAATTTCGTGTTTAGAATTGGGTCCCAGCCCTAAGATATCTCATTATATATATGCGAATATTCCCAAATCCAGAAGTATCCAAAATCTAAAACACTTCTGGTCCCAAGCATTTTGGATCAGAGATACTCAACCTGTAGTTTACTTTACTGAATGCGTATGATAGACTTAGCTAGGTTAAGTGCTTTAGATCTATGATCTCATTTAATGCTCATAACATTTCTGTGAGGCAGGTATTAGTGCCAGTTTATCCATAAGAAGGCTGAAGTTTGGGGAGTTTAAGCTATTTGACCAAGGTCACATTGCTAGCAAGTGGCAGAGACAGGAATTGGTTCCAGGTTATGTCTCCTTCCAGTGTCAAGGCACTTTTCACCTGCCTGAGATTTTCCAAAATTAACTGCATTAAAGAATTAAGAAAAAAGTAAAATATAGATATGTAGAAAAAAACAAGTTAACAAAATGTAAGTCTCTTGTGCTCTTAACATCAAATCTAGATGTTTAGCAATTAATGAGCTCACGAACCAATTTTCCTCATAGAGTGCTATGAAGAACATATATGTATGTGCACTTTATATATTTTAAAGCACAATGTGAAAGTTAAACATAGATATATATTATTTATTTTTAGAGATAGGATGTCACTCTGCCACCCAGGCAGGAGTGCAATGGTGCTATCATAACTCACTGCAGCCTGTAACTCCTGGGCTCAAGCAATCCTCCCACCTCAGCCTCCTAAGTAGCTGGGACCATGGGCGCACATCACCATGACTGGCCAAATTTTTTTGTAGAGACAACATCTCCCTATGTTGCCCAGGCTAGTCTTTTTTTTGGGGGGGGGGGTGGGGGGACAGGGTCTCTCTGTCACCCAGGTTGGAGTGCAGTGGCATGATCTTGGCTCACTGCAACCTCTGCCTCCCGGATTCAAGCGATTCTTCCACCTCAGCCTCGAGAGTAGCTGGGACTACAGGCATGCACCACATCACCCAGCTGATTTTTTATATTTTTAGTAGAGATGAGGTTGTACCATGTTGGCCAGGCTAGCCTCGAACTCCTGGCCTCAAGGGATCCACCCGCCTTGGCCTCCCAAAGTGCTGGGATTACAGGCATGAGCCACCACATCCAGCCTCCCTATGTTGCCCAGGCTGGTCTTAAACTCCTGGTCTCAAGAGATCCTCCTGCCTTGCCCTCCCAAAGCCCTGGTATTAAAGGCATGAGCGACCACACCTGGCCCATTATATATATTTTATGTAATATAAAAGTTATTATTTATTATTTCTAGGACTATTCCCTCTCTATCCCCCAACCAAGGTCTGTGAAGATCAAATAAGATATTATGGTGACTAAGGATGCTGCCTTAGATATTTTCTGTAATATATTTTTAAGTTACCATTTTAATTTTGTACCTTCAAAGTGAAAATATATTGTTTTTGTAAAACAATTAAGAGCAATAAAGCTCAGGCAAACTTCCTGGCTGGTGGAGATCTCAGGATAAGGTGTGAGCACAAAAATGAGACAAATGAGACTTTTGTAGTTGAAATGAGAAAACTTGCCTCCATCCTGTACTGACTTTGCAGTTTTCTCCTGTCTCTTCCAGGTCTTAGGCTCCAGGCCCCTGGAAGTCCTGCTTCATCTGTGCCTACTTCTCTTGCTGCCATTTGGTTTGCCTGACTTTGTTGAGGCTTCCAGAAAGTGCCTTTTCTTAGCTGCTTATTCTGAGCTAGTATTTGGCCTCCTTTACCCATGGGCCTTTGGGTGGACACCACCTTTCCCTAAAACCTGTCTGCATCTTTCCTGTCCCTTCTAACCATTCATTCAGTTTGTTCTTCCCCAAGGCGGGCTGCCACAAGTTGCCATTTCCTGACTGGCGCATGGCTCCAGAGAGCTCGCAGGCAGACACAGGGAAGGAATCTTATCTCGTTTTGTTTGTTTGTTTGTTTGTTTGTTTGTTTGAGACAGAGGCTCACTCTGTTGCCGAGGTTGGAGTGCAGTGGCACAATCTTGGCTCACTGCAACCTCCGCCTCCAAGGTTCAAGCAATTCACTTTGCCTCAGCCTCCCATGTAGATGGGATTATAGGCACCCACCACCATGCCTGGCTAATTTTTGTATTTTGGAGAGGTTTCGCCATGTTGGCCAGGCTGATCTTGAACTCCTGACCTCAGGTGATCCACCCACCTTGGCCTCCCAAAGTGCTGGGATTACAGGCATGAGCCACCGCACCCAGCAGGAATCCTATCTCTAATAACATTTTCAAGTTCTTTAACTTGAAATGCCATGGAGAATCATTCTTGATCTCTCCATGTCTAAGCAGGAATCTTCTCAATGTAACTTACAAAATCAATGTTCCTGATTCATACAAAACTTCCCCGCCAGTACTGCCACAAAAGGAAGCAGAGGGTTGTTCCCTCCTCACCCAACAAAATCTTGCAGGCCCACATCAAAGGCAGCCCTGAAGCATCACTCCACTGGGAAGGCCAAAGCTTCCTTCCATCATATTGCCCCCTTCTCAATGCAACATTGAATTTTGGAGCCAAACAGATTAGAATTCAAATTTCAACTATCATAAAGCTCTGTGACCACTAAACCACTCCAGGCCTCAGTTCACTTATCCTCAAAGTTGGGCTGATGATAGTAACTGTCTGACAGTTGCGGTGGGGTTTAAGAGGCAGAATGTATATCAAATCTTCACACAGAGAACACAGAAGTAGGCTAGTATTATTTACCAAGGTAGCCACTATCCCTTTCTGAGCAAAGCAGGGTTAAAAATAAAGACAGGGGCCGAGTATGGTGGCTCACGCCTGTAATCCCAGTACTTTGGAAGGCCGAGGTGGGCAGATCATGAGGTCAGGATTTCAAGACCATCCCAGCCAACATGGTGAAACCCCGTCTCTACTAAAACTACACAAATTAGCCGGGTGTGGTGGTGGGCGCCTGTAGTCCCAGCAACTCGGGAGGCTGAGGCAGGAGAATCGCTTGAACCCGGGAGGCGGAGGTTGCAGTGAGCCGAGATTGTGCCACTGCACTCCAGCCTGGAGACAGAGTGAGACTCCGTCTCAAATAAATACATAAATAAATAAAGACAGGTTTTTCTGTTCCCAGACACTTCTGGAAATGAATCAGTTGCAACAATCTTTCCTAGAAGTTAAGTCCCTCCCTTCTTCAGGCCCTGTTTTCAGGGCCTGAAAACAACAGGGACAAAAAGTACAGGCAAAGGACAAGAAGGCACCATAGCTCTAGCACCAAGGAAAAGGCATCAGATGTTTTGGTTTTAAGAAAAAATATCACCCTCTCCCACACTAATAATTTCCAACTTTATCAAGCTACTAAACAGGAGCCATAGGACCCTTGCTTTCCTTTAGAAATGGGAGAACCCTAGAGAAAAATAGGACTCTTTTAATCATTCCTATTTGCATGACACTTTATGCCTCCCACACAGAGCTTTGAGGAAAGCTACAAGAGCTCAGGGCTGTTCATGTGACACCAGCGATGTTGTGGTCATCGGAGAAGGCCACTCCAAGCTTCTCTGCTTTCAGGGATCTCACTTGCCACAGGATGGGGGAGGGTGGGGCTGGAGGAGGAAGCCTGGGTAGAAGACCCAGAACTCCCTGAAGGCTTGATGAGCAATTCGTGTCTTCAGAACAACAGTAAAATGATGGAAAGCTAAAGATGCCTGGAAAAGAGGGACTAGAGCAAGAACTGACAAGGAAGGCATAAAAGTGAAAAGAAAGCTAGAGAGTCAAAGAAATTAAGCTTTGTCTTCAGTTCCCCATTGCCAGGATGAAAGGAACTTCTCCATGCTAGGCTGCAAGAAAAGGAACCCTCCCACCTCAGCACAGACTCTCAGGGCCCACAGTGAGGTCTGGAAAGGAAAGGAAACAGAGGGGTGATTTCCAACCACCAGGCCCTAGAGACCATTGTCACAGGAGGAAAAAGAGGCAGGAGACAGACAGAGAAAGTCTGGGTGGGTGTTAAATTATAATTATGTCTACAGTGATATACGAAAAACTTCGCAGGTCTCTGCTGATCCAGATATGGGAAGTCCACCTTCTGAATCCCATGCTAGAGTTGATAAGAAGGCAGGCAAAACCAGGAATCAAGAGCTCAGTGCCTTCTTTAATACAGTGCCCACCACTGTTAAGGAGACCTCTGACTCAGTTTCCAGAAAGGAAGATAACCTCTTCAGCCATGAGAGTCAACTGTCTTTTAAAAAAAGGAAGAAATTGGGGAAAATTAGATTTGTGAATGAACATCCTTCTGAAAGGAGGAAACACATGAAGCAAATTATAGTTTTATTGATTAATTAATTCTTTTTTTTTAGATGGAGTCTCGCTCAGTTGCCCAGGCTTAGAGTGCGGTGGTGCAATCTCGGCTCACTGCAACCTCCGCCTCCTGGGTTCAAGAGATTCTCCTGCCTCAACCTCGAGAGTAGCTGGGATTACAGGCACCCGCCACCACACTCTGCTAATTTTTGTATTTTTAGTAGAGATGGAGTTTCACCGTGTTGGCCAGGATGGTCTCAAACTCCTGACCTCAAGTGATCTGCCCGCCGCAGCCTCCCAAAGTGCTGGGATTACAGGCGTGAGCCACCGTACCTGGCCACAGTTCTGCAGATTTATATTTTTCCTCCTTGCACTGGGAAACTAAAGAGTAAACAACTCCCATCCCCCAAAATATCCTAAGAATACTAAAAAGCGTTTAGTCAAGGTCTAGCCGTATATGAGAAAGTAGTTAATATTTCCCAAATGACCCCAGACCAAAGACTGAATTCTGCATTACAAATACCATGACCTTCTTATTTAGTGCCATTTATAGGCATTCAAAGCCAAAGAGAGGAAGTCAGCAATATATTAATTTTCTTAATTGTTACGTAAATGTCTCAGACCGACCTGTAAAATGTATGGACTCACAGAAGGTGTAATTCACTCTAAGATACAAACCTACCCTCTAAAATTGCAGTTGGTAAGCACTCAACATGGAGTTGAGAAAATGTTTACAAAATGCAAGACAGGTGTTTGGATTTATTTCAAATGTATTAATAAAAAATACAATACTCCCTTGAACAATGAATACCAGAGTGTATGGCAGTTAATTCTGGGAAAAAGAAGTGCATGTAATCACTTACATTTTGGAAGTGAAGGTTAATCTGCAGGAAACGGGAAGTTAAGATGTGTAATTAACCCAAAGGTACACAAATAGAAAGAATGGGAGGCAAAGACTAAAGAGGGAGCTTGAAGGAGCTAGCACAGAAATGCCTGCAGAAAACGCAGACAGCTGAAATGTCTCTTCTTTAGGCTTTTTCACTCATTTAATCATCACAGACAGGAGCTCTACTCATGGGTCCGAATGTGCCCAAAGACAGTGTTACTCAAAGCATGGTGTCTGGACTTGGTGCTCATCCTTAAACGGTAATGTTCCACGCTCACAGGATAAGCACAGAAATTTAAAAGTGCACGATGAGAGGCCTACAGCAATTTGTAATAAAGGAAAATTCGAGCACATGATCATTTTTCTAGTAGTACATTTGTATTGTATTTTCTAAATGAAACAGTGAGAAATGGATTGGAAATAGAAGGAGAAGAAACTGGTCTTTCACCATAGGCAGTTTGCAGAGTACCTCTAAAAAAACCTACCCTCTAAAATTGCAGTTGGTAAGCACTCAACATGGAGGTAAGAAAATATATGAAAACTTCCTGTTGTTTGGTTTCTACTCCAAGTTATGTTTTCTCAACGCAGAACCCTGCCTGGTTAGTATAGTAACTGATGAAAAAAGCCAGCAATGATGGCTATTTTCGCTTGAAACACTGATTCCACTAAAACCAACACCTGGCCTTATACTGTTGTGCTATTCCACATAAGGCAAAACCCCGCTCAATCTTTTTGTTTGTTTGTATATAAAAAGAAATTCTGAATTGAGCAGCCTTCTATATAGAAAAATGGAATTCATAGTTTTAATCATTAAATATAGCCGAATATTTACACATCATTAAACACAAAATATATGAGCTGTTAGGTGGGTTCTTCCTCCTAGCCCTACCACGCCTTACTATAAAGGAATATGTTACAATGCATAGACCACATTGCATTCTCTCACATCTACTTTACTTTCTGTTTGAATATCTGTGGTTATAGCAACATCACTTTTTATCTACTAAAAATATCTTAGGCTTCCTCGGCCTAGATTTTTCCCCCTGGAATTCTGTTTGTAAGAGGTATAGGTATAAAAAAGAAAATAACTATGTCTTTGTCAGGAGATTAAACACATTTTAAAAAAAACAAATATACATACACATTTGTATATGAACACAAATGTAAACACACATCTACAACCTACACCTGAAGTCCCACCAGCAAAATCTTCATTAACTCACTGTCTAATCACTGAGTAGAAAAATAGTATATCCAAGGACCATAAGACAATGGTCTCCTTATTTACCAATATCATGTTTACTGAAATAAAGCTTTTTAGGTACTGCCTTGGTTATATTAAGCAAGTTGGCTTCAAGTTCAATAACATAAATGCAAAATTCACTAAATATGCAGGCATTGGTTGGAGGAAGACGAGACAGCACTGGGATTGGCTGAGCTGAGGGAGAAACAGATGAGGGAGGAATAAATCAAGAGTGACCCAAATTGAGAAATTCTGTGAGTAAATATTGAAGTCTTATTGGCATGATTTTATCTAATGGCTTTAATATGTAGCCGCTGCTACAAATGCTGGGGTCATCTAATGGGGAAGGTAGGAAACAGACCTCACACTGCACAACACCAGAGGATGTGAACTGTCTAGGCTGCCCCTACATCTCCATAAACAAGGCCTCTTCCCATCAAAGGCCACTATGGAATGTAGCTGGAGTTGTTTATGCTTCTTTCTTTTTCTATTAGGTTTACTTTCCTGATGTTAAACCCTATCAACTTTACTGCCCAGAAACCTATCTTCAGAATAGGACCTTCTGCTTTGAAGACTCCTTTTAAGAAATGTCAAGGGGCAGTAAACATAAAATAGGATCCATAGCACCACCAATGACACAAAAACAGGGCCAAAGCTAATCAGTCCCTTCCATAAAACACACACTCAGTCTTTTCTCCCTCTCACACACAGTAGCAGACCAATAAGATCTGCAGAGTGAATGTAAGCAACAGAGTAGGAAGCAGCTGAAAAGAAAGAATTCCTGCTGCGTTCTCCCCTTGTGCCTCTTTCACAGTCAAAGGGTTCAAGGGAAGAATGTTTTATTGCACACTGCTGTTCACCACTAGCAGTGCAAGTTTATTCTGCCCGGGGGCTCAAGTGGGACGAATCTGGTCATCTCCGTATGTTCTCGGTGAAACTCTTCTCTTGTTTTCCTTTCATTTTTCAGGCCTGGTCTAATTTAAAACAAGCCACACAGAGACACACAGACACACTGGCCATGGCAGCGACTGCCTCTGAGAGAAAGGTGGGCCTGCAGTACTGGCTGGGACCACCTCTAATCTGAAGATGCTGTTTGCCTGTATTTGCTTCCCAGTCCTTCCTCCCTGCCTGTTGCCTGTTGGGCCTAACATGGAGCTCTGCCCACACCAGAGCATTACTATGGCCATGAGCCCGTACCAAGGCATGGCCTTTGCAGTCCCCAGCATACAGCTCCCAACCTCACAGGCAAGTCCATCTCTATTGCTGTCAGGAAGTAAAAGTTCAAATGGGGCAGGCACAAAGTCCTGCTCATCCCAAGGCACCAACGCACCCCCACCAGGCTTTTCCCAGAAGGCAACTCAACCACTCTGGGATTTTTTTTTTTTTTTTTCCTTTAAGAAACTGCATTAGGAACTTGTCAAAAATCCTGAAGTTGGAGACGAGTGTGAAACTCCTGGGTCCCACCAAGGCTGAGCTCGTACCAATAGCCCTAAAGTCAAAAAGAACCAGGAAAGGTTCTATTTACAAGTGAACTGGACTCATGAGGCTCCACCAAGGAGGTAATCCCTGAAAACAGGCAAAGTTAATCAGCAACTCTAACCGCTCAAGGCATGCTATTATTACTTTTGAAAACAATCATCTGATTATACAAACATGTATATAGTGCTTAACAGTTTACTCTGTATTCTTCCCATGAATAGTTTCATGTTCACAACAAATGTAGGAGGGAAAAGTATAGAAATTATTATCTCCATTTTATGGAAAAGAATCTAAGGGTCAGAACCTAGCTAGTAAGTAAAGAACTGCAAATAAAGCTCAGGTCTTGTCTGTCTCTTTCCACTATATCACAGCTCACCTTCCGAAAGAAGCGTCATCTTTGTGGCATCTGTAAAACACTTCCCCTATCTTTCCCCATACTGCCCACTCCTCTTAGGTGCCGGAAGAAAATGCCCACTACTTTTACACACATAACTAATGCATGGTTGCTGCTCTGCAAATGATTTCTGAATAAATGAGCACTCCCATGCATGCCATTCCAAGGCACGGTCACCCTTCTTGCCCTGGGCCAGATTTAGGGAGGTCAGGAGCATCTAATATGGAATCTTAAGTAGTCAGAAAAACAGGAAGGAATACAGATGGGTATGTTCCTTGTTTGCACATAAATGCCATTTGGGCTTCTCAGACCTGACGCTTGAGCCTTTCCTGAACTGTGCTTTTTCCTAACATGCAGGTCTGCCTGTCAAAGTTATGCCACCACGCTACCATCTACTTTTCTGGCAACTCCAGTTATTCTTTAGTTTTATCTCTCAGTTTAACCAGAAGGTTCCCCTAACTTTCCCCTGTTTTAACTAGGCCAACTGATGTTTTGCCAACGGCAGGGTCTGGGTTTTTTATTTTGTTTTAAATCCACTTGCCATTCTCTACCTCTCTCCCAGGCAATTAACAAGCATTTGGCCCACTCCACTCCTACTCCAGGCCTTAAGTTCGCCCCAACACACTGACTCCTGTAGGCCACAGAAAAGCCCAACAGCAAAAGAAACACCCTAGATTGAAAGACACACACACACACACACACACAGAAACCTACTGATAATGAGACTCACCCTCCTGTCAGCAGAGAATGGCCAAACCCATCTCCCAGTTCTGGTTATTTCTAGAAATTTGAAATCTATAATATGTCACCATCACTCAACACTCAGTAAGTATTTACTGGATGAATGCATGAATGAATGATTACTATTATCTGATAATATGCACTTGAGAGAAACTTTATCAAATGCTTACTGAAAATCTAAATTACTAGACAAGCAAAGGGCCGATGACTACTCAGGGATTTACACTTTAGTGGCAAACACAACTTTACAGCCAGGCCTACTTGTCTTGTTACAATCACTTAAATGTTTTATTTGTTTACAAAACTCTTCTCAACTATTTTTGATGATTTGTTGCCACGTGCACAATCTAATGTGCATATATACACAGGGAATGAAAGTATGTAGCCTGGCACACTGCCACCCTAAATATCAGGCAGGCTCCTCAAAGACAATAGTAATGCTGTGTATTTCTTAATACATTTTCACTACTAGATCAGCCATTTGAAGGTTTATTTATTCCTAAATTCTTCAGCTTCCTGTATCTGAGTATTTATGTCTCAGATTTCCCCCATTACCTCCTTTCCCACCACTTTATTCCTAATATTCCACTTTTCACCTCATTACTATGAAGCATGACCTAACGCCAGCATTTATTCCCTGACCTCCGAAATGAAAAGACTCATAAACAAAACAAACAAAATGGAAAAAAAATTTAGCAACTATTTTTGGGCCCCAGAAACAAAACTTACTTTTCCAAAGAAAGAGAATCCTTTAACCTACTTTGAGGACTAACAAATGACTTGAACACATTTTGCTCAAGGTTTTATCAAACGATGGGAAACATACAAAGGTCTGATATTTAAAATACTAACTTTTGTCCCCCTACAATGCATCACCCTAGTCCAATGTTACCTTAAAAACGTGGGGGGCGGCGGGGAAGGATAGCTATACGGTTTACACTGGGTTATAGTCCTTGTTGTGGCTGCTGTTGCTATCATTTGGTGATAATTTGGAAATGGTCCCTTGAATGTCCCCTCTGATGCTTCTGGCATCGCAGTATCCGCCCCCAGATCACAGGGAAGCTGTTAGCAGGATGTGAACAGAGTTCACAAAATCAAGGGCTTGTTTACATACCAGCCACAGCACGAAGAAATAAAAAAGGTCTAAATGGCTGTTGTCTAACCTGTTTTTGTGTTTTCCTTGCGTATTTCTTCCCAGGCTCTTAACAAACAGGTAATGGGTAGTTAAACATTTGGGACCAGTTACTCATCTTGCTTTGCAGTCACAGAGCTGGTCCAAGTGGAGCAGCCAGTAACTTCAAAGGACACCCTAGTTTGGATGTTTCCCAGGGGACAGAGCCCAGGCCCCAGGGCACCCTCATAAAACCCGAGGAGGGAATTTTACCCCATTCCCTGCCCCTGGTTACCTGAATCACACTGTGCACATGTACAGAAGCTAAAAGGTTCTCTACTTTGCCCCATTTGACTCAGGAAAAGGAAAACAAATGATAGATAACTGCACTGGTTCCTCCCACTCGCTACGAACTCCACTCTCTGCGCCCTTACGCAAACCACTCAGAAGGGTCAGAGCAGCTGTTTCCAGAGCCGCTTGGCCAAAACGGGCGAACACAAGGCATGAAAAGAATTCTGAAAATACTTCCGATTGCTTTTCTTGTCTCTCACACAAGAGCATGCTTAACCCACGGGTACCTTTCAGTGTTCATGTATAATAAATACAGTTTTCAAAATAAAGAATAAGACACCCAAAATCCTACCTATTTGGTGTAGCTGCTGCCTTCGTTAGTCACATTTTCTCAGAGACCGTAGCTCCAGATGCACTGAAAACCATCATTTTTAATTATTTTATATCTACGGCCATTTGTCCTACAGACTTCTTCTTGGCCTCTTATCATTTTTGCCAGTGGAAAATTTATGCTTTCCCCTTTAACTACTACTGGTCTAAATTTACTTTAGTGAAGAAAATTTTGGCTCTAACTAAAACTCATGTAAACTTTCCATTTCACCGTGATGTTTTCTTTTCTTGGATTCAGCACAAGTCTTTTCTAATCTAAGAAACGGCTCTTACAGGCCCTCCTCGAATGTTTGTTTTCCAATTTAAGAGCATCTCTCTGTACATATACATAAAACATTAAAAGCTTCAGTGATGTGTCCAAAGTTGCTCTAAGGCGGGAAGAGCTAATCCGACTCTCCACCATCCGCACAAGGGCACCACCTCACAAATGTGTCTGAGTAAGACCCGGCCCCATGGGCGTCCCCTGCAACTTCTCTTCCTTGAATCCCACTTTGAGAAGCACACATGCTTGGACTCAAACAGGTCATCTCCAGTATCCATTTCTTTCATTTTCTTTTGTCCCACAATAGAGTTAAACAATACACTGGTCGTTCAAATGCTTCAAGTGGTTTTACATGCTTTATTCCAACTATCTTCTCAGTATCAATGTGAGAACAGAGAGGATGAAGAAATTTCAATCATTCTTCAAGGGGGAAAAAAGGCATTTAAAATATCAATTATTTTGTGATTGGCTCAAGATCTTACAGGTATGGCAGAATCAGAACTAAAGTACCAGTGTTCAGACCCTCACAAATATGGTGAATTCATCCTCCTACTCTCTCACATAATATAGAGTAAACGTAAATGTAACCTGAACCACTTAAAGGTGGGGTGGGGAGAAGGAGAGAGAAGAGGGAGGGGAAGGGGACCATGAACATTAAACCATTTCACCAGAAATTTTCTTTCTTTCTAATCTGTCATAGGAGTAGAGAAAACAAAGAGAGATTTTAAAAAGAAACTGTCTTCCTTTTAAGCTATGTCCCTATTGCTCACTTAGAAAAAAGAATGAAAATAGGCCAGGCACGGTGGCTCACACCTGTAATCCCAGCACTTTGGGAAGGCGAGGCGGGTGGATCACCTGAGATCAGGAGTTCGAGACCAGCCTGGCCAACATGGTGAAACCCCGTCTCTACTAAAATTACAAAAATTAGCCGGGCATAGTGGTGCGTGCCTGTAACCCCAGCTACTACTGGGTCTGAGGCAGACGGATTGCTTGAACCTGGGAGGTGGAGGTTGCAGTGAGCTGAGATCGCACCACTGCACTCCAGCCTGGGCAACAGAGTGAGACTCCGTCTCAAAAAAGGAAATACAAAATACCCTCCTACCAATCCTTGCTCAGTATTGAAATTTTCTATTTTTTGTGTGACTCTTTTACTAGTGATGTTCTCTAGTTGTAATCAGAGGGTCCATGCTATCTTATATATCCCCTCAATGAATATGACTTCATATACTCATCCGTGTCATAGCATCCCATTCTAAAGACAAATAAATGTATTATTAAGCAATATTTGCCTTGACATTCTGTTATTTGGGAATTTGTACTGTGTTGATTTCACTGGAAATAGCGTTACCATGAGAAATTTTATTCTTCACAATGATTTGGAATTTCCTGTGGTTTCTAGGCTACAAACAATAAAGTTTTACCTCTTTTTAATTATTGTGAGATTCTTCCCTGGATATATTGTACCCATTTACAGAAACATCACCAAAGTGTAAGTGAAAATGTTTTTCCACATTTTGATCAACGCTGGGTTTAAAACTCGTATTTATTTTTTTAAAGTGTCTTATGCACATAACTTCACTTTAAAGTTGTCTTAATATATGTTCTTTCAGCTCCTAATGAGGGTGTGTACTTGTCAGGGTGATAACTTATCGTCTATATTTCATCCTGGGCAAACTGTGTCCTTCACCACTCACACTGCCTCTTTTTAAGCACTGAATCATGCCATAGGTGGAGGAAGGGGCCAAAAATAATTGTTTAATCATAACTATACAACCAACTCTTTACAATGAAACACAGAATTCTCTACTTTAGGAAAATGAGATTATATTTAGCCTTCTGAAAATGAGTAACAATCAAGCGTAAATACTTGTTAACAGGTTCAAACATAAGCACATGAAAACAAAACTGGCCAAGCTGAGGCAGGAGGATCATTTGAGACCAGGAGCTCGAGACCAGCTTTGGGCGACATAGCGAGACCTCGACTCCAGAAAAAACTTTTAAAATTAGCCGGGCATGGCGGTACACACCTATAGTCCCAGCTACACAGGGAGGATTGTTTGAACCCAGGAGTTCCAGGTTACAGAGAGCTACGACCTCACCACTGCACTCCAGCCTGGGCAAAAAAGTGTGATGGGAGGAAGGAAGAGAGGGAGGATGGGAGGGAGGGAAAGAAAGAAAAATAAGGAAGAAAGGAAGGGAGTAAGGAAAATTGACCTGGTCTAAAAGGGAGAGCCCTTTCCCTCCTCCCCTCCCTATCCACTTCTTTCAGACAAACCCCAATTTCTCCAACATCACAGCACTGTCCAAAAAGTCATCAAGGTGTAGTCTTATCCTTTGAATGGTTCTCTTTCTTATCTCAACATTTATCTCTGTCCAAAACCCCTCTTCCTTTCCATTCCCACTGCTCCATGGTTTGCGCCTTCCTCGCTTCTGCCCAGACTAGCAAACTCGCGTTCCAGCTTCTAGTCTTTGTCCTATTCTACGTGGTACTATCAGAGGAACTTCCTGTAGTACAGCTCTGACCTTGTCTCTGCAGTGTACAAAATTCTGAGGTGCTTTATGCACCAACAAACCATATCCCAACTGGCTCTCACCAAGAAAACGCATTGCCAGGAGCTCTTCACTGGTACCTCCTTTGGTATTTAAAAGCTTCTTGAGGAACGTGAGTGTGCCTTATCATAGTGCTTAGCAAGACTCTAAGAGTACTCAAAAGAACTAATTTAGCGTTTTCTGCGTACTATTTCATAATACCCGTCATCAGATGTAAGCTGAGTAAAATCAGTGTCTTAATTGTATCTCCCACAGTTCAGTGCTTTCAGTGTGGAATTTCTACAAATCATCATTGAACAAATGAACTATGGAACTAATTGCTCTTTATTGAATCCACTGGTTGAGTGCTCTAGAATAAGCCACCTAGAAACATTGGTATTTAAAACATCAATGACGAGGAAGATAGTAATACTCAAAATACTCTCATGAATTTGTTTTTGAAAAGAAATTATTATAAACAAAATAAATGACAGGCCTTCAGGTGAAGCTCTATTATATCATACCTAAGACTGACAACAGCAAAGATATGGATGTGCCTCAGGAAGATATGTTACCAAGACACTAATCCATATACTTCCTAAAGAAATTGCACATCCTAAAAATCTAATCCTTCCAAAAATGTTATTATAAGTAAGGCAAGGCTTAGTTTGCTTGATCATATTTTGACCAATAATAATGAGAAAAAGAATGGAAATCCCCCCTTGACAATCATTTACACATTCTCCTTAATCCCAGCATGATGTAACAGACACTCTCTCAACTCATAGTTGGAATTCCAAGTTCATGTTCTTTCTTTCATTAGTTTTATGACCTTGGGCAAGTCACTTCACCCTCGGATGTCTCTGTTTCTTCACCTGGGAAATGAAAATGTTTGACTCTGATCTTTCAGATTTCATCTAGCTCCAGAATTCAATGATTTATGAGTATTTAAAATAAGCTTTTTACTGATATATGTAACAGCATGAATGAATCTCAAATGCACAATGCCAGATTCGAAAGGCTACCTATTCTATGATGATATTCACATGACATTCCAGAAAAAAACAGAACCATACGGATGGAGAGCAGATGAATGGTTGCTGGGGATTGGAGGTACAGGGGACTGTTTGACTACAAAGGGGTAGCATGAGGAAATGTTCTTTGAAGGTGGGGTAACAGAACTGTTCCACATCTTGATTGTGGCAGTGGTCTTGAACTCCTGGCCTCAAGTCATCCTCCTGCCTTGGCCTCCCAAAGCGCTGGGATTCCAGACATGAGCCACCACACCCTACCCTATGCGGCAGTGGTTAATCCAGGCATTTACCAAAATTCACAGAAAGGTACACCAAAAAGAGTACATTTTACTGTATGTGAATTAAAATTATTTAAGGTATTAGGAAATTTATTTCTCCAAATCCAATGCATCTTTGATGACATAATAACTGGACAACATCCCCGAAGAAATTAACACCAACCTTCTGGACTTATCACCGTCTTAAGGCTGATGAACCAGGTTTGCACCCAAATAATTTGCGGTGTGTTTTACAGTCCTGGTGTTGTTAATCTTTCAATGGACATTCTACAGAATGCTTCTGAGTAGCTCTGTTTTCCAGTGTGGAATATCTAACAATGAAACAGCGAAATGAACTCTAGCGGGAATGATTCTGGCGCTGCCCAGGACCTGTGTGGCCTTCATGGAATGTTAGAATGTTGTTGTTATCTTTGTGATTCATACTAAAGATATGAGGCACACAACACGAATGACAATAACAACACAGCAATAATAGCAACAGTTAACATTTAATCAGCACTTAGTAAGTTCCAGGCACTGTTCTAAATGCTTACCTACAGCTGAAGTGCTACAGTAGCTCATTTAGTTCTCAGAACAATCCTGTACTGGGTTATATTGTCATCTCATTTGACAGCTGAGAAGATTAAACAATGTTCTCAAGGTCAACTGACCAGTGGGTGGCAGAGTCAGAATGCAAACCTAGACAGTCTAACTCTTACCACAAAGCTAAAGCTGCCTAAAAAAGCTTCATTTAAAGAACAATTTATTCATCTTCCTGGAGAGTCCGTAGCTACTACTACATGCTTCCACAAATTCTTATCTAGGCTTTCTTCAGAAATTGGACAGGCCAGGCGCAGTGGCTCACTCCTATAATCCCAGCACTTTGGGAGGCTGACGCTGGCAGATAACTTAAGGTTGCGAGTTCGAGACCACTCTGGCAAACATGGTGAAACCTCATCTCTACTGAAACACAAAAATTAGTCGGGCATGGTGGCAAGCGCCTGTAATTCCAGCTGCTTGGAAGGCTGAGGCAGGAGAATCGCTTGAATCCAGGAGGCGGAGGTTGCAGTGAGCCAAGGTTGTGCCACTGCACTCCAGCCTGGGCAACAGAGAGAGATTCTGTCTCAAAACCAAAACCAAAAACAACAACAATAACAAAAAAAAAAAAAAAAAAAAAAAAAAAAAAGAGAGAGAGAGAGAAAGAAATTGGACAGAGAGCTTTTTCTAATTAGGACAAGCCAGCATCTCCCTCTCTGCCTGGTGATTTCATGAAGTCTGCATAGCAAAAAGCCCTACATACACTATTTTACACAATCAGGTACAACTGCTTTTTCCTATTCCTTTCTCCTTGCTCACAGCAAAGCTGGCTTTAGCTGACAGGTAAGATTTTTTTCCTAAGGCCTTCCAAAATAAGGCAAGAGAGGGGCTGAGCTTCTCCTACCAGCCACCAGTTAGGGTCTACTTTTTCTTTCAGTCATTTTCACTATTTTATGTAGGTTTAAGCCTTTGGGTAGAAATCTATCCCAAAGCAGGCAAGTTCCTGTTCCTGAAATGACTAACTCCTTGCACAAGGCAAGAGGCTTGTTAGAACCCTTTCAACTAGAGAGGATGATTAGTTTAAAACAAAACAAAACAAACAAACAAACAAAAAAACAGGACCAAGGACCAAGCTGCTGAGGCTGAAGGAAACCACACAAACAAAAACAATGCACCCATTAGACAGTACTTGTAAGGTATTCAGACCCTGAGAAATTAGTTTGAATGCAGTAGAAAGGCAGATTACAGGAGAGAAAGGGCTCCCAACTAGTTCAAGGGTTTGTTTAGTCTACTTATCAAGCCCAAACTAATCATCTTAATGGCTGTTTATGCCCAGAACAGGGTTCAAATGGCCTTTCAAAGAAAGCAGGGCAGACGCAGGCTGGCAACCTTCCTCTCTCCAAGGACTGCAACCTTCCTCTCTCTAAGGATCCCAGGATTCTCCTTACTGAAGATCCCCACTCTGAGCAGGTAAAACAGTCGGCCATAGTTCTATTTATTTCCTATCATCTTCAAACCAGACTATACGCTCCAAAAAGCAGTGGGGTATCATCTCTGTTGTCCGTTGCTCTATCTAGCTTATAGATCATTTTTGAGATAAAAACTTTATATATATATATCTATCTCAGAGGGTTAATGAACTGTCTGGAGGGAAAGATGGGGACTCAGACTTAATTTAAGTCCTTGCTTTTCCCCGATGCAGACACCAAAACCTTGTGACTGAGCATCAACAGGTGTCTTCCTCCTGCAAGGAAACTTTCAGAAAATCTTCAAGGTAAGCCAACTATCATTCTACCAGAATCAAGGACACGGATTTCCAAAATTCTAATCCAAAAGGGGGAGTGTGGTGGGGGGAAGATAATCAACAAGGCAATCCTTCTCCAGGCCACCTACTCCTCCTCCTCAAAGCAGCATCAGATGAGAAGCCGGGTGAGGCATGTTAACCGAGAAGCCCTCCTCCAATTAATGTGCTATTGCTCCTTTAAAACCGAGAACAAACGGCACTCCTGATCCCGGAGGCTGCAGAGCAGTAATTGTCACTTAGCCACTTAACTCCCCGCCGCACTGCTCACTCACTCATCGTGGTTTATCTCTCAGCCAATTACTGCTGTCATTTGCGTTTCAATGTGTGCCATCAGGGGCCAGGCCCAGTCGACAGCAGAACAGAAAACACCGGGAGGAGAGCCGACTGGCTTCCAGAGGCGGGTGGAGCCCACACCTCATTCCCTGCTGCTCTGTGGGAGCTTCCAAGGTATTCTCCTATCACAGAGGCTCCCAAAACAGCTCCACAAGGGACCCAAAACGACCTGCCCATACTCCAGTTTTGTGCTGTGCCTGGCTGTACACCGAGGCAACCAAGAAGAAAAAATTTGAGCCCTAAGTACCAAGTCAATAATAATGATGGTGATATTAAAGCTACACAAATTTTAGCTGCTTAGCATGACAACAGACAAGAGACAAGTAGAGGAAGTGGCAAGGATTCCTGCACCTTATTATTGTGAAATCCACCCAGGGCTAGTCTACAAATGTGAAGACAGGAAAATCTTAGAGGTCTCACTGCTCTTCTATGCGAGCAGATTTCCAGGCACGATGTTGTTCACCCATCTATAACTTGGCCCCAAAGTGTGAGGAACATATGAATTTTCTTAGGCGGTCCTGAGTTGAAATATCTAAAAATTATATTTGCATTCTATTGTCATATTATAGACTGGTGATACATTCTATACTTGGTAACAAAATTTTGTTTTTAAAAAAATTCCTTAAAGGCTCAACCAGGTGTGACTTTTTATAACTAAATCAGAAAAAAGCTTGCCAGACCACATGTCCAGATTTTTCAGTTCTGCAAAGATATCCTTTCTGGTTGCTCAGTGGATCCTAACCACAAAAGCTAAGACTCATGTTTTGTTTTTTTTGGTTGGTTGGTTGTTTTTTGAGACGGAGTCTGGCTCTATTGCCCAGGCTGGAGTGCAGTGGCGCGATCTCGGCTCACTGCAAGTTCCACCTCCCAGGTTCATGCCATTCTCCTGCCTCAGCCTCCCGAGTAGCTGGGACTACAGGCACCCGCCACCATGCCTGGCTTTTTTTTTTTTTTTTTTGTATTTTTAGTAGAGACGAGGTTTCACCGTGTTCGCCAGGATGGTCTCAATCTCCTGACCTTGTGATCCACCCGTCTCGGCCTCCCAAAGTGCTGGGATTACAGGCTTGAGCCACCACACCCAGCCAAGACTCATGTTTTTAAACCGTTTGTTTACTCTTCCTTCCTGGATCAAATCTATACCATCATGCACTGCATCAGGGCTTTTCTCTCAGAAGGCTGAAACCTCCCGATTGTTAAGGCAGCACCTTGGCTGTATTACCCTAGCCTGAGACTTCCTTTGGAGTGCATTTGGTCTAGCCATCAGGTTGTCCTGCTCACTGTGCAGTAAGCACCATGATCCCCCTGACATTCCATCTTCTGGAGCCCCAGTAACCACAGAAGGAGGGCCAGCAGCTGAGGCTGAGCCGGAAGAGACCTGTTCTAGCTGGATCTGCACAGCCCAGTCTCTGGGTCTAAAATAAAACTCTTCTCTGCCAATGAGCTCTGCCAGGCCTGATGACGTAACAGGTCCCTTCAGTTCTATTTGCAGGCAAGGTCCATTTACATCAGGATTTCATCCAGGTAAGGGGGAATTTGGGAGGGGGAGGGAGTGAGGGACTCTCAGAGAATGGACCTGTCTTCCTATCGTGCATGGAAAAGGTCTGAAAGAGCTGGTGAAGTGCCAAAGTAATTGTACACGTCATCTTGAGCTGTGCAAAGAGGAGCTGGCCTAGCTATAGCTAATTGCTATCCTCCGGCTATATGCTCCCCACTGAATACCAGAGAGGGGAATCTGTTCGGTGCATAACAAAGAAAAATCACAAGTAAAATAAAGCTAAGCAGCAGCCAGCCAATGCTGTGATGCTGCGACCGCCAACCATGGCCAGCCACACGCAGGGAAACTCAGATTTGTCCTCACTCATCTTCTCTCAAGCCTTCTAATTAAGAAAACCTTAAACTTGGAACCAATTTACTCCTTTCTCGCTCTCTTTAAGTCATCACCCTGACCCATCTGATGAAGAGAGAGCACTTCAAACGACGGAGAGTAGTTCCTAAGATAGCCGGTGGCCAGCGTGAACTTCCTAATTAAGGACCCACACAAAAGTAACTTTCCCTTCTTCTGGGCTCTTTGTGTTTGTAAAAATGCGGCTTCAAGCTGAACAAACTATTTGATCATCTTCCTGCTTCCTTCCTCCTTTCCTCTGTCCGTCTGTCTGTATCGTTTCTCAGCTGATCAATAGCTGCCTCTCTGTGTCATGAAGTGTGCAATAAGCTGTTCTTTTTCTTTTGTCTCAAAGCCAGAAGACACTGTATGGAAAGACCAGTTCCTCTTCTCCCGCCCTTCTCGCTGTGCTTGGCAGCCCAGTGGAGGTCTGGACGCTTGCCACTGAGTGCCAAGAGCAAAACCCAGGCCAATCAGCAGGGCGGATCCAAGCCCCCGACTGCAGCAGAGGTGCCTCTCCGCAGCCAGGCTGCAGCCACCCACAGCCTCCGGGCTGCCCTGACCCTGCCTCAGGCAGGAGCCCCGCCTCCTTCTCAAAGGACGTCACAAAGTACCTGCCCTTGGGGTGCCATACATCTTTCTTTGCTCTCTTTTTTCAGATTCAATTTGCCTGAATAGGAAGAACCTCTCCTTCTTCCTGCCTAATCTATTCCCAGAAATCCCAGCTGCTCTCCCCAACTTTCACAGAGCAAATCGGTAGGCCCACCACTGCCCATGTTGGAGATCACGCTGAGCCTCGTCTGGACCCCCCACTGCTTCTGGAGCATCTCCATAGACAGGTTAAATCTGCATATCCAAACCTGAATCTTTCATCTACCTTTCCCACTGGACCCCCAATTGGCAACACCACCCTGCGCTCCAGGCTGAGGGTCAGGTTTAACTGTCCCCTCTTCTCATCTCCTACATCCTCTGCAAGCTTTCTAATTTTTATTTCACACACATTTCTCAAATCCAGCCCCCAGAATCTAGAGATAAGACCACAGCCCTAGTTCAAGCCCAAATCCATCCTCCTCACTGCCCTTCTTGCCCCCTCTTCTTTCCAGGGGGCACCTAACACAGAAGTCTAACTCCATTGCCCTGTGTCCCTCTGCCCTACCCTCCAAGCTCCCCAATAACATCTGAGAACCCATGTTCCTCTCCACTGTCACCCACGCACTTCATGAGGCAGTGACCTGCACTGTTCCTACCCCTGCAGGAAGCTTCCTGCTTTCTGCTCAGGCTCCACCCTCTCCACTGAAAGGCCCCTCCTCCCCTTCACCCAGCTAATAACTCTGACTTTGTGCAGGGACTCCCGACCTCCAGACTGGGCTAAGTGCTTCATACACATTTCTGTCATTGGATCAAGCTCCTGAAGGACAGGGACTGGGTAATATTTCCCTGTGTAGTCTCAGGGCCCAGTTACACACTGTGGGCTCCTGTTACACACAGCAGGCTCTCAGCAATTGGGATATTGCATTTGTACTTTCAAATTACTAGCTGATGCTCTCTATTACCTTCCACAGAGCAATCAATACCTTAGTCTGCCTTAGACCCATTCTGGTGCTACCTATTTAAAGAAGGCAGACTCCTAGATACCAAGGGTTGTGTCTATGGAACATATTTTGTCTACAACTTACGCACTTTGGGGTACTTAATAATGCAGTGGAGTTGAAGATGATGACGGCGACAATGACGTCAACCAGGACAGGAAACGAGATGATTAGACATCCCTTATTCTCCAGGGCTGTGTAGCTGCTTAAAACAGTTCTCGATGAGTCACAGAATGACAGCTCATTTATCTTGAAACTTTAACTAACCAGAATACAGCATGGACCCTCAGTCAGACACACTTCTGAGAAGCCAAAGTACATATCAGAAAGTCCACACGCTCGTCCACACACAAGTTAAAGAGGTAACTTGTGGAAGGGGTCACCTGGTCTGCATTCAGGGCCTATTTGTTCTTGCTTAACGTTCACCATGATAATCTGCGCGATCTCATTCCTCAGTCACAGCAAGTTATTTGACGTAAAATAGGAGAAGAGGCGAGGCGGCAAGAGGCTCCTGGGGACTGACGCAGTAGGAGCAGTGCAAAAGAGAACCCTGACAAACTTTAAAAGAACACAAAGTACACAGCAGTGTTGGGACGGCTCATGTTTAGGGACAAGTTCCACACATATTAACAAACCCTAATGACACCATCACACAATAAAGGTACATTATTTACCCTCATGATAATGAGCGAGACAGCAAGAGAGAGTTATATTCTGTGCAATATTTTCTACCTGCAGAGAAAAGGAAGTTGAGAGAATATTTTAAGATGATTTCTATCAAGGTGACTTTTTTTTTTTAAGGAGTTTTAGCATTTACTGGAGTAGATTGCGTTTATCTGGAAATTTTACTGCTGAGACACCTGACAAATGAGCCATTGCTTAACTTCATCCAGCAGGGAACTATTAGCTAACCGCGGCACAGGCCTTGCCCACCAAGAGTGCACAGCCTAAAACAGCCCAATACCCTGGAGAAAACATTTGTATATTTAGTTTTATTTTAAAACACAGTGAAACAGGAAATTGTATCTGCCAGAAAACTACCAAATATAGCATGTCCCACACCTCCCCATCCATGCAAAACACAAGTGGACGAAGATTTCAATTTAGGGCAAGAGCACAAGAGATGAATCTATTGCAAGGCAGGTTCCACTTGGGAAACGATCATCTTCTTTTGGTCTTGATAACCCACTCTCCTCAGTCTCTCTCTCCTTTCCTCTCTCCCTCCATCTTTCGCTGCCTCATCTCAGCTCCTTCAATGTACAGGAGCTGCTTAAACGAAGGAGAAGACGAAGCCGAGGTTTTGTTCGCTTTGTTACAGTCCCATGGTCATTTCCTTAGTAGGTAAGCAAGTACAACCTAAGTAAATCCAAAGAAGGGAAGGATGAGAGATACTTGGTTATTTTTCACAAAAGATGGGACTTGGAAATGGGATTTTTAAAAGTTGGGAAGTATTAAAGGGAAAATCTTCCCGAAACCAGATATTGAAGAAGGAATGTACTGAAGGAAGACAGAGGGTGAAGAGTGGCCAGAAAAAAAAAAAAAAAAAAAAGGTTTATTTTATAAATAATACCAAAGAGTTGAGTGGAGAGAATAATGGGAAAGAAGCTAAAGTTTGGCCACTTAATCTGACCATACCTGCAAAACTGGAAATTTCACAACCTCGTCTTCAAGCTTACGTTCCTTCCTGGCGACAAGAGGGAAGTGAAGACTTTTAACCAGATGGGAAAAGTTACCACAATATTTCCAATACTACGTTTCCACCAAATATTTCCAAACTGGCATAGGACAGAGGGCATGAACCAGCTATCACTGACTGGCTTGACATTTTTGTCAACCTGCCTGTATTAAGAAACTTGTCTTGAAAATAGCATTTTTATTTAAAGCTAAAAGTCTTCAAGTCCTCCACATGTTTTTCTCCACTATGAAGTATTAGAATAGAGAGAATATGCTATCATTCATTTATTCAATATTTACTGAACACCTATTAATTATGTGCTCAGTCCAGGGAGTTCTTAAGAGTTCTCACATTATCAAAAACTGGGAGAACTTCTATTTTGCATATGTGAAATGTGTTTATTTATACCCAAACAATATTGTGATACTGAACATTTGTAGTTCACCCAAAATATTTGCAGTACGCTCAAAAGGGCAAAGGTTTTTTGAATCCCAGCTCTATTACATACAAATTGCATGTCCTTGGGCAAATTATTTCTCTAGACTTTGTTTTCTTCATCTGTGTAATGGGGAACTAGGTTTCATCATTTTTTATGAAGATTAAGTGAAATATCAGCTGGCAAGCACTTAACAGAAGCTGGCACATGGCATTCAAGCAATCATGCATTTAGTAAATATTTACTGAGCACCTCATATATGCCAGGCTCTGTTGTAAACACAGAGCTTCAGCAACCAAAAGGAGAAGCCAGATTCCCCCTTTCTTATCCTTCCCATATCATCACCAGGACTTCTCAAGGGCTCTGAAAACCTGTGAAAATGAAACCAAGTGGATGCCACACCAATGCCAAACACCATTAATTTCAATATCTCATGGCGATCTGCATCAAGGATTGAATTTTCAAGTGAGATTCATGCTGCCCATGAGTCCTGGGCACAAAAGCCATGTGGCTACTGGTCTGCATCAGGCTATTCACCTGGGGACCCGAAAGCAGAGCCTTGGAGCCACCCACACCCTGGCCTCCAGGGTTTAGACAGAAATAGAATTTAAGAGACATAGATTGCTGTCTGTCTTGCCTTTTTGCTCTTAAAATGAGGTGACTTATTTAGAGGTCGGTGAGGGATGCAGCTCTATTCAGAGGAAGTTCCCACATGAACTGCTACATTGTTTCTCTGACTCATTTTTACTTTTCCTCCCCATTCCTTCCCAGCCCTCCCTTGATGTCTTGGTCTGTTCCATATGTGGTACAATAGGCTCTTTGTTTACAAGATTCTAATGTGCAATAAAATCAGTTATGAGGCCAAGAATAATTTATGCACAAAAAAATAAGGACAGTAAAATTGACATGAATTGTATGTTTTTACAGTACTTTTTGATCTGTTACATTCCTGTTGATAGAATTGATAGACACTAGCTAAAAACCTTAAGTGGAAGTATATCACATTGGAAGTATATCACACACACATAGACACAGACACACACACACACGCAAACAACTCAGAAGCAAAACATTTTCAAAAGCCTCAAGCAAAATACTGAGTTCTTAATTTTGTTACTGGCACAAGCATTCACCCAGTCTCACAAGTAAGAAATCTGTAGCTATTTTCTTTTTTTCCTTTCTTTCTGTCTTTGTTTTTAGAGACAGGGACTCACTCTGCCACCCAGGCTGGAATACAGTGGCACCATCATAGCTCACTGTAGTCTCGAACTCCTGGGTTCCAGCAATCCTCCCACCTGGAGTTATTTTCAGTGGGTAAGGCAAGGTTTCATCAGAAATCATAGACAGTTTGTAGCCAAACATGCTTGGCTCTGAATCTCAATCCTATTCAGGCTAGGAGGTTTTTAAACATCTCAAAGCCTCAGTTACTGCATATGAAAAATGGATTTTGGCAAAAATTACATAAAGGATAAGCAGAATATCTGAACACATTTGGCAACCAGAAAGTTATTTCTCCAACCTCTCTTCCCCAACACACCTCTCAAAACCTTTCTTTTCCATTCTAGCATTCAGTTTCAGCTTTCCTGGACTACTGCCCTCCAACAGGTTTTTCAGCCTTTTGTCTACTACTCCTTCAAACCATACCAAACCTGCTATTAGAAACAGCATTCAAAAATCAGAAATTTGATCATGGCACTCCCTGCCACAAATCGTCCTATGGCGATAACATTCAGAACAAATCTGCATTCAGAGTGAAGTCCGCATGTCCCCAACCCATCTGTTCAGCCTCACCTCCCTCACGACCACCCCACCCCTGCCCCTTGAGCGACCGCGGCCCCCACGTTCCAGGCACCCAGTCATTTGGGAGTGGAGCAGGCCATCTGCTCTGGTGCGTGGACTCTCACTGCCCCTCCTCCAGGATGCCAGCCCCACTCCACCAGCTCCCATCTGTAGAGATCGCTGTCTCCTTCAAGGCCTAGCCACAGTGCCACTTCCTCTCTGCAATGTTTCCGGATTTCCTCTGCTGACTCAAGCCTCCACTCATATGTCTATGCCTTTCTCAAGTTTATTATTTAAGCTTTTGTTTTCCAGTTATCCATATCTATGAGGGTCCACCCCCCTAGACTCAGTTCCTCCATGACAGAGACCAAATTATATTCATTTTTACAAACAGTCCTCAAGTTTTATCGTTCCTTGCAAGAAGAAAATAAAACCAAATACACAATTGATTGAACTGAAAGGACAGAATGAGGATAGAAGAAACTAAACAATGTGAATAGAGGCATTTCTTAGTGGAAAAACATATATATGTGTGTGTATGTTTGTATGATATAAAAATGGAGCAAGCCATTCCCAAAGTACTTCAAATTCTGGCAAAACTAAGATGCACTTAAACTGAAGTCTTAGGTGTATTAAAAAAAAAATTTTCAAAAACCTCAGCAAACCACAGAGGTATACACCATATGTGGTAGATTAAAAATGACCACAAATTATTTGATCCTTCTTCCATGGACAGATGTGTCTATTCCACGCCCCCCACTTTCCCACTTTTAAAGATGAGTTGCCCGTAACTGCTTAGACCAATCAAGTATGGGAGTGAGTTTGAATATGGGAGTGATATTATGCCATTTCCAAACCTAGCGCTTAATATGATTAACAGCTTTAGCCTTGGCCTCTTGGAACCCTGGGCTTCCTTATAAGAAATATGATTACCCTAATAGAGAAATGACATGGAGAGGCTCCGAGGCTCCATGGAGAGGCAGACGGGCCTAGCGGGGAGCTCAGTCTTCCAGACATCCTTGCCAAGGTGCCAGGAAGGCGAGTGAAGCCATATTGGATCCTCCAGACCAGAGCAGCCACTGACTGACTAACAGCGAGGGACCTACATGTACGGATGCTACATGGACTAGAAGAATCACCCAGCTAGCCCTGCTCAAACAAAATCACAGATATAATCAAATAATGGTTGTTTTAAGCCATCAAGTTTTGGTGTGGTTTGCTAGTTAGCAGTAGGTAACTGGAACACAATCTTAATCCCTTTTGGCTCAGCATCCCACCCTACCTAATAGAATACGTTTCCTCCAAAGGGAGGAAAGTGGCCTTGTGTAGAATAGAGCTCCCAAGTCATTGATGGTCTAGTTGAGGGGATGAGAAACCCACCAGGCTCTTGGACAGTTGCAGTTGTAATGCACATGTATAATGCGTAATACACATTTCTTTAAGATAAGTTCAGTTCACCCACAGCTGTTCTGTCAATAGATATTGGGGCAAATATGGTTAATAACTTCAGAAACAATTTGGTAGAATACTACTCAGGAAGCCAGGAGACCCTCCATTCCAGTCTCTTACCATCCACATCTCTTGTGTATATGAGAAAGAAATGTTTGTGTCTTCATTTGCCTAGCTATCACATGAAGAGAAGCATATGTGATACCTCTTAGATCAGTGTAAATTAGAAATGAAATGAGGTTATGTATTGAAAACACCTTCAGTTCCTTGGCCAAAAAAATGCTAGCTCAACTCAAGTTACCATCATTATTTTGCAAATATGTTGTTCTACTATATAAAATACCCTAAATTAGTAAATGCAATTCCATGTGCTGGGTCAGCTGAGCATTTTTTTTTTTTTTTTACATTTGCCAGATTCCCCTTGTTTTGTGTTTCTAGTCCATAGAACAACACTAAAATATATGGAGAGTTTAACTAACTTTTGAAAAAGAAATAACACAAGTTGGAACCAGAAGAAGTCATCTGGGCCACAAGTTTGTGTCTTCTATGAGCCATCAGCCAGACAAATGCAGTGGGAAACTTGAAACTTAACATGTATAAATGATTTGTGTTGTTTTGTTTTAATGCTAAGTACTCAGCAAGAAGCTGAGTTATTAGAAAATGGACACTAGCCTGTGCTTGCTTGTGGGCATAAATTCTCCATCTATGAGAAGGCATGAATTGAGGCACTATATTGATTACATTATGTCGTTTATTCTCATCCAACTCTCTATTGTAGAACATTTTCTAGCCGCATCTTCAAGATGGGAAAGGGAAGCCTAGAGAGACTTCATTATTCTCCTGTATTTGCATTTAGCAATTGCTATTGCTGACATAAGAAAACAACACAGGGTGGCTTGAACAACAGAAATTTATTTTCTCACAGTTCTGGAGGCTGGAAGTCCAACATCAAGGTGCCAGCAAGGCTGGTTTCTCCTGAGGCCTCTATCCTTGGCTTGCAGATGGCCGCCTCCTATCTGTGTCCTCACACGTGGCCTTTTCTCTGTGCATGCTTATGCCTGATGGCTCTTCCTCTTAAAATGACACCAGTTATATTGGATTAGGGCCCCACCCTTATGACCTCATTTAACCTTAATTATCTCCTTCAAGGCCTGCGCCCTCCAAATACAGTCACATTGAGGATTAGGGTTTCAACCTACGAATTTTGCAGGCACATGAGTCAGTCCCTAAGAACTCTCCAAATCACCAAGCCAGTCAGTCAGAGCCAGGGTACACACCCTGGCTCCCTGCCATTGCCTATGGTCTCCCTGATTACTATACGTGGTGCTTCACCATCCCATCACTGCCTCAGTCTGTGTCTGTAGAAAATGGCCTTGTGTGGTCATCATTACTCATCACCACCAAGTGAAGAGAATGAAGGCCACAGTAGGAAGTAAAGGAAAGAAGGGAAGCTGAAGCTATAGGAAGACAAATGTAAAATCCAGAAAAACTGACCCTTAGCAAGGCAGGAAGTGCAGCTGACACCCAAACCTATTCTATGGCCAAGACTCCTCTCGCCGTCCCCATGATGCGGGCTTTGTTGTAACTGCAGGAAACACCCCGACTCCACTCTCAACGGTGAGGAAGAACCACTGCTTGCTCTCCTATTAGAAGTCACTGGCAGGGCACAACTCAATCACATGCTTTTTGCAAAATTACAAGATAATATACAATTTAATTTTTTCATCATATTTTTGCAACCAAAAAGTTTCAAAGGCCTTGGAGTGCTATATAGCTAATAAATGCAATTAATAAAGATTTTGTGATCAGCTAAAACAGGTTAGATCCCAAAAAGCAAGACATGGTTTTTCTCCCTCTTTCAGATAATGCAGGGAAGCATCTCATATTTACAAAGCACAAGCTTTCAACTATATTGGATTTTCCTTTTAAAAAGAACAATAATTTAAAGTGGCTTCTAGCAGAGAAATGTTAGGTACATTTAAATGAGTATTTGTGTTCTGAAAATCCTAATTGGAACTCTTTTATTGTTGTTGTTTATGTGTGTGTGTGTTGTGCTTCTGAGAGAGGGCTGGGGTTCTTTTGTGCATTAGAAAGCCTTTCATCTAAAATTCCAGTTTCATACAAAATTAAACTGGCATATTGGAGATAAAACTTTATAGAAAGCACTAAGACAAACTGAGGTATTGTTTTTAAAAGACAGGAAAAATCAAAATGGTTTTTCTATGTGAATCATTCTACAACAAATATGAGACACAGCAGGAAGGATATATCTTGGACCAAGATGACATCCATGTTGCCCATGACCTGCCGCTTATTACGTCAGCTTCCTGGGGACTGCAAGCTGGTGAAGCCTGACCAGCTAAGCCTAAGGCATTGCTAATGAGGTAAAAATGCTGCATCACCTTCATTTGTGTTGGCTACTACCACATTAAGATCAAAAATGCATTCTCAGCTTCACCAAAGCAGAGACCAAATTTTGGTTTACAAACCAGCCCATCCTATTGTTCAGGAAATGGCTCAAACAAGGGTATTTCTCCACTATTCTCTCAGTAAAGATACAGTATGTGCACTGTTGTACACATCATATCACTCACTTCTGTTTTTAAATAGAGATGATCATCTGGTATTAAAAATAAATAATAAGGCTGAGTGTGGTGGCTCATGCTTGTAATCCAGCACTTTGGGAGGCCAAGGCGGGAGGATCACTTGAGCCCAGGAGTTCAAGATCAGCCTGGGCAACAAAGAGAAATCCAATGTCTACAAAAAATTTTAAAAAATTAGCCAGGCATGGTGGCACATGACTGTGGTCCCAGCTATTCAGAAGGCTGAGGCAGGAGGATTGCCTAAGCTCAGGAGGTCGAGGCTGCAGTGAGCCCTGTCTCAAAAAAAAAAAAAAAAAAAATCAATTATATATATATATATAACATATGTATATACATGAATGTATATATACATATATATAAATGTTTGTGTGTGTGTGTGTGTGTGTGTATACATATATATAATTTTTTTTTTTGAGACAGGGTCTTGCTCTATGACTCAGGCTGGAGTATAGTGGCCCAATCTCAGCTCACTGCAACCTTCACCTCCTGGGTTCAACCTCCATCTCCTGGGCTCAAGAGATCCTCTTACCTCAGCCTGATGAGCAGCTGGTATTACAGGCACACAACATCATGCCCAGTTCAGTTTTGTGTCTTTCTGTGGAGATGAGGTTTCGCCATACTGCCCAGGCTGCTCTCAAACTCCTGAACTCAAGCGATCCACCCGCCTCGGCCTTCCAAAGTGCTGGGATTACAGACATGAGCCACTGCATCTGGCCATAATATATACATTTTTTAAGTACCTTAAATAAAATAATAAAGGCATCATTATAAAACTTTTTTATTTTTTTTAAACCAAACCAAAGGGATTTAAAATTACATATTTTTAATGTGTATTTTAATAGACTATGAGTGGCACTGTCCTTCATTAATTCAAGGCCTTTTCAGCTTTTCTCCCTAAACTTTCTGACTGGGCACAGAGGATCCAGAGTGTTTATGTAAGGAGTAAAAGAAAAGTCCTGATATTTCCACCAGAATCCCCTGCTTAGCAGAAATATGTCCCAGCATCCTTATCCTGAAACTCCCTGACTTAGCTGCCACAAAAAGACCCTCCACGTTCCTCAAAGTCATCACCCCCATCACGTAACTCAGGCCTGAGAAAATTGTGTCCTATCAAAGAAAAGATGTGCAAAATAAAGTCCTTTTATGCTAGTGCACATTCTTGGATGAAACATCTTATTTGTAACTGCAGAAAAGACATTTTTAAATGGTGATCAAAACAATCATGATACCAGATTTACCCAGCGGTGAATCCAGAAGTTTCATGAGCAACTCGACTATCCTGGTCTTAGTCAGACACTTCATTTTAAGTTCTCATCAAGTCTCCTGCTCCTGCTCTACTTTTTCAGAGCTAAACTAAACCCAGGTAAGTATCAAGGACCCCCACAGACCCTCTTAGTACCTTATGGAATAAATAGTCGGAATTAAACATGAAAAAACCCAAAGGGTCAGCCCATGCTCTGTCTGACAAAACAGGATTATTCCCTACAGGGCATTTTCAAGTTAGATCGCACTCATTTTTCTTGTTTACAAAGCCTTGTATTGATAAAGTATAATAAACAGCTGCCTGTTTAAATAGTTTCACTGACAAATTAATAAGTGAGCATGTAACTCTGGGAAGCTGCCTGTGGGGGACATGGAGGAAAAAAACAAAATCCTCTTCCCCAGTCTGGTCAATATACCCATCACACATCAATCAAGTGATGGAGACACTGGCCCAGCCCAGGATAAGGATGCTGGAATCCTGGGATCCTGGTGTGCAATCACCCGATGAAATAACTAGGAGAAAACATTTCTATTCTTAAAAAAATTATAGCTGAATATCAGTTGGCCATAGCTTTCCGAATTCAAAAGAGATTTGAAATGAGCCAGCCTGGTTTTTCTACCTCAGTGGCTCCTAATCCCAGGTTAAGGACTCCTCACTAATAATTCCATCACTCTGCATTATGCTATACACTAGGGGCAGTCATCCCAAAATGAAGGAATCACTCATCGTCTTTATTTCAGGAAATTTCTTGGTAAAACTGACTTCAAGGAAAAAAAAAAGGAGCCCCTCCTGAGGCATCTAAAAAGATGTGGGGAGAGAAGGCTCAAATTAATTTTCCATTTCCTGTTTTTCCAAAAAACTTTCTCTTTGATTAGACATTCCCTGCTTGGAAGCAAAGGTAGATTGACTAATCCTTCTAATTAGCCCTGGTTGTCACAGAAATACTCTTTTCCTTCTAATAGCTCTCAACTTTCATAAGCCCCCATTCTGGTCAATGGATTTATAACTCTCCCAAGTAAATTTCCTTACATGATACACATGGTAAATTGCTATATGCTGCTAGTGTTAGAAGCACCAATCCAACAGAAGTATGCATTTGTGTGTGGGCATGTGTGTGCACACCCACAGAGAAGTGACCATAAAAGTCATGAAGAATCTTCCTTATGCAACTGTGACCTTAACTCTGCTTTCTTACTTAAAAAAAAAAAAAAATCAGTATTTCCAAATACCTCTAAAGTACTAGGACTTAAAATTGTATGTGAATTTATTGCAGCATGGAGACTGCTGCACACCAATACTCAATTTTATCACCTTTAATGGCTTTAATGTTTACCCTTTTTCTTAATCATTGGTGTTGCAACCACCTGGACTATTTGTAAAGCACTGGCAACCAATCACAGCTTGAAAGCAATTCACTGTTTTTCTTTTCTAGTCTAAAATATGAAGACTTAGCAAAATCCTGAGATTAATTCTGAAGTAAAACTTGTTAATAAACAAGTTAGGTTTAAGAAGAGTGGGGGTTTTTGTTTGTTTGTTTTTTGAGACGGAGTTTCGCTCGTCGCCCAGGCTGGAGTGCAATGGCATGATCTCAGCTCACTGCAACCTCTGCTTCCTGGGTTCAAGCGATTCTCCAGTCTCAGCCTCCTGAGTAGCTGGGATTACAGGCACCTGCTACCACACCTGGCTAATTTCTGTATTTTCAGTAGAGACAGGGTTTCACCATGTTAGTCAGGCTGGTCTCAAACTGCTGACCTCAGGTGATCTGCCCACCTTGGCCTCCCAAAGTGCTGGGATTACAGGCGTGAGCCACTGCACCCAGCCAAAGAGTGGTGTTTTTATAGAAACAAGAAAATTAAAATGCAGAGAATTTATAAACATTACTGAATGGAGGACCAATCTCCTTAATATATATAAACTACACAATGAAAACATATTGGTCAGCAGTTAACGCAGAGATTAAATTTAAGTCTAGTTTTCAATCAGTTACTTGGGTCTTACAGCTGAAGAACCATCACCATTGAGTCCTTTGAATGTACAAACCTTCCTCATTTTAATGATTTGGATTATTTGTCTAGCACTGATGGGTTACCAGTCTCTTCACCTGTTCTGTCTGATACATCCTCTTATTTAGGGTCTCACAGACTATAGATGAAAAAATGCCTTTTTTTTTTTTTTTTTTTGAGACAGACTCTTACTCTGTCACCCAGGCTGGAGTGCAGTGGTACGATCTCGTCTCACTGCAACCTCTGCCTCTTAAGTTCAAGTGATTCTCCTGCCTCACCCTCCCAAGTAGCTGGGATTACAGGCGCCCGCCACCACACATGGCTAATTTTTGTGTTTTTAGTAGAGACCGGGTTTCTCCATGTTGGCCAGGCTGATCTTGAACTCCTGACCTCAGATGACCTGCCAGCCTCGCCCTCCCAAAGTGCTGGGATTACTGACATGAGCTGCCGTACCCGGCCAAAAAAAATGCTTCTTTAAGTGAAAAGAACCCTCAGCCAGAGTGATTAAAAAAAAAAAAAAAAAAAAGGCCGGGCGCGGTGGCTCACGCCTGTAATCCCAGCACTTTGGGAGGCCGAGGCGGGCGGATCACAAGGTCAGGAGATCGAGACCACGGTGAAACCCCGTCTCTACTAAAAATACAAAAAATTAGCCGGGCGCGGTTGTGGGCGCCTGTAGTCCCAGCTACTCGGGAGGCTGAGGCAGGAGAATGGCGTGAACCCGGGAGGCGGAGCTTGCAGTGAGCCGAGATCGCGCCACTGCACTCCAGCCTGGGCTGGGCGACAGAGCGAGACTCCGTCTCAAAAAAAAAAAAAGATGATGATGGGGTGAGCAAAAACATATTCTCAGAAAAGGCACTGAGAGAAAAAAAAAAAGAAATGGGGAAAAAAAAATTGAGAGGGAACTACCATGCAAGTTAACAGCCTCTAGCCTGTAAAGACTTAAAAGGAAATAACCACAACCATAATCTTTGAATCCCCAATCACATATATGACAAAAGACATACTGGGCTTGTCTTGCAAACTCTAGAAGATCACTTTATATACCTTTCCCCATCCCCTATCCCTCCCAACCCAAGAGGTATGCACATGTGCATACACACACATGTGGGCCACAGTCTCACTGTTCTATGTCTCTACTCATGCTGCCCCTCAGCCTGAAATGCCCTTTCCTCTTCATCTACCTTCAAATTATCCTTTAATAACCTGCTCTACCATGGGCTACTCTTGGGAGCAGGCTGTCCCCTGCTTTGTGCTCCTCAGTTCATATGTCTATTATGGCATTTAAGCTGTCCTGTAGTCATTAAATGCTTCCCTGAGTCTCCAACAAAACTGTGAGCTCCCTGATGGCAAGGCTGGTCTGTACATTCCTTGAAACCACGAGATCAAAGAAAAACTACACAGTCTGAAGTCAGGCATACCACATTTGGACCTTGGTTTTGTCAAGGTTCTTATCTACGAAATGATCATGGTATATCTACTTTTCAAGATCATTGTGGAGATTAAAAGATTTAATGACCTAGCTAGCACATACTAGGTGCTCAACAAATGTTAGATTCTACTTCCTTCTGATTACCAAGACCAAGCAAAATTCCCCCCATTTAGTGTATGTTCAATCCATGTGTGTTGGATTAAACTGAATCTCTCATACTCTGATCGGTTATATCCCATGGGATGTAAGAGTAATCTTTTCACCTACTCTTGTTAAGCTAAATTTGAATACTGAAGAATATGCCAAAGAAGATAACTCAAGTGAAATGCCAGAAGCTGGGGTCACACTGCCTGACTCAGGGGCCCTACCAGGAAACAACCACTGCCTCATCTGCTGTGCTTGGCTCTGGAAGGAACACACTGCCCAGCCCAGGAATACTTCTTTTTAAACTTCCTGGTCCCTCTTTTTTCTCAAATATAACATAGATATGGAAACATATTTTTCTTCTTATTTATAAGACTGCATGGCTATGGCCGGGCGCGGTGGCTCAAGCCTGTAATCCCAGCACTTTGGGAGGCCGAGATGGGCGGATCACGAGGTCAGGAGATCGAGACCATCCTGGCTAACACGGTGAAACCCCGTCTCTACTAAGAAATACATAAAAATAGCCGGGCGAGGTGGCAGCGCCTGTAGTCCCAGCTACTCGGGAGGCTGAGGCCGGAGAATGGCGTGAACCCGGGAGGCGGAGCTTGCAGTGAGCTGAGATCCGGCCACTGCACTCCAGCCTGGGCTACAGAGCGAGACTCTGTCTCAAAAAAAAAAAAAAAAAAAAAAAAAAAAAAAAAAAAAGACTGCATGGCTAAATGAGAACTATAAAGCTAGTTTCAACTTGTTGAGACAAAGCACCACACAGTCACACATACAAGTTACACTTACTGTCTCAACATTTGAAGGTTTCAGTTGAAGGCATTTATCAATGTTTAAGAGGGAGGAGACTGAGAAAAGAGAAGAGAGAAGAAAAAAAGAGGAAAGAGGGGCGTATGACAACTATGCTTGACGAAAAGAAACCCCTCCACAGTTGAAGGTATCCTCCTACATTCAAGTAGACGTAGTCCAGTATGCATAACAGAGTACAACTCTATACTCTATGCAGTAGTTACAGTGCTCTACTGGAATTTTATGGTAATGATTTCTTACAGTTCTCACTAGCAAAAATTCAGTGGTGCTCTCTGGAAAAAGGAGGACTGAAACCTCTTTCAGAGTGCAGAACTAGTTCCCTAGCCCCCAAGCAAAGCTTCTAGACCACACGGTGTTTCCTTGCCTCCTCGGAAGCTACTGCATTATCACATTAGATCAAGGGGGAAGCAGAAAGGTATCGTGTTAACAATATGTACGCAGACAGCCATGCGACACCCAGAAACCATTTCTTCTTTTAATAGTCCACTTCCATCTTATTAATAAAAAGTAACTCCTACTTCTTCAGAATCTCCTAGAGCTTATAACGGAAAGCTTTCCTTCAACTAGGCTCGCTTTTCTCCAGCTGATCCTATAAACACTGCTGGCAATTTTTTCTCCAATGCCTCTAACATATTTTCACTTAGCACCAGTTTGATGTATAAGATCTGACAGCCCGGCAGTTATAGGCCACCTGCATCACTGTCGCCATGACAACAGTGAAAGACAATCCATGATCCCATGCCCTGGTCACACGTTTCAATACAGCTTATCTGTCCAAAGCCACTGAGTCTAATGGAAGAGAGTAATTACCATCTTCCACTCATTGTCAAAATTCCCACCATATAATGCTCTTCAAAATTATTTTATTCCTCTCACATGGCTGCTTTGCAAAAACTAAAAGAAATCTTAAGTGGAAAAGGGGGTGGGTGGGAGAAAGAGGAGGCTGTGACTGGTATAAATGGAGCCGCCTGTGCATGAACTGTCCCTTTGCAGCCAAGGAACGCACCAGCCAGCAAGAAGGATACATGAACAACTCTAGTTCACCAATGATCATCTCAAGATTTTTTAAAATTTGAGTAAGGAAATTAGACAGTACAATGTCCTAGTTTTTGGCCTATTCTAAAGGCATTTCATTACTACCAACAAAACACTTGCATAGGGGCGATGACCGCATGCAGTGGGCACAGTGACACTGCACAGCGCAACAGTTCAGGCGAGTGGAAAGGGGGAAACGGCAGATGCCTTCCACACGAACACTTTTCCTATCATCGTTTTTCCAGCATTCTTCACACCTTTCCTTCACGCTCTAATAATAAGATGGATACCTGACCGTCCGGCATTTGCATTCAGTACTGCATATTCCTGGTGCTGGGTACAATCCCATCTTTGAGCAATGTCTCATTCATGCAGTATTAAAAAGTGAACTTTGACCAGCAAACACTTTCTGTGGAAAAAAGCCTTGTGGAGAAAAGTACTTACAGGAAAGAGTAATTAAATTTAAAGGCAACATTCAAAGTCACATGGACTTGAAAAGCAAACTACAAAGAGCAAAAAATGGACAAAAGGGCACAGAGAAAGATAACCCTCCCGGTGCAGGCAGCTCAAATCTTAGTAAGACTGCTCCACCCTTCTTGAACGTCAGTCATATCCACCGGAACAAAATCATGCCCATTATCCATTCCCTAACTACCAATAAAGTTACACGAAGTGGTACCTAGCTTTGTGGTTAGCATAAAATATCCTAGTAAGAAAAAATAAGCAATTTCATATGATGGAATAAATACCAACCCATGAAAGGACAAGAGTGATGTAATTTTTTAGAAAGTATAAATAATGAATTCTTAGATTAGTATTTGCGCACCTGTCAGAATGGGCCTGAAATGTTTTATTTGTGGCTAAATCCTAAAAACCACAGCCATAAAACATTTAACCAGCTGTCAGCACATTATAGGCATGAACTGACACTACCCATGTTATGTATTAAACATGGCATAGCACAATAATTAAACAACACTACTGTACATTATACAACAAACAAGGAAAGCCTGATTAGCCTCTGTAACATAGCCACGTTAATTATTTGGTGGCTGCTGGACAGGCCTTTTTATCTTTTTCTTGATCACCTTGGGCCACCACCCTGTTCATTAGCAGTCCTCAGAGGAGGCTGGAAAAAGACGGTATGAGATGCAACTGAGGATTAGCCTACTAATGGAAAAATTCAATAGTTTGCATCATTTTCTACAGGATATCACAGATAGAGATGCATGCAAACACATGGATGTTCAGTAATCTTTGGTTAACATGGCCAACCCAGACATTCCAATCAATCCTGCCAATTTATAACACTTCAGTGAAGCATTTTCAAATAATCCTGTGTGGATTTCACTTAGTCATCCTAGCTTTGTCCCCCTCCCCTTATAGTGGAATTTGACAAACATCATTTAGATAACAAGGGCTAGATAAATAAAAATGATTTCATAGAATAGAGCTGGAAAACTCAAGTTGTCATTGGTAAAAGAATTTCCTGTTACTCACTCCCACTGTGGGAGAATACCCAACTTGTAACTTGTCTTCTGTAATCTTCATTTTAAAAGGATTATTTCTCCTATACCACCTCAAAGAGCAAACTTTGAAAACTAGCTCAGAAACCTCCTCTTAAAGAAGCCAAAGCTTCCACAATCAATAGAAAGAGTGGAAGTATTTGTTCTCCTCTTCCAGCTTGCCATGTCAGTGGCCCCAACCCTCACCCTTGCCCTCCTCAGTAGTTCTTTGTCTTCTTGATCTTGACATTTTTGAAGATTACAGGCTCATTCCTTTATAGACAGACCCTTGGTTCTGGTTCATCTGATGTTTCGTCATCATTAGACTCCAGTAACTTTTCACATTAACACAGAAATAATGCTATGTCCTTTTCAGTGCATAATATCAAGAGGCACACAATGTTTGTTTGTCTCTATATGAGTGATATTAACTTGGATTATTTGGGTTAAGTGATATCTTCCAGATTTTTCTGCTATAAAGTTATTACATTTGCTTTTGTAATTAATTAATAAGCAATTTGTGGGGAGATACCTTGAGACTACATAAATATCCTGTTCTTATCAAACGTTCACCCACCAGTCTTAGCACATGTTGATGATTCTGTAACTTCATCATTTTTTTTTTCTCTTGAGACAGGGTCTCACTCTGTCACCCAGGGGGAGTGCAGTGGTGCAATCACAGTTCACTGCAGTCTCGACCTCCCCAGGCTCAAGCAATCCTCCTGCCTCAGCCTGCTGAGTAGCTTGAACTACAGGCATGTGCCACCATACTAGCTAATGTTTCTATTTTTTTGTAGAGACAGGATCTTGCTATATTGCCCAGGCTGGTCTTGAACTCCTGGGCTCAAGCGACATGCCCACTTCAGCCTCCCAAAGTGCTGGGATTACAGGCATGAGCCACTACACCCAGCCCATAATGCTTTTTATACTTACTAGCTGACTCTCTACGCAAGAGCTTTCACCTCTCCCCTCATTTGTTTATTTCATCAATTTCTGTATCAGTCTGGATTTATAAATTCGTATTTCATTTAATTGGTTATAATTCATTACCATATTTATTTTGATTGTCAAATTCTCCCAATCTGTCCAGTGGAAGCCCATCAAACTGGCCCCTGTGTCCTTTTGATTCTTTGACAATTCCCCCTACTTTCTGGCTCAACTAGATATTCAGGCCCATGTTGTACTTTCCCTGCCCCAGCCCAAGAACGTAGCCATTTCTCCAAGTCATCTTCCATAGTTTTAAAGGTAACATGTTGACTTGGTGGTTTCCAATATAAAAATAAGCATCAATCTGTTCAATGCTGAATGGAAACATCACTGGTCAATCTACAGAAAGTAGCCAGCGAGTGCAGCTTTTTCCATGTGCTCACTCGCAGTCACACTGAAACTGGCTTTGCTTCTGGCCACACACAGCTGGGCTATGAAAGCCATGGGCAGCTGAAGGTCAGGGAGGAGAAAAGTGAGAACACAGAGATCAGAGTTCCAAAGCAATAATGCAAGACGGTGGCAACAAGGGCCAGCACACCAGCCAGTCTGCCCGCAGGGCCAAATGTAGCAAAGACTCTTTTCAGAACCAGTAGAGCTTGCCCAGGAGGTGTGGGTTCCTTCCCTTCTTGTGCCAGGACCAAATTATTTATCATATTCCACTTGTTCAGAAAATTGCATCTGGTTCCATTTTACATATATAATTGCATAGTAATCTGTGACTCGTCTATGAAAGAGAAAATATTGCTATTTGTTCTTTTCAGAAAGAAAAAATAAAGCATAAAGAAACTTGCCTGTGATGCTCAGAAGCAAGGGGAGTTTCGAGTTTTGTAGGGCCTGAAGTCTATAATATTTTATCCTTTAAGAACAAAATTACTGACCGGGCGCAGCGGCTCATGCCTGTAATCCCAGCACTTTGGGAGGCCAAGGCGGGTGGATCACAGGGTCAGGAAATCGAGACCATCCTGGTTAACACCGTGAAACCGCATCTCTACTAAAAAATCCAAAAAAATTAGCTGGGCGTGGTGGCGGGCGCCTGTAGTCCCAGCTACTCAGGAAGCTGAGGCAGGAGAATGGCGTGAAGCCGGGAGGCGGAGCTTGCAGTGAGTCGAGATCACGCCACTGAACTCCAGCCTCGGCGACAGAGCGAGACTCCGTCTCAAAATAAAATAAAATAAAATTACTAATTAAAAAAAAGTAAAGCACGACTATATGAAATTTCTAGGGCCCCTTGCTGAACCTTGTAAAGGGCTGTGCAAGGGAAGGAACTTGAGGTCAAGTTTCATTAGTCTCATGGAAAAAGTCCTCCTCTGCCCAGAAGTAGTTCCAGCTTCTCGTCATGGAGCACAAGGTCCAGCACTGTAGTAGACTATTTCTTTAACGATGCCAGTCAGCCGTTCCACTGTTCTGGGAGAATCAGCTCTTCCAGGTTCTATTCCAGTAGACAGTACCAACTACCTTCCTACTCGGTGGCCTTCAAACTCCACCAATGCCTTTCAACATAAAACAGGAAAGCAACCAGAACTCCCACAAAAGCTTGGAAGCAACCTGTTTAGCCCTAGAAGAGTAGAGTCTTGTTGGGTGTTTGTTAGCTAACTTCACCTGTGCACAAATGCCTGTTTGTCTACCCAAGTGAACTGGCCCTGCAACTAGGATAACTAGAACTGCTCTCATCAAAGTCCATCCAAAGTCAGAGGCGCAGTTTGGAACAGGACCTAGACACTCAGGCTGACAGGTGTAAGTAATGCTGCTCTCCAGGCAGGGAGAAACTCACATACTGAGTCTCACTTTCATGTTCTCAGTATCTGTTCCCACCCCGTTTTACTCCATCCCGTGCTTCACACTCAGTGAACCCAGTCACCATTCACTGAATTCATTTTCCCACCTTCATGCTACCGATCATGCTGTTTCCTATGCCTGTAAAGGCTTTCCCATCTTCTCTGGGTAGAAAAACCCTGCTAATTCCTCAAGGCAGATCAGATGCCAACTCCCTGTGCAGTCTTCCTTAATATGCCCCTTCCCTGCTCCCTCTGCCCTACAAAAGTAGAATAAAATCATTCCAACTTCTGTGTGCCCATCATACTTTTGTGTAAGTCTGTTATAGCTTTTTTTCACATGGCGCCGTGGAATGACATGGAGAAATCTCACCAGCTACTTTACCTGTATCTGTGCTGTTCCTTGAATTTCCCGCAATCTCAATAGTACTTGGCACAGAGGGGCTTGAAAAAATGTTTGCTGAATTAAAGACTGTAGCCAAAAGGCAAGTGTTCTTTTTCCTTTCACTTAAGTAGAAGCTTATCTTAATTAAAATAAAACTACAATATTATTAGGTTTTTAAATTACATAGCTGTATATAGCTGCATATAATTGCAGTGCAATCAAACCTCTGATATTTTTAGGCAACTCTTTCTCTTGAAACTCTCCTTATCTTTGACTAAGTATCAGTGTATTTCTCCTCAGTAAGCTGGGTGTATACATGCATGTGTCTTTTAAGAAACTCTGGATTGTTGAAAACTTCAAACATACAAATGTTGCCAGAATCTAATAAATTGCCAGCGACCAGTTTCAACTCATGGCCTGTCTTGTTTCATCCATACCCCAAACCCACATTCCCTGCCCATATTGTACAAAGCACATGCCAGACTTTGTATCTGTGAATACTGTGGAGTGTACCTTTAAAAGTTATGGCCTATTTTCAACAATATAGCCATAATACCATTATCACATCTAAAACATATTTAATCATAATCCCTAATATCATCAAATATTGAGTGTTAAAATTTACAGTTGCCCCAATTCTTTTGCACTAAGATCTTCAACAGTAAAAGTACACTATAACTTCATTCAGCTCATAAACAAATTGCCCTATTTAAATAAAAGCTCTGAATTCATATCCTATAGAACCATAACATTCCTCAGGACAAGACACATGAAGTCTCATTTTAATACAATGTACTAATTATGCTGCTGAAGTTTTATTAAACATTTGTCCTATGGAGATATGTAAAATAATTTGTTTTCAGCTCATTACCTTTCTACTCAAAGATTTTATCCCATAAAAACTTCCACATGAGTTAGCGCTACTTTTGAGTTATTCATAGCTCATAACAATACATTTTATTTTTAAGTCTTAAAGTACTTCTTTCTCTTCCTCCTGAAACTCAAGTGCTCACTCTCAATTAACACAAATGCTTTCACTCTCAAATTTTCACTTCTAAAATAAAACTATGGCTAGAAAGAAACTGCTCTCAATGAGGAATTCATAAACAAATGAAATATGCAAAGCCACAAATATCCCTTATAATTTTTATGTGGTCATGCAAACTAATGCATAAGAGTAAATATTTTCATCCAAAATAACACGTATTAATGAGTGCAAGAGACTAACACCAAGATTAATCTGGGAGGGGATCAGTGCCTTCAGCAGACCCCAGGACTACAGATATTCAGAAGCAAGTGAGAGACTTAAGAGCAGGTACAAAAGTTCATTTTTTGGTGATTCTGGACACATACAAAACATTCCTTGATCTGGAATTTGAAATGGGTACATAAAGAGCAAAAAGCAAGTGTACTCAGTTTATCCAATTGAAATGTTTCTGCAAAACATTTGTAGGGCGAAATCTTGCCATTAGATGAATATTAAGGTCAAAATTTTGTGAAATTAAGACTTTTTTATAATGTAAAAATCATTCTTTTTCAATTAGGTTTGAATATAAAGTTTTCCCACCAAATATAAAGAAACTGAAAATGAAAATGTCTATTTAAATATAGAAAATATTTACTAATTCACACTAATTGAAGGTGACATGGAATAATAGAAAATTGGAATTACTTTTCAGTATATACAAATATATAGAGTACATATATTTGCCAAATAAATGTCCTTGAAGATCCTTTATTTGGTCATTTTATTTGCAATTATTTCATTGTTTCCCTTTTTTAAAAAAGATTATTCTAAATAAAAGCAGTTTATCTTACTGAATAGGTTAAATGTCCTTCCCATGCCTGCTTTATTTACTGTTAGTTTATAAGCACTCCTTCATGTAAGGTAAAAAGCCTTATGACAATACCACAAATTATTAACATCTGGGCTCAAATTAATCAAGTTATACTGTGTTCTTAAATTTCTGAATTCTTTACCTTTTTCCATGTGTTCAAAACAACTCTATTACATCCGGGGCCCCCAGGGAATCAGCTCCTATTCAGGAAGCTCCTTACTCAAAACTGGCCCTCCAGTGTTGCTCATGAGGTCTCCTGAAAATGACACCTACACAGAGAACATTTCTCTTGCATGTTCAGGGCTATATTGCCAGTCGCCAGAAACCAAGACAGTGTCTATTCTACTTCAATAAAAGGACAGGGAGGCTGACAAAGAAATATAAAAGAGAACACAAGTCACGTGGAGCCAACTGCCTGGATTCAATTCCTTCAGAAAGTCACGTTAGAGACTGCCACTCTAACCTCTAACCCCACTGCTTCAAAAGTTGCCATTCCCTCCATCCTCCAGAGCTCCAGCCACTTCCAGACGAAACCATTAAGGCTGGTGTATACCCTACAGGGCAGGAAGTGAATCATGCTTTACTCAACTGAAATGGCAGCAGGTTTTTAGGAAGCTAACCACAGTCAACCCAACTGAATGGTAACACTTATCTTGTAAACATGTGGCTAGGGATTGTTATTGATGACAAAAGATCAGCACTTGGGTTAACATCTCCCTTCACAGATGAGATTTTTTTAAAAGTATAGGGCACTTTACATACAGACACTGAGTATAGCTACGGAGATCACCTTCTGCAATACAAGCACTCAGAGTGTTCTCACTATTAACCCAGGACCTCCACTCACGTTAGGATCTCTAGCTTGCAGAACATGAATTCCAGACTTGGACTGTCTTTCCTCTTCCACAGCAGAATTTTAAAAGCTTTATTTCCTCTTCTTTAGAAAAATTTTAAAGTTCTCAAAATGGGGTTTTCTCTAGTCTCTCCTTTTATCCTTAGTGTGATCTGGGGTGATTTTTAGGGTCTTACTATAAGCAAAATCCTAATTACAGGGAAGGCCATTATCTGGCATCTTATTTACTATAACCCAAAGTAAATGTTTGGGGTTCCTAATTATACTGATCCAAATATCTCCCTCGTACTTTCTTACACACTTACTATTCTCTTTCAAGTAAGATTTTTTAAAGCTGTTAGTAAATTTACACTTTTACTTGGTGCTGCTGACCACATTAAAATCTAACTCCCAAAAATAAGTTAAACTTGAATGTGGTTTTATGTTTTTAAGCATACTCTAACTATAAAACTTTAAAAGTATGACTTTCAGAATATTTATTTCCTTAAGAAAATATACAAATGCTTCATCAGAGACAAAGCAAGGGATTCCAAATCAGTTTTTTAAATTTGCAAAATACTGCAGTGAGCCATGTTTGCACCACTGCATTTCAGCCTGGGTGACAGAGCAAGACCCTATCTAAAATAACATATAAGTATATATATGTGTGTATGTGCATATAGGTGTATATATACACATATATGTGTATATATATATAATCTCAAAATTATTAATAGAGAAAAGAAAAATTGATCTAATCTGATGCCACCTTCCAAGTACCCTAAAAATACAAACAAAATGTTTCTAAATTATAGGTATATCCTTAATAAAATTACAAAAACATGAGATTATCAAAGGAGCTCAAGAGTTTCTCTAAGCACATCAGACAATATCAGAAGTCAATAGTTCACATTAAGAAGGAAAGATTTATCTAGTAATTCTAAGGGTAATTTGTGTATACATGTTTTTAAGGATTTTCATAGATAACCACGCATGGTAACATATACAAATACACAAAAGAAATAAAATCTTAAAAGAACACACTACATTTATTTTTTTTAAATTTTCTAAAATGAGAATCATGACACCCACAGCCGGCATTTCTTCAGAGCCTACAGCTAGACAACCACCACAAAAAATGTTCTCTCTGATATCAGCTACGACCAACCCACAGGTCAAAATACTTGTGGGTTTGTTTTCTTTTTTCCCTACCATGTTCAATTTTTTAAAAAGTAATAGTCCTGAGTGCAGTCTTCTGGAACCAGAATGCCTGGGTCCAAACCACAGCCCTACTATGTACTAGCTGTATGACTTTCATCCAGTCACTTAGCCTCTCTGCGCCTCTGTTTCTTCATCTGTATATACATACACCTATCTCATTAGGTTGAAGATTAAATGAGCTAATAAGCATAAAATGTTTAGTACAGTGTAATGCACAATAAAAAGCATATAAGAATTAGCTAATAATAATAATAAACAATGAAAATGAGGATCAGGTAGAAAAACCATAACCTTGACTCTTTGTGGAACCTCTATTCCAGGGTGATAATACAGATACCAAGAGTATATAACACTGAAAATATTTTGGGGCCAGGTGTGGTGGCTCACACCTGTAATCCCAGCACTTTGGGAGGCGAAGGCAGAAGGACTGCTTGAGCCTAGGAGTTCAAGACCATGTTGCCTGGGCAACATGGTGAGATCCTATCTCAAATTTTAAAAAAATAAAAAATATATTTTGGAAAGCCTCAATTCATTCCTCTGGTCAATATTTATACAGTATTATGGCCCATTGGAAACGATCATGCTATAGCAGGGGAAGAGAGCCTAACATTCTCTCTAATTGCAAAAATAACATGCATAAGAGCCACTTCTGATCAAGTAACCCGAGTTGATTAGATTCTGTTCACCTCCCCCACACAAGGCCTCTGATGGCACACACAGGATGGATGCAGCATCCTACATTCTAAGTGTAATCATTCAAACCAACCTAATTATTTTTTTGACAAAGGATTTGGGAAATTAATGTAGGCTTGTTAGCCAGGGGAACGGTAGTAAGCAGCAGCTTCAGTCAAAGCTAACTTCAATACATATGTTAACAAGGCAAGTGGTATGGTGGCATTCCCCAGAGAATTCAAGGCAAAAGTCAAGTGTGGTATACAGGTGTTTTCAGAATTCACCCCGATAAGGTCAACCTCAAGATCTTATTCTCACCTCCAATCTCACACAATAGAAAAACCTATTCAGTTTCCACTACATAACCCTTCCTAGAGACCACTTTAAAAGATGTTACTGTAGTCCACAATTTTTAATAGGTGTGCTTGAAATGGCATTGTAACCATTTGCCCACTCACTTCAGGAGGCATGAAAGGAACCTAGATTCAGCCATTAAAGTCTTACATTAGACAGAAATCAACTTAATTTAACTAACCTGGTACCTTCCTAGATATACTTTTCTTACCTTTCTTTCTCACATCTCATGACTGATTTGCAGATATGCACTGCTGGGTTAGTGTACCTAAAAACAGTCATTACAGACTTCTTCTACAGTATCCTCTGGAGAGACATTTTGGGATACACAATTTGTTTTTCTTCCTTCCTTCCTGAGATACTTTGGGATACACAATTTTTTCCCCTTCCTTCCTTCCTTCCTTTCTTCCTTTCTTTCCTTCCCTTCCCTGCCCCTTCCTTCCTTCCTTCTTTCCTTCCTTTCTTCTTTCCTTCCTTCCTTCTTTCCTTCCTTCCTTTGTTTTTTGTTAGATGAGGTCTTGCTCTTTCACCCAGGCTATACAGCACAGTGGCACAATCATAGCTCACTGCAGCCTCCAAATGCTGGGCTCAAGGAATCCTCCCACCTTATCCTTCCTGGTAGCTGGGACCACAGGCGCAAACAAGATCCACAATATTTATGCATTTGAAGACAGGATCTTTTATGTGGTCAAACATCTCTCAATCCCTCTATTTAGTCAACTACCATTAGAGCTATTTTAAAGAGGAAAATTAGTAATTATTGTGGGCTTGAAAAGAGAGTTCCAATCACAATCAAGTTTGTCTCCTGAGGTTAAAAGCTAACCAAAGTGTGACACCGACAATGTGAATCTGAGTGCCTCCCCTAATGATAATGAGCAGTATTAAATTACAGGTTACTACCGATACCATATTACAAAAAGCTGCACATACAAGCTAGATGATGTCTTATAAAAGTAGTTATTAACCAAAGACAAATTAACAAAACCTTAGGTTAAAAGGCATCATATCCTTCTTGATATGATATCATTTGTTTCTCTATTTCCTTACTGGTACATGAAACTGCAAATGTGCCTGGTGTAGATTAATATTTTAAGGGTATCCAATCCTTAGGCATCATGCCTCCACATTAATCTTTTGCATTTTGTTGCAAATAATCCTTTTCCCACAGTTCTAATTTTAGATATAGTTCGTCCATCAGAATTAATCTTTTCCCATATAAAGACTGGTCACAGCTAAGATCGAATAGTTTCTCCTTAATCTTTTTTTTTCCTCATACAGAAACATATGGATTATGTTATTAACTGGTCTTTTTACTCTCTTTTCATTTTGAAATTACGAACAGATATGGAAAAGGTGTCCTTCACTGCTTGTTCCCAGAGCTAAAGCGCTGCAGTAACATTCAGTTCACAACTCAATAGCATCCTTGGGAATGGGTTACATGCGGCAATCTTTAACCATTATTAAAAACACACACAGTGATTTTACAGAAAATGTACTTCGACTATCAACAAAAATCTTTTGGGCTAAACACCGAATCCAGACTGAGGGACAGACTTAACTTTAAGCTTCTAATATAGCCTGCACTTTTCTAAGTTTACAGAAGAGTTGTTTCACTGGAAATTCTGCCGGTGGATATGCTGCAGTGAGAAATAGCAAAAGGCAAAGTCACTTTCATTTGGACACATAAAACTATGATGAACTCAGGTTCAATTTCTTGGCTTCTTAAAGCTTTGGGGTTGTTTTAATCTTGCGCAGTGGTATCCGAGGCAGAGACATTTAGCTATTCCTAATTGTGCCAAATAGGTACAAATATTAATATTTCACTGGCACTAACCATGGTCAAGGTGAAATTTAAAATGTTAAATACTACTTATTTTCCAATAAATAACGCACTCTTAGAAGCCTTAGAAGACTATCCCAGCAGCTTTACAACATAGCACGTCCTTCCCTTGATTCTAATAGTAAACAAGTTCCAAGGTTCCTCTACAATCAATTTCTACAATCAATCAGAAATGTTCTTTGGCTGGCAGTCATGACTAAACCACCACTTTGAAAGGGAAAAAGAGGTGTTGGGCTGTGTAGACTCAAAGTAGAGAGAAAGCCTTCATTGTTATATACCAAACATTGATTTAGCTTATGCTGATACTCAATAAGGCAAAGCAAAAACTAGAGTTTTACAGACCTACTTTGTTAACTGGCTTTAATACCCTCAAAGTGATATCTAAGTCAAATTTTAAAGACCAAAACAAAATTTAAATATACTAGAGGTATTTATACTTAAAAGGTACTGAGGGGAACTATTTATCTAAAGAAAAAAGTTAAACCCCAATTTCACAGCACATGTTACCGCTCAATAGTGCATGATATGGTTTGGCTGTGTCCCAACCCAAATTTCATCTCGAACTGTAGTTCCCATGATCCCCACATGTCATGGGAGGGACCCAATGGGAGGTAACTGAATCATGGGGCAGTTACCTCCGTGCTGTTCTTGTGATAGTGAGCTCTCACAAGATCTGATGGTTTTAGAAGGGGCTTTTCCCCCACTTCACTCTGTACTTCTCCTTGCTGCCACCATGTGAAGAAGGCTGTGTTTGCTTCTCCTTCCGCCATGATTGTAAGTTTCCTGAGGCCTCCCCAGCCATTCGGAACTGTGAGTCAATTAAATCTCTTTCCTTTATAAATTACCCAGTCTTGGGTATGTCTTTATTAGCAGCATGGTAACAGGCTAATACAGGGCAATTATGAGTAATTATTTTTAATACTTATTTTTAAAAGTAGGTGAGAAATTGATTCTTCTGACAGGAATAATCAAACGAGTCTTTTTTTTTTTTTTAAAAGAGTTTCCCTCTTGTCCCCTAGGCTGGAGTGCAATGGCACAATCTTGGCTCATTGCAACTTCCGCTTCCCGGTTCAAGAAATTCTCCTACCTCAACCTCCCGAGTAGCTGTGATTGCAGACCTGAACCACCATATCTGGCTAATTTTTTTATACCTTTAATAGAGATAGGGTTTCACCACGTTGGCCAGGCTGGTCTCGAACTCCTGACCTCAAGTGATCCGCCTGCCTTGGCCTCCCAAATGACTCCATTTTATAAAACCATTTCGAAAATCTAAAAGTGCCATCATTTCTTAAAATAAATCACACCAATAGCTAACTTGAAGTAAATATCTTTAAGGACTTCAAATACCTAAAGAGTTTTTAACCTGCTGGTAAGGTCTGAGCTTTCCTGAAATACTTTTCTTACTATCTCATCCTACTCTCTACTCTCTACTCCAATCTCCTATTCTCTACTACACCAGTATGGTCACGATACTCAAAATCAGACAAAAATAGAAATTCTGAGCATTTCAAACTTCTTCTAGGTAAAGCTCTGTGGCTTTTTTTTTTTTTTTTTTTTTTTTTTGCTCTGCAGCTTTTTAAAGAGACAGCTACAATCAACAAAGGACTGGCACATTTCAGACCACAGCTCCTTTTCTCCTACAATGTGACTCCATATTTATTTAGTCCTATCTTGTCCCAAACAAGGTTTGTTAAGACAGCTTACAAAAATGCATACAAAATAAACCATAAAATTATTTATAAGGGATTGGCAATTTTGGAAAAAGGAAAAACGTACGTTTATGTTTATATTCACATAATTTAAAAAGGTCTAAAAAGTTAAACCCCAACTTCATAGTACATGTCACTACTGAATAGTGTAATTGTGAGTACTTTTTTTTAAAAGACGTACTTTTACAAGTAGGTGAGAAATTGATTATTCTAAGATGTCAAGGTGGGTGAACTTCCTGAATATACTTTCCTATTTTCTCTTTCTCTCTCTCAAATGTAACTTTCATTAGGTCTTCTGTTTTCTGGTTCCTAAGTCTGATCCGTCCAGAGGGATGTCATTTGGAGCCACAGAAAAAAAGTACAAGCTACTCCATCAGATCAGAAGACTCACGTCTGAAGTCCATTATTGCTCCCCACCACTTAGATGTGAATAAGATGAAACATTTAAGGAGCAAAAATTTTTAAATTCTATTGTGAGGGGGGGCAACATCTTTAAAAGATGGTTGATTTCTTTTTGTGTAGGCAAGTGCTGCATAGACTCTGAATAATAAAATGAAGTTGGGGAGGTAAGAAAGAACTCATTCATAATAAAAAGGATAAAGGGACAGGGAAAAACCCTACACCTTTGTAAGGTTTCTGGGGTGGTGTAAGGTGAGACCTTTTCTTAGACAGTTGCATGACAAACAACACTGTCTTTGCATCATATTTTACAATGAACCCCAAAGCGACTAAGGCTTTAAATGAAAATCCCTGTTTTATTCCAGTTTTTAGGAAAAATTCAGAGTTCTCCCCTAGAATTTCCAAACATGCGTTAGTAATCACTCACTAGCTTTCTCTCTGCTCAGACTTCCATCTTGAGTAGTTAAAATGCCTTAACTAACTTTGCTCTTTTCTCTGAGGTTTTTAACAATCACACGTTCTGCCCTTCCTCTCCGGTTTCCTTGAGGCTTCTTGAACACCTAGTCTCAATCCACCACACTATGCGCACTGTCATGTCTATGTTAGCACCTTGAAATCCGTGCATAGAAAGCTGAAAACGATGGCTACTCTGAAACAATGCCCAAGATATGATCTTCTTGATTAGCTCCTCAATATGCCCAAGACAGAGCCATACTGACTTATTTTGTAGCTCTTAGCTGGTGCCTAATGCAGTGAAAACCCCTCTTAAACAGCACTAACTAGGTATGGTCAGGAGCATTTCTAGGAGGGAAAAACGCTCAGACATCTCCAAATTTTCTCGTAATTTGGGCTAATATAACCATTAGGAAGTGCTCTCTTAAGTGCCTGGAGACCTTGCACAAGTTACCCCCAAAAGCACAATAAAATCAGGTGAAAGAATAGAAGAAATCAAAAGCTATCACAAAATAGAGGCCTAAGCACCTCTTTAAAAAGCAGGAACAGCTAGAAGTGGATTTAGCATTTGGATATTCAGGGCTTACCAGGCCTATTTGCAATACTAATTGGTCTTAAGTTGGCCCTCCTTTGCAGTCCTTTAGCCGGTAAACTGGTAGAAAACATGGATTACACCTTGTTAGGAATAGAGAAAAGCCATGGTGCAGGTGGCAGAGCCATGAGCATCCTGAATGCCATGATTAGGGGCATGAGGAGAGCAATTCCAGTATCTGAAACTCACACAGAAGCAAGCCTCACAGGCAAATGCCCAGACGACAGAGGCCCTATAGCCAATGCCAAGAGTCAGACACTATAGCGCAGAAGCAGCAAATTCTTCCAACAGAAATGATTCATACAAATTAATTGTTTTCTAATGTTCTCTAATTATAATTAAAGAGTTTGAGCATCGACTTTGGTTTTCTAATTAAGCCCAACTTTAGCTTATTTTTCTATATTCTGAAGTTTAGACATTCAATTCATATATGTTCTATTAAAAGACATGTCAACTCATATCAGAATATAAATTAATATTAACACATATAAACGATACACCCTATTTTAAAGAAAATAAAAGCTACTCAAATGTGTATAATGTGAAACAATGAATAATTCAGCACAAAAAGTAATTTATTGGAGCCAGGTGCAGTGGCACATGCCTGTAGTCCCAGCTACTTGGGAGGCTGAGGCAGGAGGATTGCTTGAGCCCAGGAGTTTGAGGCCAGCCTGGCAACACAGCAAGACACTGTCTGTAATTTTTTTTTTAAATGAGTTTTAATTTAAAAACTTTAAAAAAGTAATTTCAAAAAAACAAAGATGTTTAAAAATGTGTTGGTAATCACATAGTTTATTCTTATTTGTCCTTTGCAAGAATCTAAATTATATTACACATATATACTTACTCATGCACAAGGCAAACTGACTGACCACATCACTCCTATGAAGAGAAGGTACAGGTTTTTCGTTTGTCTCTTTGTTTTATAGAGAGACAGGGTCTCTCTATGTAACCAGGCTGGTCTCAAACTCCTGACCTCAAGTGATCCTCCAGCCTTGGCCTCCCAAAGTGCTGGAATCATAGGCATGAGCCACAGTGTCCAGCCATAAGGTACAGTTGTTTTTGTTGTTGCTGTTGTTTTTGTTGTTGTTGTTGTTGCTGTTTTGAGACAGAGTCTTGCTCTGTCACCTAGGCTGGAGTACAGTGGTTCGATCTTGGCTCACTGCAACCTCCGCCTCCCAGGTTCAAGCGATTCTCCTGCCTCAACCTCCTGAGTAGCTGGGATTACAGGCGCCTGTCACCACACCCAGCTAATTTTTGTATTTTTAGTAGAGACGGGGTTTCACCATGTTGGTCAGGCTGGTCTCAAACTCCTGACCTCGTGATCCACCTGCCTCGGCTTCCCAAAGTGCTGGGATTACAGGCGTGAGCCACTGTGCCTGGCCAAGGTACAGGTTTTAAAGAGGCAATACCATTATTCCGTTTAATGGACCCTCTTTTAAAAGAATAATAATAATAAAGGACTGTAATAAGCATTGTTTAAAAACAAAATACAAGGAAGTCACACATATTCAAGGCATTCCAACTCCCAAAAGGTTTACCAACTACTTGAAAGGGGCCCCTCTCTTCCCTCATAGGCATGCTGTTTCTTCCTCAGTCAAGTCAGCTCCTCCTCTTCCGTACATTTCATCCACTGCCTCTACTTATACCATCCTATTGTAAACCCTCTAACAAAAAGCCAGGAGCTTCCAGTTGCCAAATCCCAGGAGACTGGTCCTTATCTTGCTGCATGTGATTATGCTGACTACATTCTCCTTAGTGTTCACTACACCACTCTCCTGGTGTTCCTCGCCAACTGGACTGTTCCTTCTTCATCTCCTTTGAAGGATCTCTTCCTTCAGAAATACACTGAATGTTGTGTTTCCCAAAGTTCCTGCCATTGTTCTTCTCTTTTCATGCTATATGTGCTTTGCCAGTTTCATCCACTCTCAAATTTCAGCCGTCTGCAATGTCTATACCCGCAACCCAGACCTCTGGCTAAACTCTAGTCCTATACATCCAAATGACTAGCGGACATCCCTTCAGAATGGACTGTAAATACACCCAAAAAACATCGCATGTCCAAAACCAAACATCTTCCCTCCAAAACCTAGGACTCTTCCTAAATTGGCTAATGACACCATTTTCCAAGCCAGAAAACTGGAAGTCATCCCTGATTTCTCTCAGTTCCCCCTGTCTACTCAATGGACTCCTTAATATATTTTGAAAATGGTCTCCTATCTCCATCTCTACCCACCACTCACATACTTGAAGCCCTTCAACATCTTCTGCTGAGTATTCTGTAACATCTTCACCGACCTCCCTCTTGGTCTCAAACCTGTCTTTCATATGGTCATGATGACATCACACCCTCGTTTATAATCGTTTGATGGTTTCTTTTCTCCTATGTCATGGGGCTTATGCTTCTGAGCGTGGCAGATAAGGCCCTCCGCGTCCTAATGCCTTGCCTCTCTCACCAGCCTCTTCCCCCACCACTTGACATCCTGAGCTTTCTGTTTCGACAACACCAAAACACTCATGATTCCCTGCTCATGCCCGGTGTTTTGTACCTTCATCCTCCATCCATGGAGCCCTCAGGTTCTTGCAGGGGAGGGGCAGTAGCCCAGATGGTTGTCACTTCAATGCCAGCATCTGGCTCATAAGAGGTGCCATGTGACCAGTCAGTGATAAATGATGGGAGACAGTATGTGGTATGTCCAAAGGAGTGACAGATAGAAAATGTGGAGAGAATTTGGACTCACATTGATAATCATTGCAATGGAGCGTAAACATGCTAAGCACTTTCCACATAAGAAGTACAGAGAGCCAGCAAAAGCTCGACTCTTCCATCTAACAGGCACCACAAACCTAGAGTCATGCTCTACTTTTTTGGAGAAAACATGTTGGCTTCCCACTGAGCCTGCCATCATGAGGCACAATAGTGGGCATCTTAGTGGTTTGCTAATAATAACAGTGGATATTTATAGAAGGCTCACTGTGGATCCAGAACTTTACTGAAAATTCTACAAGAGTTACATCTCTCAGTCCTCACATCAACACTATGAGGAAGGAACTACTGTTACCCCTGCTTTACAGGTGGGGAAATGAGGCCCAGATATCAAGTAACTGCACTAAAAGCACAGAGATTTAACCTCCTAGACCTTATTCACCAGAACACAAGCCAAACCTCCATATATATTTTACTTACTTCCCAAAATTGTATGCGTACATCGAGAGCTGATCATAAATACAAGGTCAAAGTGACCTACTGTGACATCAAACCTTGGAGCCACTTTAATGTGACTTCACTAAATTGCCTTCGTCCGGTGCCTCACAGACAGCATCCCAGCACATCATGGAGACCTAAATGACAGAACAGGCAGCTCCTCTTCTCCCTGGTGAGGCCTCTTCTGCTGTGCCCTGGCTCTCTTTTGCCCCTCATGTGTCCATATTCCTCTCTGGTTTGCTCCAAACTCCTCCTCCCACCTTCAATTAAGACGGGTGCTTTAGAACAATACGAGGTAAGATCTCTTCTTCATAAAAACACAGAACTCATCACACCTCAGGAGGTGCAGAAGCCAAAAATACTCATAAATTCCAGAAGAGTTTAGATAGAGTCACAGATGAGAGAAGATGAGGGCGGTATGGAGCTCAGAGAAGAACCATGTGCAGAGGAACAACCTGCAGGGCTAAAAATCAACTAAATCCATGGACACGTATGGGGCACCTGCAATATCCAAAGTACTATTTCAGACCCAGTAGCACCCCTGCCTTTAAGGAGTGCCAAGCTCTGACCACCACTTGGGTTCTGTTAGGGAATGTCAGCTCAGAGCTCCCGTGGGCAATGGGATCTGTGCAGCAGGAGTATCCTTCTAACACCAAGGACTTGGAGCTCTTGGAAAGCACTGTGTGTATCAAAAAAGGGTGCACCCACACAGGCTCTCCCCACACAAAGGCAGCTGCTCTGGTCCTCTAGATATGTGCTCAAGCCCAGAGAAGATTTTGACTGTGGCAATTTGGGAGGGGAATAAACTGATAAAGCAGAAAGTACATCTTCACAACAATCATTGCTAGTGGGCCACATGCAGGGCAAGGGAAAGAACTAACACCCCGGCAAGACAGAAGCATCTCCCCGTCCTTAAGGTCAGGTCAGAGTGGAGAGACCCAGGCAGGGAGTAAATGGAACAAGTAACAACTAGGTGTGAACCTTCAAGATTTCCCTTCCATCATGCTCCACCAGCACAGGCAGTCTTCCGAAGACCTAACTAAATCCATTGGTCTCTTCCTAGGACCGACATTGAGACGTCATCAGAGTCATAGTCACACAGCCTCAGGAGCAATAATATCCAGGTTTGAATCCCTGTTCTACCATTCATTAGCTGTGGCAAATCATCAAAACTCTGGGCGACTCAGTAGCCTCATCTTTTAAGTGGAAACAATAATTAGAAGAGCTTCAGAAGGTCGTTGTGAAAACTGAAAGAGGTGGTAACATGCAAAGCATTCAAAAGCGTCTGGCACTCAGAAAATGTGAGCTGTCGGTATTATCACTTTTGTCCATCAGTGGGACCATGGAAGCCGCCTTCTAGGCCATGACAAATTCTGGACCCCACATAGATGCTATATACAGGAATAACTTAGAACACAAGTTGTCCCATTTGAAGGTCAAACCAAAATTCTACAAAGAAGGTGACTCTAAATCCCCCCACCCCCAATTCTTATGCATACCTTCTTTGAACGAGACACTTATTTTTGATCAAATTAAATCAAAACTGATTTCAGCTGCAGCACAGTTTTAAAAGGTAAAGCAGAAGAGCAGGTAGATTTTGCCTGTTTGATAATTTCCCCTGGTTCTCTGAAAAGACAGGCTGAGTCTCAGTCTGCCAGAGAGACCAAACATATAGAAAGGAAAAACAGAAGTTTTCAAGCTGATGCCCAATCCATACAGCAACGAAAAGACCCAAAGTCTAACTGGTGATTAAGAATTAAAACAAAACGGCTGGGCGCGGTGGCTCACGCCTGTAATCTCAGCAATTTGGGAGGCTGAGGCAGGTGGATCACGAGGTCAAGAAATCGAGACCAGCCTGGTCAACATGGTGAAACCCCGTCTCTACTAAAACTACAAAAATTAGCCAGGCGTGGTGGTGTGTGCCTATAGTCCCAGCTACTCGGGAGGCTGAGGCAGGAGAATCACCTGAACCCGGGAGGCAGAGGTTTCAGTGAGCCAAGACTGCACCACAGCACTCCAGCCTGGGCGACGGTGAAACTCCGTCTCAAAAAAAAAAAAAAGAATCAAAACAAAACAACCTAATATTTGTTACTGTTCTAATGAATCTGCAATGGTGGAAAAGGCAGCAATAATAAATCTAAGTGTTAGCAGAGGCACAGACATAATCGACAGATAAGAAAGTTAACTTGGAAAAAAACCTTCTGTTTCCAAACTTAAACCAAATAGGCACTCTTTCTGTTTTTTAATTGTGGCATAGGGCAAGTAGTTTATCCGTGCACCTCAGCAGAATCACTATGTAATCCCCAGGCCAAAAAACAGACACAAACCCTTAGAACTGAAGGGACAATGTCTATGTTTACAGACTATTGTTTGAATACATCAGGAGTCCCATAGGTTGGCCCATTTTCTTACCCCCATAGTTTTATCTGCCCAAACGCATATTTCTAAAATAAGTTCAACTAAAAGTGGTACAGTATTATGTTGCATGAGATAGTATACTAGGAAGAAATTAAGAGTCTAAAAAATTGTTCTCAGGGTCACCTATCTGCGACAAAGGCCTGAAAACCTCAGTTTATACAATGATTTTTTGAAAACTGATTAAAAACTTTTGGATATTATTTGACCTTGCTGAAAGAAGAGTTTTACTTAAAAATCATTTAGAAATTGCATTTTTAAAAGTATGCCTTGGTTTCACCATTGGGTAGCAGATGGATAAGTGTAACTGAAAGACAAGAAAAGTGGCCCCAACTTACCAGAAGAAAAGCTTACAGGCCTAGCTTACAAGCCATATTACAAGACGCTACCCCTGAAATTCAGGACTAACGCTGTAATTAATAAGGATATGATGAAATAGTCAATATTATGCAGGTTCATTCAAGAAACTTTTATTGAGTTCCTCCTATGAGTCAGATCCAAACCTGGCTTTCAAGTTGCTCACCACCCAGCGCTGGCCACTCACCCATAAGCAACACAGGACAACCACCATGTCATGTATAAGGTGCTCGGAGAGCGTCGGAAAGGGAAGACCCAGGTTCTAAACAGAGACGACCTGCAGAATTAGGAACCATCCCTTCACATCTTGCTGACTAGCCCTAATTCTAGTCACCTTACTTCCAAGCAGGGCGCGTGCACATACACATTCAATTAATAAACTATTTCCTGCTGGCCAAAACCCTCCAGTCATTTCAGTGAAGGTCAAGCCCTCTTTTGCTTCTGTAGTGGTGGAGGCCTCTAGGTAGCCAGGAAGAAGGATGTAGATATTCCTAGGATTTAAGGTAGTACCAATATGGCTACGCAAAGTTACTAAACATTGGTATTTCCTAAATCTGTTTCCTTCCACTGCAACATGCCCTTAAAAGTCAAGTGAATCAAACCTTGAGTTGTGTGGTCCTAAAAGATGAAGTGACTTGCTCAAGGTTACAAAGTTCATTGTAGCAGTGCCTGAACTAAACCTGATTTCCTGGCTCCCCACATAATGTTCTTCCAGGTAGACCAACCTGCCCCTCAAATATGGAGGTGAGAGCCAGAGACAGAAGTGACAGTGGGAGCGAGTGTTACATCTGATAATCAGAAATTCTGTCTGTGAAACAGATAACACAGCCATCCAGAGGCAGTTACTGACTCGGTGTTGATTTAGCCTGAGAAACCTATAGAGCAAGCCAGGAGAGAAACAGGGAAAACCTACAAAGCAGCAGACCTCCACTGAGACCAAAGGCTGGAGCGCACAGTCGCATAGAGCACCCACAGAGCACAAGGCAGAGCCACCATCAGAGCAAGGAGCGGTCTCCTAGGGAAGGGAGTAGAGGGAAGAGCTCCGCACAAGAGGTGGGCCCACTTCTCCTACAGACCCCCGTGCTACTTCTGCTGTAGAACTTAGTGCAGAGGCAAAGATATCTTGGAATTTGTACAGAACCACAAAGATGCTTTAGAAGGTAACAAGCCAGGAAGGAAAAGTAGAATGGAATTTCTACAAGCTATCTCTAAGAAAAGTGGAGAAACTTTCCCTCTCACCATTTCAAAAACTAATTCTGGGTAATAGTCAACATCCAATGTCACCTACCATTCCTTACTCTTATTATTTCATTTTTTTTCCTCCCTCTTCCATCTAGCTCTCCCCTCCACGGCCCATCTCGTCCACCTCTGCCATCTCTAGTTCCAAGTTCAGGGGCAGCAGTGGTATGTGATGTTGGCAGTGGTGCCCAGACATCAGCAATCAGCCTACTGCTGTCCCAGCACCAAGCTAGGGGCTGTGAAGGGTGAAGGAGAAGGCTCTTTGGGTCATCTGCCCCTGGCCTCCATTCATAATGAGACACCAGGGTGTTCCCCACCCACATACATTCAGGAATGCTGTCTCCAATCTCTATTTGAGACATCAGAGATGTCATCATTTCCATATGCTTCTCTTAATAAAGTAACATCCATGTAAAGGTACTGCAGTCATGAGTGTGTATGTGCGGCAATTGGGTAAACAGGTCTTGTTCACCACACAGAGATGCCAGGATGGAGCCTACACCCATGCAATCACTGTCCTCAGGCCCGGCCCACACTCTGCAGCTTGTATGAATCTCTTACTGGTACACATGTTCCTGCAATGGCAAGCTGAAGAATACAGAAAAGGAGAGGCAGGGTTCACAAATGCTCATGCTCCCTTGCCCTTCTCTCCTGTAAGAATAGAGTGAATCCACAAGGAGCTCAGTAAAAAACTGGAAAAAGGGAAGTTCTTATTAGTGTGTTGACACTCATTGCAAAGCTTGGCCTATCTCAACAAGTCACTTTACTTTCCCATATAACTGGTCCCTCATAGACAAAGAAAGGAAAAACAAAGACGACTCTCAGATACCTGTGCTTCTCACAGCTGTGCAGTCAAGACAAGGAAAAGAACACCCTTTCTAACTTCCTCTGGCACTAACTGGAAACTCTGGACTTTAGGGAGGCTATTAGAAAAAGGTTAAATATGAGACTAGATAATGATATACCAAGGGACCCATGTCAGGGCTGTTTGAACACTACTCAGAAGCAATTGCTGTTGAGAGTTGGCGACCGCTTTAAAAGAGCTCCGAAGAAGGCAATGTCTGCAAGCAAATGCCTTCATGGTGCCCTGGGAAGAGTAGGCTGAAGACTTCTTATTTTGCACGAACATCCCCGAAAACATTTGTTCACTGTTCTGTAATTCAAAGATTACTAGGTACACATATCTAGTAATTATTTCCTATATGCAGCATATTTTCTTGTATTGTTCTTGCTTTAATTTTAGTTTTACAAAGACATAGCTTTGCATACGCAACTGTACCCTCCACCTTCCTTTCAATGAGAGCTGTAGAGGTTTATGGTCTACTTCTTGAAATTTCCTATTTCATTTATTCTGAACAAATCGGTCAGTCCACTATTTAATATTAGTGTGTTGATAAGAGTTTATTTCAAAATGTGAGTGCTGACTATAAGTACTATCAAAAATACGCTGAACATTATTTTGATACCTGTATTTATTTTAAAAGGAGGGGAGAACACAGATGGATTTCTATCAAAAGGAGCCACTATGCGCTGTTACATGCCATATACATGGTAAATATTTACAGTGTTTGATTAGGTTTAAATAAAACCAACAAAAAGAAAAAAAGAGAGTTTACTTTAAAAGTCCTCTTTGTGTAACTTAAAAATTAGTATGTAATTCTTTCCTGAACCTAAAACTACAGTGGTCCTGCCTTACAAAATTTGTAGCATTACCCAAAGCACCTTGTGGTATCAATTACAGGGTTATGAACATCCAGCCACTAAAGCTATCTGATTGGCTTAATGTCCCCTGGTGCTTTATAATGATAACTACATAGTATATAATTACACCGTCCCCAAAAGATACTTATAATTGAATCACAGGGCATTTTTTGAATGTTTGGGACAGCAATTAGAGGACCACAAAGTGATAGTATTGCAACTCTCACCAGCTAGAACGTAAATGAAGCACCCTAAAATTCAATTATAAGAGTCCTTCAGGTATTAAATAATTATAATACAAATCACATGGAGGGGTACTTTTTTTTTTAATTGAACTGTCCCCATAACCGCCAAAGATTATATTTCCTAATAGTCTGTAAAACAATGTAGCTACATTTTCAGATTCCTATTTCTTCATCCAACTGGAAAACCTGTAACAAAGGTAGAACAGTCAAAAACCTGTTTCTTCTTTTACTTTGCCACCTACTTATTTGGTGACCTAGTAAGTGAGCTAGGTCTCATGTCGCTCACTCATCCTATAAACATGCTGCATAATCAGAATGTTGTCTCATTCTGTAAACATAAAATGGCTATATGTACATGGATATTTATAAATTTCATTAAACGGGAACAAGGATACTTCATCTATTTGATTTTTTACCCATTCTTTACACCCAAGAATGTCTGATCAGTTTTACCCTAACCATTTTCCTCTTTCTCCAACTTTCTTATTCCACACTCATCCCTTCTGCCATCTCTCCCATCTCTCCCTCCAGGGAGGTTGTGACTGTTGTACTAAAACCTCCAGGACTGGCTATCTATGACTGGCTCTACAGTGCTCAGGGCAAGAAGAGTCAACTGCAGACCTTTTGTTGCTCATTATCTTCTTGCTTCCATTTCTTAAAGGGAGAATATGTAGATTGGTCCCCTAACTTTGGAAATACAGGGGAAGTAAAACCAGAAATACTTCCCCTAACTTTGACTTGTATAAACACATTAAGGAAAGGAAAGATTGAAAGGATGTTCCCACACTCAAGGAACTTGTACAAGCAAGTCAAGAGAAGCAAGTCAGGAGGAAAACAGAACCCCAATCATTTCTCCAGATGCTCTGAATCACCTCCAGGGCACAGGCATAGATGGCCCCAAACCCTGAATGCTACAGCAAGTGCGTATCCACTTACAGCAGATTTGTAAACAGATCTATTCTCCACTTAAAAACATTTTTTCAAGACCAGTGATTAAAAATGTAAAAACTAAAGCCTGAAAAAATATCAGTTCCCCTTGCAGAGCCCAGTGTTAAAATATAAACTCCGATGAGTGATTAGAAAAACACCACAGAAATAAATATACATATACATACATGTGTATTTTTTTCCAGTAGATTTTGGCCTTTTAATGACATTTGTTCATGAGAAAAAGAAATTCACTCATCCCAGCACCATAACCCCACCAACCTTCATGGGTGTTCTGCAAAAAAAGGTCCCATAGAGACCAAGAATATGGTGACATTTGGTGCTCTTCGATCAGAGTGTGAATATCACCCGTTTTCTCCTTTTAGCTCTTGCAATAAAAATATTCTCAGGCACGAAGCACAATGGCACAGGCTACAGCCCCTCCTCATGGAGTGTGATTCTCTCTGAGCCTCGCCTTCTGCTGCGTTTGAAGGAACCTCTCCCAGGACCGAGTAGCCCTGCTGGATCATCCTTTGCACTTTGGAATCAAAAGAAAAGAAACCAGAATGGGTGTCCATAACTACAGAGGTGTTGAAGTCATAAAGGGCTCAGGAGGATGGTGCAACTCTGGCCACAGTGGAACACACTCACAGGGCAGCCAAGGAGACCTCTCTGGAGGAAAGTGGAGTTAATTAGCCTTTTTATGCATATACACATGCCGGCTTCACACATTTAAAAAATAGACCCATGCTCAGCAAAGGGCCTATTTTAACACTGTCTTGTAAAAACCACATAGACGGATACTCTATCTCCTTTCTAGCAGCAACCCTGGCTCTAGACACTTGCTGATTTTAGCTATTTAAGCCTTAAGAATAAAGACGTCATGTGCAAAGTGCTCTGAAAAGCATTAAAAACAAAACAACTTTCACTCCTACAAGAAGTACTGAGCACCAATGAATTAATGCATCTAATAATTAATTGGCATTCTTGGAGGAAATTGTCCCTCTGTAATGTAGCCACTGGGCTGCTGTGAAAAAAAGATTCCAATTTATATTTGTTAACCAAATGATTTGATCAGTGACCAAAGTAAGGAGGAGTGAATGTTTTCCAAGCATGAGCTTTTCCACATGGCCTGGGTCAGCCACCGTACAGCAAGGCTGGCATGGGGCCAAGGGCCCTCTTGCCAATGAGACTAGAAGTCTCTGAAGAGCCACCATACACCCAATGCTGAGAGAGTTCCCCAAACAAAAGCCAGCCACGGAGTTCAACAACTGGCTTGCCACGGCACCATATGCTCCACAATATTGTCCTGCTGCAACAGTGGGGCCTGTCTTCAGTGTCCCCATGTGCTGCACAGCTGTCAGCCCAGGAGCTGTTTTATCATTATTTTCACTGTTTTATTACTTTTCTGGGAATTCAAATCAGTGTAACCACGCTTGATGCGCTGGTGAAAAATGGTATCTCCCTCCCCCTTCTCCTTCAACCTAATGAATTGCCTTTTTTCATATCAAAGAGTAATGAGCACCAAACCACATAATATTTATTCATGGAACAAAAGACCTAAGAATGGGGTGGCGGGAACAGGAGCAACTCCTGGGTGTGGACAGAAGAAAAGCTGGACATTACAACAGAGCTCCTCACATTGATCTCTGGTGACACTGGGTTCAATTTATAGGGAAATCCTTTTGGTTTTTGGCTCTCCCCACTCATTCCTGGGAGGGGCTTCCTTTAAGCAATTCCCTAGTTGATGCGTAGAGACCTCGATGCTAAAAGGTGGCAGGAGCCAAATGTAATTCATCCCATAGCCTTGATTGTGAAGTGTCTGCACATTTTGTTTTTCAGTGAAATTCCCCTAAAAAGCCTCCTGCTGCCTCTCTCATAAGCAATAAGCCCAGTATATCCCAGAATGTTCTAGATATATCCCTTTCCCCCCACTGCGTATGATCATGACCTCCATTGTGGATGAGGGCATAATTTAACCCAGGGAGAAAGGGCCACAGAAATAATAGCGATACTGGAGCCTTGTTTAATCTCAGATGACATGAATCTTACCCTCCCCACTTTGTGCCATAATCAACCTCTTACACTTTGTCAAGTTTTCTTATTAGTCCAGAAAATACAAAATAATATACAATAGTAGGAATAATTTAACCTAACCCATGGTTAATCTCCCTCTTTATAGACACTGGCAGTGTTTAATCATTCCCTTTGCAAAGGATCCCCAAATTGGGAGAGGCTGGATGGATGACTAAGTCAAGTTGGTGCAAAATGAGTCACATTTCTTTAAGGTCACTTCCCCAAATGTATGAGCCACCAAAGTGAAAGGAAAACTCTTTTTTTTTTTTTTTTTTTGAGACAGAGTCTCGTTCTGTTGCCCAGGCTGGAGTGCAGTGTCACAATCTCAGCTCACTGCAAGCTCCGCCTCCTGAGTTCACGCCATCTCCCGCCTCAGCCTCCCGAGCAGCTGGGATTACAGGCACCCACCACACGCCTGGCTAATTTTTTGTATTTTCAGTAGAGACGGGGTTTCACCATGTTAGCCAGGATGGTCTCGATCTCCTGACCTCGTGATCCGCCCGACTCGGCCTCCCAAAGTGCTGGGATTACAGGCGTGAGCCACCGCGCCCGGCCAGGAAAACTATTTCTTAAGGTAAGCTAGCTATTAAACAAACGTTCTTCAAAAAATGATAAACAATGATGCTAAGAAAGTGGTTGAAGTTAAAGGGCTATGTGAACAACCTTAGGAAATTTAGCACCAGTGGCTGGGTTGCTTTTCTTCCTCCCATTTTATTGTTCAGTGTTTTGAATTTCTCCATTTAAAAATTCTATTTTGAAAATTTTAAAGGAGACTTTTTAAACTATAAACAAAGTTTAAATTTTTTCAAAAAGTCACAAAAGTAGTGACTTCTTCCTACAACCTGTGCTACCCATATGGCTGTGGGTTTTAACATTGAAAATTGTCCTGCTAGATAATTTTTCTCAAGCCCAGTAATCAAATATTTTTCTAAGCAATCCTCCTGCTTCTTCCTTACAGTCTCATTTCTGTAAGTCTGTCAAAGCTAATTATCTCGCTCCTCAAATTCATTGCTCTTTAGTGTATCGTAAACACATACATTACAAAAAGTTGAAGAAAACAAGTGTGTATTACACTTTGAAGGAAAAGATAGACATAAATATTCAAAGTATGCACTATCTTTGTTAATAGAGTAATGAAAATGGCATTAGAAAAAGTGGATGAGAATATCAAAGCCAGCCAATCCTCCTTTCTTCTTCCATATATGGTGGTCTCCACCCCCAGAAGTCAATACCAGAAACTCCTACACCATTACTTCAGAATAAAGAGGAAAGCAAAGTTCTCTAGTTTGCAATCCTTTGACATTCCAGACCACAGATAAACACAAACCCTACCAAACCAGTAACACAAACAACCTGAGCCTCCGCGGAGGGGACGAAGGCATGATTCTCACAGGCACACACTATCATTAAACTCCTTTACTTGAAACTACTGTTACATCTCCCTGAGCCTTCCAATTCCAATCTCAACCACAAACTGAAAGTTAATAAAAAGCCCCTGAATGATTCATATAAATCCTTTAAATCTAAGAACAGGAGCAAACACTAAAAAAGCAATAGCCCATTTAAATTTCAATAGCCTGAATGCCAGACATCCCTGATTGTCACATCTTGTCACCCTCCAAGTCACCATTCCATGTTCCTAGTTCACTGTGGGCTCCAGACATATTCCACTCTAACAAATACAACTTGCCAGAAGTATTTTTGAGTGTGGTTATTTACGGTTTTCACTAACAACTTTTTCAAACATTCCTTCAATAGGTTCTAAGAATTAAGCAGCGTGAAATCCAAATCTAAAATCATTGTCTCCATGCTTCATTGAAGAAAATGAACGTGAAAAATCCAATAGCAGCTGCAAACCATTTAAGAATTCCTAGTTAAACTGCAAAATACATTTTCAACCATTTAGCCATAACAACTTCTAAACGGAGAGAGCTGCTTCTTTATATAAACCACCTCTGTTTACCAAACATCAGAGAATCTCCGGGCAGAGGGCTACTGCAGGATGGGAATAGTAAGAGGATGTTACAACCCATGGGGTGCTGATCTGCACACACCACCGTGAGGAAATACGTTCAGTGATTAAAGACAAATGCCACCTGCATGCTTGGCCAAGGAGTCCACTGCTGTCGCCACACACTGTCCCCAGTGAGAGAGGGGAAAGGATGGACTGAAATCCCACAGTGGATTAGAACTGGGGACAAAAGGAGCCAGGAACAAAAGATGGCAGCACAGGAAGGGAACGTTATGGTTTGCCCCAGTTGGAGACTCCGGCAGTATTACCACTAAGGCATCCTGAAGCCCAAATTCAAGACTAAACAATGAAAATTTCGTATCTTCTTTGACTTGGTATCCACAAAATTTGTTGAATTCTGACATATGTCAAATTTCTTTGTGTATATGTTAACAAGATATTCCTGTTTATAAATTCATATGGCTATTTGGCTATTCTGTCAAAATTAGCCTTTAGGCCAGGCACTGTGGCCCATGCCTGTAATTCTAACACTTTGAGAGGCCAAGGCAGGAGGATCACTTGAGGTCAGGTGTTTGAGACCAGCCTGGGCAACATAGTGAGAAACCATCTCTACAAAAAATTTTAAAAATTAGCCAGGCATGGTGGCACACACCTGTAGTCCCAGCTACTCAGGAGGCTGAAGCAGGAGAATCCCTTGAGCCCAGGAGTTGGAGGCTGCAGTGAGCTAAGATGGTGCCACTGCACTCCAGCCTGAGTGACAGAGCAAGCCCCTGTGTTTTGTTTTGTTTTTTTGAGTCAGAGTCTTACTCTGTTGCCCAAGCTAGAATAGCCTTGAAACTGCCATATTTTTCTTTAAAGAAACGGTCTGAAACACTCACTTTTTGAGTTATATTAAAAACAAAAATCCAGCGGGGCACAGTGGCTCATGCCTATCATCCCAGCACTTTGGGCATCTAAGGCAGGTGGACAGTTTAAAGCAGGGGTTCGAGACCAGCCTGGGCAACAAAGTGAGACCCTATCTCTTAACAACAACAACAAAATGCATAATAAGGTTAAGATTTGATTTTAGTCATTTATTAACTATTACAAATCATCTCTGGACTCTTTCAAATAAAAATAAAATGTTTTCCAAAGGAATTAGAAATTAGATGTTTATTGCAACAGCTGTAATCTCAATAGTCTTTGGAAAAGAGTTTTTATCTAATAGTTGTTATAGTCAGATAGCTATGAAATAACTAACATTCAAAACATTTAGATAACCATTTATCTATAATCAATAAAAAGAGAAGTGTTGTACTTCATGCAAAATGCACGATAGTTGTCTACCTTGCATATAGGTGAAAGTCATCCTTGAAAGAAAACATTCTAGTGCTAGAAATAAAAGAAATAGAACCATGAAATATTAGAAGCAAACACAAAAAATAAGATGGCACTCCTCAGAGGGACAGTAGAGTAGCTAAACTAAATAATTAAGGAAAAGTTACAGGTTGAAATTTTATTGCATGACCAGAGTAGCACCTTTAAGAATCTCTTTATTTGGGGCCGGGCACGGTGGCTCATGCCTGTAATCCCAGCACTTTGGGAGGCCAAGGCGGGTGGATCACGAGGTCAGGAGTTCGAGACCAGCCTGGCCAGTATGGTGAAACCCCGTCTCTACTAAAAATACAAAAAAATTAGCTGGGCATGGTGGCACGCACCTGTAGTCCCAGCTACTCAGAAGGCTGAGGCAGGAGAATTGCTTGAACCCAGGAGGCAGAGGTTGTAGTGAGCGAAGATCGCGCCACTGCACTCTAGCCTGGGCGACAAGGTGAGACTCCATCTCAAAAAATTAAAAAAATTAAAAAAATTAAAAAATAGAATCTCTTAATTTATCATATTGGATGGCCTAGGTGCAAGATAAAGAGAGAAGGTTTTTATTGTATGTACATAACCAACTTTTGCTATTTAAGCCACTGAAACAGAAGGCACCTAGCTATCTTTGGAATGAGGAAGCCCCCTTCCCTAAAGCTTACAGTGAGCACATAGCTGCATTAACTTAGCTAGCCAAAGGTTCAGAATAAAGAAGGAAGCAATAAGATGCTATGGGCTCAGCTAAATGGCAAAAAAAAAAATGCCTAAACCAAATCTATATTATAAATTGAAGCATAATACTTAGTTTATTGGAATCATTTGGTAGAGAATGACATATAAAGTTTAGGCCCCGGATCATGTACATTCCCACCCTTGGTTTATCTCTCTGGGTCAAATCATTGCCACATGCACCTTGTACAAGGTTCCGGGTCCTATTGTCACTGTCACAAAGGTAGAACATGACGTGGTGGGAAAGGAGATGGGGAGAGGAGAAACACTCAAGGCCAGAGGTACGTGAGGCCAGGAGACAGCAAAGTTGGGGACCTCATCATAAAACAGCAGGGCCTGGCAAGAACCAGCACTACCATGTCCCTGAATTGTGGCTCCTGTTCAGACCGATAAAGGAAAGTCAAATAGATGAGAACTGCTCTTTGGGAAAACATGGCTATTTAGAAAATGCAGTTGCTCAGACAACCTTTCCAAGAAGAAACACTGCAGTCAGGTGAAGGCAGAAAAATGTAGTAACCAAGAGCACAGATTCTGGAGCCAGGTTGCTCTGGCTATTGTAAAAATATAGATGATAATTATTATTATCTCAGTGTAGGGGAGCTGCTATGCCAAAGGGAAAGCAAAACAACTAAGACCTCTGATGAAGGGCAGTCGTCAGACCACTGCAGCACCTGTTTATAATGAAAACTGATAGGACTTCTCACTGTCTAAACAAATGCTATAAGGTGCCTGTCGAAGCAAGTCATTTTGATGCATTTTCTACAGTTGGCCAGGTCAGCAGGTTGTTATTACCGTGTTACACAGATGACTGGATTAGTCAGGGTAATTTAACCTGTAGGAAGTGGCAACTCACAGACCTGAGATTTTTATGACCACTCCAATCTGCACCCATGAACACCCCAGGTACTGTATCACCCACTGAAATACATTTTGCAAATAAAGCCATATAATCACGCCTATGAAACACAAAGCTCAGGAAAGGTAAAAAAGAACCACAAACTTGTTCAAGGAAGTGAATTTCCCACTTTCACAGAATGAGCAGGACCTGGTTGAGCAGGTTCCTCCTTCAGTAAAACCTCTTTAAGGGCCAGCTGAGAAAAAGGAACGTCACTCCTATAAGATGTGTTATTTGCCAAATACACAGCCTTTAAAAACTAGTAGTGTTCTGTGCAAAGAAAAACACCAGTTACTAGAGTTGATACTGCTTTAAGCCATATTGTTAAGGAGACATAATTATCATTTGCCCTAAAATGGGCTGTAATAAGATTCAGGTGCTATATTAAACCGTATTAGATTAAGAGATTTTTCCGCCAACTTTTTTCTCTTTATACATATTATATCTATAGAAAGAACCCTAAATCTGTGCTACAGAAATGCTCACATATGTATAAGGATATATGGATAAGGATGTTCATTACAGAAACATTTAATTGGCAAAAAATAAGAAACCACTAAAGTATCTATCAATAGAGAATCATTCAATAAATTATGAAACGGTCATAATATGGAATGCTATATAGCAGTTAAAAAGAATGAGTTGAGGATCTATATGTACCAACTTGGATGGCTCTCTAAAATATATGAAAAAGTGTATTTCAGACAAGTATACATAATATGATTCCATTTATGTAGGAAAAAATGAATATGTGATTATGTACAATATGTACAATATATAATATATACGTAAGTGAACAGAAGAGGGTCTGGAGAAAGATTCCAGACTGTAGTTACTTCTGAGAAAGGAAATAACATTGAGGGGAGAAATTAAGTCACTTCTTAACCTATTTACTTTTATTTAGTAATTTATTCAACAAATTAAATTTAGAGTTCCTCCTATGTACAGGTAGGTCTTTTCAAGTCATAGGAATATAATAATGAATAGACAAAGTCCCGGTCCCTCTCCAATGTTCCAGCCAGATGAACAACTTTTGCTGGGACAGTTCTACTCAGCAAAGCAGCCTATTTCGTCTTTGAACAGCTTAAATTTTCATAAGATTGGCTTTTTAAATATATCTATTAAACCACAACCTGGATCCTAATAACTGTCAACCAAAGATCTTAAATTTATCCCCTTGAGGCCATACAGAGCACATCTAATCCCTTCTTCAGGTGACAGTCCTTCAAATATTTTAAAAAAGCAATCCTAGCACCCCCTAAATCAGACTAAACACCTCCAGGTCTTTCAACTGTTCTTCCTGTGACATCGTTTCAAGACTTTGCACCTTCCTGCATGCTTCTTTCTAAATGTTCTCCTCTTTGTCTAGTTTCCTCTGAAAGCTCAATGTCAAGCCATGATCATGGTGCTACAAGTGTCACCTAGTCCCAAAAACAAGGGGGGAAAGAAAGACAATCTGCCTCATTTTTAATAACTCTACCATACCTTAATTTTATTCTCCATCACACCAACTAATCCTCTCCTCTGCACAGTTTTATTTGAAATGAATTTTGTTACAGAAAGCAATGCTTGCAAGAAGATACAAAGCATCTAATGCCCTTAGGATTTTCCTAAATGTTAGTTTTTTTAAGTGTTTCCATTTACATGTCTAATAAGACAACAAATACCATTTCATAAAACTAATTTGAAATGTGAAACTATGTCCTGCTGCAGTCCCGTTGAGAACAAGGACATCTGTTCACCACTGCATCCCCAGTGGCTAAAACAGTGGCCAATGTGCAGCAGTTGTTCAGCACATGTTCAGGAGACGTTGGCTTGTGCACGAGTGAAATCAGCCTCAAATCACTCAACTTTAAGTCCGCATTTGGGCAGAAGGCAACAACTAAGTGAAATGAAAGTAATTCATTAAAATATGCCTAGCATTTGTGCAGCACCATAAGGTGTTCAGGACTTTTACATATACTAACTCGTTTGACCAATGACTCTGTGAGGTAAAAAGAATGACAACTGACCAGGCGTGGTGGCTCACACCTGTAATCCCAGCACTTTGGAAGGCCAAGGCAGGCAGATCATGAGGTGAGGAGTTCAAAACCAGCCTGACCAACATGGCGAAACTCCATCTCTACTAAAAATACAAATATTAGCCAGGCGTGGTAGCGCATGCCTATAATCCCAGCTACTCAGGAGGCTGAGGGAGGAGAATCGCTTTAACCCGGGAGGTGGAGGTTGCAGTGAGGTGAGATCACGCCACAGCATTCTAGCCTGGGTGACAGAGCAAGACTCCGTCTCAAAAGAAGACAACCATTCACCTTTCTGACAGGCAAGAAGAGATAACAATCATGAAGTAAACAGCCAGAACATCATACCACATGGCCAGCTAGGATGGCGCTGCCATGCAACACAGCAGTCCTCTAACTTCTTCCCAGGCATCCTTTACCTCATCGCTGCACCTCTGCCTCTCTCCACTCTTCAAGTAATGAGTGTTTTTAAAAAGCTGAGAGTAATGCCACATGTGTAAACCCATCTTCTTTCATATTTTCAAAACTCCAAGAGAGCTCTTTGTTTAAAGCAGGGCCCCTCATCAGCAGCAATATTTTGGATCAGGTAACTCTCTGTTATGGGTGTAATCTCTTGTAGGATATTAGTAGAATCCCTTCCTTCTACCCACCTCTACCCCTGCCTTCTAGACACCTGCAGCAGCCCTCCAGCTATGACAACCAAAAATGTCTCCCTACATTGCCAAATATTCCTGGGGTAGGGCCAAACCTCTACCAGTTAATAATCAATGAATTAAAGCCAGGCTCAGTGGCTCATGCCTGTAATCCCAACACTTTGGAAGGCCAAGACAGGCGGATTGCCTGAGCTCAGGAGTTCGAGACCAGCCTGGGAAACACAGCAAAAACCCATCTCTACCAAAAATACAAAAAATTTGCTGGGAGTGGTGGTGAGCACCTGTAGTCCCAGCTACTCGGGAGGCTGAGGCAGGGGAATTGCCTGAACATGGGAGGTAGATCATGCCACTGCACTACAGCCTGGGTGACAGAGTGAGACCCTGTCTCCGAAAAAAAAGCAAAACCAAAAAGGAAATAATTTTTTATAAGGAATCCTATAGTAAATCCATTCACATGGCAGTAGTAATAATTTAAGAGAGCACGGAAATATTTCAGGAACGTGATTTGTTTTCCAGGTACAAACAATATAGCCTTTAGCTCTTAAAAATATATATTCGAGTTTCAGTAAGTTCTCCAAGTTCAGAATAGGTTACTAAAAGCATGCTTTACTTCTGTAAACTCCCAAAGCACCAGCATATAGTCTGTTTATCCACACATGCTCTCACATGTCTCTCTACCCTGATATCCATTCTAGGTGATGCCTCCAAAATGCTCATCCCTTTTTGCCTCTCCTACCTTACCACTAGTTCAAGCCCTTTACTGGGTACCCAGCCTTTTAGATTCACTCTCAATCACTGAGCTACTTTCAGCATCTAACAAATAAAGAAAGAAAAATAACCAACCAGAGTGAGAATAAAGGGCACAAGCAGAGCATGTCTTTCAGAGCTGTGCAATCCTTTTGAGTCACAGTTGCAACCCAGGTTGAATCTACACAAACAGACTTAGAGCACTTCGGCCTTTTCCTTTGAAGGGATAGAAGCCCCTGTCCAGACGTACTCTGGAGGTGGAGAAAGATGTTGGGAAAGGGAAGAAGAGATACACAGCAATGTAACCTAATAACCTCCTTTACCCATGGAAGTAAACGCTGTTAACAGTTGAGGGGTGGAGGGTCCATAAACATGAAATGATACACAACCAGATTCTACTCAACAGGATGGAGATAAAAGGAGTTAGGAAAATTCTGAAAGTTCCTAGTTAAAAACTAAATATTTCACTTAAGTTTGCTACAGTTGTTAAGCCATTGCGAAAGGGGGATGAATATTAGTTATTAGCATTTTAAAAGGTTCTACTTCAGCATAAAGGTTATTTCCAACCAACGGGAAGTCCAATATAATCAAAAGGTGCCTAAATTATTCGTGCGGAGTCACTTTCTTTATGTCAGAGGAAGTACCGCAAGCCTTTTGAGATTTGTTTTGTTTTGTTTTGTGTTTTTGAGACAGGATCTCGCTCTGTCACCAGGCTGGAGTTCAGTGACATGATCTCAGCTCACTGCAAACTCCACCACCCTGGTTCAAGCAATTCTCCTGCCTCAGCCTCCCAAGTAGCTGGGATTATAGACATGCGCCACCACACCCGGCTAATTTTTGTACTTTTAGTAGAGATGGGGTTTCACCCTGTTGGTCAGGCTCGCCTCGAACTCCCGACCTGGTGATCCGCCCTCTGGGCTTCCCAAAGTGCTGGGATTACAGGCGTGAGCCACTGCGCCCGGCTTTTTTTTTTTTTTTTTTTTTTTTTTTTTGAGGCGTTTCACTCTTGTTGCCCAGGCTGGAGTGCAATGGCACAATCTCGGCTCACTGCAACCTCCACCTCCCATGTTCAAGCAATTCTCCTGCCTCAGCCTCTCACCTCTCAAGTAGCTGGGATTACAGGCGTGTGCCATCACGCCAGACTAATTTTTGTATTTTAGTAGAGATGGGGTTTCACCATGTTGGTTAGGCTGGTCTTGAACTCCTGACCTCAATTGATTCACCCATCTCAGTCTCCCATAGTGCTGGGATTACAGGCATGAGCCACCATGCCCAGTCACCTTTTGAGATTTTTTTATTAAATTCCTCCAAGAATAGTATGCACAGCTTGCCATAGTAGTAATTTCCTGCTCCTATCCATGTGTGCATGTGACCCTCAAAGAATGCTGAATGCTGTTCTTCTGTCCCAAATGGAGAAAGGAACTCAAAAACCCCTCCACTGTTTAACAGATGGAATTGCCAAGTAGACTTTTAAAAAAGTGTGCTCCTTCTCTGATCCACTGAATGGAACCCCATGATCGTTAAGTACTTATTATACAGCAGGCCCTCAACTCCATTTTGAGTAATTTTATCTAACCCTATTTCTTTTGTTCTTTAAAATTTCTTAGATTTAAACAATAACAAAAAAATTAAACTAAATTAATCAGTTATTGGTGACAGCTGATTTTTCAGAAGCTACATTTGCAACTCACAAAACTGAATAGTGAATTTTTGGAATCTGGAAAGCAGACTGTATTTGTAATAAAAATTTAATTTGTGGGGGAACCTGTAATTTTGGAGCAGTCATCTGCAAATTAACTTATTTTGCAGATACAATGTCAAATTGGTTTGAAACAACAGGAAAGTAAAGCATATTAAGTTTTCCTTAAAAATCATGGAAAGGTGATAAACATCCTGAAGCCTGAAACTGCTGTCATTAGCACTAATGACTATATTGATTTTTAAAAATTTGGCCGGGTGTGGTGGCTCATGCCTGTAATCCCAGCACTTTGGGAGGCTGAGGCGGGTGGATCACGAGGTCAGGAGATCGACACCATCTTGGCCAACATAGTGAAACACCGTCTCTACTAAAATACAAAAAATTAGCAGGGCATGGTGGTACATGCCTGTAGTTCCATCTGCTCGGGGGAGGCTGAGGCAGGGGAATCAACTGAACACCGGAGGCGGAGTTTGCAGTGAGCCGAGATTGCACCACTTCACTCCAGCCTGACGACAGAGCAAGACTCCATCTCAAAAAAAAAAAAAAAAAAAAAAAAAATTGTTATCCCCTTGAATCTGGCTAGCATAATACTGAAAATCTACAGAGAATATACATTGTCAAAGTCTTGGATGCAAGAGCGTGATTTAGCATTTTAACTTCCATGAAGCACTACAGACAATGTACCAATGCTGCTGAATGAATGAATGAAATTAGAAACTCAGTCTTTATTATTTGTGCTAAGGAAGAATAAAGGCAAATCCATATTAAATCCAAAATGGTATTGTATCCGATTGTTTCATTAGTTCTGAGAGTCAGAAGCACCAAAATTAAATTTTTTCTCTTCTTATTGCTTCTTCCCACTCTTTGATAAAGGTGTTAAAGATCACTGAAAAGACCAAAAGGTTGGCAGCAGGTGGGGGAAGGAAAAACAAAGCAAGCAGCCAGAGGATCTGAAAACTCAATAATCAGCCTTTGAATAATAGAGTGAAAAATGTAAAGCTATTTGGGAGACTTAAAAGGTAGACACTATGAAAATCTTGACAGTGAGTTTTAAATATGTTCCTCTTTATAAGAGTCTGATGTCTGATTGATTGATTTCACAGTTCTCCAAGATGGGTAATGTGGAAAAAGACAACAGAATTTCGCCTTTTGAGCTCAAGAGTATAAGACAGGACTGTTACTTAACAGACAGGGAACAGTAATCACACAAGTACTTCAAATGTATCCAAGAATTACTATGTAACATGCAAAACAGGTTCTTACACTAGATCCCTTGACTGGCACCCTCACCAGGGTAAGTGAATGAGTGAACGTGTGAGTGATGCATGAGAGAGAGAAATACCTTATTCCTATCTCAACCAAATGGGCAGGAAAACCTCTTTACCAACAGTTGGCTATTAGTCTCACAGCAATATTCAGAAAATAACTCTATAAAACTCTATTTTAATGTTTAAATTCCTCATCTTTCTTCTTCCAGAGATGTCAGTAAACTATGTACCAGGACTGACCATTTTTCTCCTATCAGGTGGCAGAAAACCTGAAAAAGATTCTAAAGCTTGCCCTTATAATTCTAATGAGACAGGATAGAAAGTATCAAGCATACTAGCTTCCTGAAAACTTGGCTTTCCTCGGGAAGGAACCCAGCTTGAAGAGCATTTTGTAGATTATGATTAATGGTTAACTAACTCTGCTTCTACTTTTCTGACCACTGGCTACCCAGTACTAAATAAAATGTACCACAACCAAAGAACATAACAGAATTAAATATGTATTGGAGCTTAAAAAAATGCTTCTTGAGAATTAAAAGAAAAAAAATACATGTGAAGGACAGAAAAAATGAAATTTCAAAAAGTTTTCCACAAACTTAAGGCACACTGTGTTGGGTAATGGAAAGCTTTCCGAAAGTCTGTCCTGTTACCCATGCTAGCAGCAGAACAGGATAAGCTGAAGAAAAGGTTATCATAGGGAAGATGTAGAAATAGCCTGGTAATACGAGCTTGCCAAAAAAATTGATACAGAGCCAGTAATTTACCTTCAACAGGGTAAGAAATGGGAAGCCAGATTCATGTATAAGGAGATTTAGCAGTGGACTAATATGTTGACATTTCCTGAATCTATTCCAGGAATGGATGGAACATTTTGGACGGGCTGTAGCTGTCTCCAATACTCAGTAATAATGCATTTATTATCAAATGCATGTTACGAATTTTATGTGATAAGCTCTTCAGAACAGGGGTCACATAGATTTATGCAGTCTGTAAGCTGTATATAAATTAAGCACACTCTGAAAGTTACGATGGTGCTAATACAGTGAAGAGGTCATGAAAACAATATGGGTCTTATCTAGGTCAAGTAAGACTATCAGCATTTTGAAATTTTGAAAACTGTGCGCTGTCATGCTTTTTGATGTGCCTGCTCAGCTTGAAAATGAACTTGTCAATTGAAATTCACCTTAAAATTTTAACCAGGACCTCAGTTCCAAATACAGCAAATAAACAATGCCCCCTTTTGTTACCACAAATAATTAAAAGATACATTTTCAAATGAGGCTCTCTGACAGGTGAAGTCAATAGTTTTCACCAAGTCTTTTGAGAGGAAGAAAAAAACTTCTATGTTAATAAAGTGGTGGTGGTTGGGGTGGGATCATTTGACTAATGTTCAGAACAGACCTAATACCTGAGGTAGTGCAGCTTCAAACCCAGGCCTGCGCCACCTACTCTATCAACAGGGTTGGTGAGGTGAGAACCCAGCTCCTTCTGCAGCAGCCTGTAGCCAAGGAAAAATTTTTACCCCTCACCCACTCTGCTTTTTGTTTGCTTTTTGTTTTTCATGCCCACTCTTGTAAATGTGTAAGACAGGAAAACAAATCAAAAGAGGCAAAGCCCTCATCAGACTGCCTTCTTAACCCAAGCAAGGCAGAAAGATAATCGCTATTTAGTACTTTGGACATACTGGTCCTTAGAAGGTAAACAATACCAATAAAACAGTAAAGAATCCTATTCATCTTTATTTTTATATCACCTTATTATTATTTTGCTGTGTGTGATCATTGTTTTTCTTTAGGGCTTTCCAAATAGAGCGCCCAATCTGAGAACCATATTTAATTGTTCTGTGCCTCACTGGAGTACAACTATAATCCAGCAGTCAATTCAAGAAAATGAAGAGCAACGTTTTCTTTACAATCTCTATTTCTGAGATTTTACCTCATATACAGACTGCTAAAATACTCTCATTTCAGAGGCCATGGTTACTTTTTAAACTAATTATTTTAAAAGGAAATATAACTTGTAGAGCATGCGGGGTTTTTTTTTTTCTTTTTTTTGGTACACAAAATTTACTTGCAACTCTGCTTAAGAGTTAAGGCTTACATTACATTCATTACACTCATCACACATACCAGTGAGAGATGCACATGTAACAGCTGAAGCTAAAATACACTCCTATTCCGTACATAGCCCTGGCATTTATTAATGCATAAGTCTAATCAACAGGCTAAATCATTGTCATAAAACTAATAGAAAATTTTGTTTTCAGGCAGTCATCTTTCAAGTCTATCTGTTGCTAATTTGCTAAACTGGGATTCACTATGAAATCTACAGCTGATGTCTCTATTCAAGCATTATCTTTTTATTTTCAAAAGTAAGCTGAGGCTTGCGTTTGCTGTCTTCTTCCCAGTAAGGTCAGGAGGCTGGGCTTGCTTCCACCTGCGAGTGTATCACAACCCAGGCGCGCGCACCCGAGCCCTCCCTCCACCCATCTACCAGGGCGGAAACCAGAGAACAGAACCCAAACACCAAAACTTTCTGGTCGCAAACGCTACTCATCTTGCCGTGTCCAGAGACTCGGCACTGGAAACGGCACTGGCTTTTGTTCCAGGGTCGCCCAGCTGGCGAGGTAAACGTCACAGCAGTCCTTGATCCCCAAAGGTTGTGAGAGATTCTGTGGCACGGGAATTTTGGAGCCTCCCGAAAGGAGCCCACTTCTGCGCAACCTATGCGCGTGGGGTGTACAAACACACGAAAAGAGGACGCGGGGTGGGCAGGAATGAAACCTTCAGTTCCTCTTAAATTCTCAGACTCAGGTTCACAAAATGAATCTCCTCCTCCGTGGACGGGCGCGAGGGGGGCTGGGGCTGGGAGAGAAATAGGTTGGAGAAGGGACCGGAGCTACAGCCGAGATGCAGGACCGGCCCCGCCTCCGGCTACAATCAGAAAAGCTACAGTATGTCAGTGGTTTTCGGCTTCCTGTTAGTAAAGCGAGAACCTCCCCCGACTCCGGGACTGTCGTTCTTCCTCAAAACCAACCGAGACGGCCCCTTCTTCGCGCTCCGGGCAGCCTCAGCCGCAGGGGAAGAAAGAGGAGGGGAGCGGGGGCATGGGGGGCGCGGCGGGGCGGGGACAGCCGCGATGGAGGGGGCAGGGCCACGGGGCGCAGCACCCCTCCCAGCCCGGCGGCCCCGGGGGCTGAGCTGGGCCGCGAGGCGGACAAAGCGCCTCCGCTCCCTCCCCCACGGCCACGTTCCAAAAGGGAGGGAGAAGGCGGGCAAGAGGGGCTGGAGGAGGAGGAAGGGGAGGGGGAGGAGGAAGAGGAGGAGGGAAGGTGCTGCCGGCGGGACTGGGCAGGATCGCGCCGACCTGGGAGGGGAGGGAGGAGGGGTTGGGCGCCCTCGGAGAACTGGGAGGAGGGAAGGATTCTTGAGGCCCAAGATAAACAAATTGTTCCTCTTCACGTGCGGGGTGAGGGGAGGTGGGGAGCGAGCGCTGCGGCGTCGCCTCCCCTCCCCCTAGCCGACTCTTTGTCACCGAGCGCCGGCCCGAGCGCCCGGCGAAAGCCCGTGGCAGCACTGGCATCACCCCCGGCGCCGGGGACTCACAGACCGGGAACGTGTGCGATTTCTAAACCGCACGACGGGAGGGCCGCCCCTGCCGGCCTCTGCGCCGCCGATCGCGGGGCGGTCTGCACGGGAAACGGGCGAAGGTGCGCGGCCCCGGCACGCTCCAGGATTCCCGTCGCCCGGCCCACCCAGCACCCGGGCGGCGCGGTGGGGGAGGGGGCGCAGACACCTTTCCCAAGCTTCCGGCCTCCCCTCACCCAGAAAGGAAAGCAAAAGAACCGGAGAAGGGAGATAAGAGAAAGGATTCTAGCCTCCGGCTTGGGGGGTGGGAACTGCCCCTTCCTCCTGGAGAAGTTAAGCCATTGGCTGCTCATCCTACCTCGAACCCGCCCACCCAGCCATTTAAGCCTCTTTTACCTCCCTGCTACCTTCCACTGCTCTGGGCTTATTAGGCAGGCCCCCAAAGTTGGCGGGCAGTGGGGCGGGGGGGAGCCAAGCGGAGGACTCCGTGCAAGCAAGTTTAAAAGGAAAAAAGGAAAGAATCCCAAGCGAAGTTGTATGGCGGGGCCTCTTGGCGCAAACCTTGGGTGTTGCTTTCCCCTCCCGCCCCCTCCAGGCCGCTCCCCTCTTAACCCTCCCAGCCGCTCCACCTGCCGGGCTGGCCCCGAGTCTCCAGCAACCAGCGGAGCGCACCCGCGCCCCGCATCCGCGCGCGCTCCCGCGAGCACCCCCGCGCGCAACCACCCTCGCTTGTTTCTCACCCACTTCAAAGTTCATTCACAAAACTCTCAGACTTTCTCAGCCCAAAGTGGGTGAGCTGGGGAGAGGAGGCGAGAGGCTCTCCTTCCCCGCTTCCCCCTAGGGGTTGAGGGCCTGGTGCCCGCCCAGAATCTGCGACAGCATCAACATCTCCACGCACCCAGCGGATGTGCAGAGGGGTGGGCGTAGGGGGACGGGTCTGGGGAGGAGAGGCGGCGCGGCTAGAGGTGGGGTGGGAAGCGGCGAAGAGGAGGAGCAAGGTTTCAACTCAGGGGTTCACTCTTTCAAATCGGTATCCAAGAAAGGGAAGGGGGTAAACTTTTCCAGCACCTCACTTCGACGCTCCTCTCGGCTCCCTCCGCCCCTCGCAGTCGTGACTGGCTTCTCCCCTCTCGCCCCCTCCTCCCCAAATCTGACAACCTTGACAGATTAACAGGTAGCGGCGACGGCAGCTTTTTCCCTAAGAAAAGTTGACGTTAACCCTTCGGCTTCAGCCCACCTCACCCACCGTGCAAATCAGACCCTTGTACCCCTATGTAAGAAGCTCCACGCGCCCCCCACTACCACCACCACCACAACCCCCAACGCGCGCCGCAAGCCCGCTGCCCGTGCGCCCTCACCATGATCAGCGTGTGGTTCCTCTGCTCCGCCGAGGCAGCCTCCGCATCTTGCTGGGGTTTGCTCGGGTGCTGCTGTTTGCCGGTGCCGGCGCTCGATTTCTTGGCCCTCTGCTCCAGGGTCCGCTGGTAGAGGCTCACGGTGTCCCGGCGCTCCAGCTCCAGCTGCTCCACCTGAGCCTGCTGGTACCTGTTCTCGCAGTTGACGTGGTGCCGCCGGCAGCCCTCGATGCGCTGGCGGAGCCGCTCCACCACGGTGCTGTGCTTGGGAACGGCCGCCGAGCCGCCGCCGGGGCCCCCGGAGCCGCCGCAGCCACCGGCAGCCGGGTGATTGCTACTCGGAGCAGCGGGAGTACTATTGGGAGTATTATTCACACCGATCCCGGCCCCGCCGAGGCTGCTGTTCAGGCTACTGTTGATGCAAATACTACTGCCATTCGCGGCAGCAGCGGGGGCTGCGAAATCCCCCATCCTGCTCCCCGGGCACACTATTTTGGAAGAACTTTTTTTATCCACCCCCCTATCAGCCTCCTCCTTGGGTCCAAGGATTAAAATAGTTTAAGTGGAACGCGGGGGAGACGCAAGCACATGGATGGAAACGGCGATCCCGACGGGGCGAAAAAAAAAGGGGGGGGGGAGATTTTGGGGTGGTTTTTTGTTTCCTTTTTTTAAACTGTAAAAGCTCGAGGGGAAGAAAAGGGGGGAACGTTATCGGAATACCATCAGACACCTATCAACAAAAAGAATCACAACAAACTGAGCCAGCAGCAAATCGGGTTGCAACTCAAGGGGAGATCCGCTCCTCGCCTGCCTTCTTTTTATAATCCATTATTTTCTAATAAATTCCAGGAGATTTCCGGTGGTTGGCAAGCATTTTCTCCCTACGTACCGAAAAACACACCCCATGTACACACACAAGCATATGCCTCCAGTGCGGACACGCGCGACACACACTCACTCCACACCGCATCGGAAAACGGCAAGCTTGCTTATTGCATTTTCCTTCCACAAAAAAGTTTTGGTGTTTATGCCGCCCCGTGTTCTCAAAGTACTTTGGCTGTTCAGTTGCATTTCACAGGAACCTAGATATCGAATCCTCGGGCTGGGGGAAGTAAACACATGGACAGTCCGAGGCGACTGCAAAAGTAGATCGGTGAAGTCCTTTGCAAAACGCCGCGCGGAGAGCAGCACCTAACGCTCGGCTGGGCTGCCGCTGCCGCCGCTGCTCCTGCCACCATCACAATGATCAACTGCTCGCCGCCGCCGCCGCCGCCGCCTCCTCCTCCTCCTCTCGCTCCTCCACCTCCTCCTCCTCCTCCATGCCAGCGGAGTGATATCAGGACGCGCGAGCTCAGTAAACACGGCAGCGGCGGCGGCTGGAGGCCGTGAGACAAGCCCGCGGACACGGCGCAAAACCCGGCCCGGACTCTCACCCGGCAGGAGCGGGCGCGGCACGCTCCAGCACCCGGCTCCCGCCTCCGTCGCCTCGGCGCCCCGCGCCCCTCCCACGCCCCCAACCACACTACCGCCCTGCCGAGAAGCCCAGAGTCGCCAGCAACGGGGAGAAGAAAGATTCTGGGGGATCTCAGAAATAAATCAACTTTTGACCTGTGTGTGTGCGTGAGAGCGTGTGTGAGTGTGTGTGTCTGTGTACGCGCGCGCGCGTGCGCGGGGACGCGCCTGGTTGGGTTTCCTTATTCCAAGGGATGTTATCAAGCGATCCCAAGTTGTTGTTATACATTTATGCATTATATTGCAGAAATGTGCATGACCAGGCAGAAACATTGAAGCTTTACAGCAGTTGTCTGTCATCCCTATCCATGTGGAAAGAAAAAGGCAAATGAGTGACTTGGTTTTAAAACCGAAGTAATAAGTCTGCGCTAGTAACAGCGCTACTTATGGACACTTGTTCTAAGTCTAGGCCAGTCTGAACACACAAGTACCAAATTCTAAATAAATGGAAATAGGCTTAAAAATGTGTAATATTATTTAATTCACTGTACATAATGATTGTTGTTACTAAGTCAATTATTGTTTTACTTACCCTTGGAAAAAAATAAAGCAAGCAGGGACTTGGAGGTGAGACTAACAGTACATTTAAACAGACTGTTTTGAACACTAGGTGCTAATGACAGCAGTAATTAAGGGTCCTTCGTAAATCAAGTGGAAAGATTGCAGATTTCATGGACTAGAACTATAGAAAAAACACAGCATTTCACAGTTTGTCATGACCAAAACAAAAACAAGCAAAAATAACAGGCCTACTTTATTGCTGGATATATTTCTTTCCATTTCAATGAATTCACAATAAGTACAATTAAAATGGACTAGCAAATGCAGAAATCAATCTAAACTTTCCATTTTATTAAAGCACATTATCTTTCCTGATATTATCTAAAAACAAAAATAACAACAACTAAGGATCAAATATTCTTGAATATGGACTTAAACCATTGCATATACATATTTTTCAAAATTAAGATGGGGAAATTATCATTTCTGGAATAATCAGTAAACTATAAATCTTGATTGTGAGATGTTAATTATAAGTCATTTTGTATTATTTCAATAAATCTTAAGAATTAGTTTTTAGGGTAAAAATACACCCCAGTTGTCTAAAATAGCCAGGAATAAAGAACTTTGGATCTTATGCATTAGTCATGAGATCTGATTTAAACCATCTTCATTTCTTGGCATTGCAGATTAGCATAGGATGCTATTTCTAACCTCATAATGTCAACGATAAGAGGCTATATTTTTCTTCAATTAATCAGGTCTATATAGTGAACAATATTTTTAATATTCACTGGATATGGTAAAATGGGCAGTGAAATATTTAATATGGTGTGAGGCTACCTCCAAGTAGTAAAACCAACTTAAGAGAGTGTATATTTCATTGAAGTTGTCATACTTTTTCTGAAGGCTGTTTAGTTAATATACAAATTTCTGTATCAAACCGCCCCTCTTCAAGTCTCAGAAAATTTAACTGGACTAAGTCTGTAGCAAATGAGTCCATTCAGATTCTGAAAATATGTAGAGAATTACAAGAAATTAAAAAAAGAGGTAGCAAAGTGGCCTTTGTCTTTTTCACATATTCACTAAATAATATCTCTATAACTCAGGAAACACATGGCTTCGCCACAGAGGGGAAGCTGTGACTCTGCATTCGCTTTGCTCCCTCTTCACTGTAGTTTAATTCTTTTTTTTTTTTTAGACGGTGTCTTATTGCTCTGTTGCCTAGGCTGAAGTGCAGTGGCGCCATCTTGGCTCACTGCAGCGTCTACCTCCCGGGTTCCAGTGATTCTCCTGGCTCAGCCTCCTGAGTAGCTGGGATTACAGGTGCACGCCACCACACCTAACTAATTTTTGTAGTTTTCATAGAGACGGGGTTTCACCATGTTGGCCAGGCTGGTCTCGAACTCCGGACCTCAGATGATCCGCCTGCCTTGGCCTCCCAAAGTGCTGGGATTACAGGAGTGAGCCACCACGCCTGGCCACACTGTAGTTTAATTGTTATCCCTTCTCCTACTCCACTTGCCTGCATCACCCATACAAGACTGCAGCTTTATGTACAGAGGCAACAAATTTGAGGGTCTTAAGCACTGGGTCTTTAGTGTTTGAGAGTTGGGTTCTCATTTTAGCTTTTTCCTGTGACTCAGAATTTAATTATTCATTGAGAGTTTCTCATTCTGGGGAAAAAATGACAACAATAGCAGCATCATGTATTCCCATCAAGCTGTTTACCTCTCCTACCATGAAGGGAAACCAAAAAGACACAAGAATTTGCATCCTTCCCTTTGGGGAACCAGCAGATGGGACAGCACACTTGTGGTTTTACCGCAGAGTTCCCCAATGACAAATGGAGCCCTTCTTGCACAACCATAGTATACTTTGCTGCCTGATTTCAGTGCATGAATGGGCTATAACCAAAAGAAAAACTGTTACATGTGTACACAGAAATAAGCGCACACACGGGCACCCGTCTTTTATCTCTCCAAGATGGGAGTGGCAGCCACAAGCTCCAAGCCCCAGATGTGAGGAAAGAAAGAACTGGGAAACTGTTTGATGGCCAGAGGGGAAGAATCTTTGAGAAACCGACCTGTGCAGGACTCTACTGTGATATACCAGAGATCAGAAACCCCATTCTCATTGTGCAGGAAGATTAGAAGAAAGAAGCAAGAAGCAAACAAGGCTTGCATCTTGAGCAACATATGCCAGTCACCTTGAATTAGAGATGTTAATCTACTCCAGTGACCTTAGAAGCAACAGAGACCTTGATGCTGGCTGTTTCTGGATCTCATGATATGGTCCTGCAAGGTTGCCAGCTTTGTTGGTCACCATCCTAAAGAACCCTTTGAAAGTCATAGAGAAATCCAAGTTCTGGAGAAGCAATTTTAGTCCCTTCTCACTGTGGAACACTGATAGCGTGACCATCTTTGTCTTTTCTGTGAGCCTGCTACAAGGCAAAACTTCAGGATGAAAGTGGTAGACACAGCATCAATGCTATTGTTCTTGAATGACAAAAAAAAAAAAAAAATTGAGATGCCATCGCAATGATGAGAAAGAAATTACTATGACTGCATCCCCAACTGTGATGATATCTCTCTGGATGCCAAGGAAAGATGGGCTTGATGAATAAGTACCTACACCAGGTTAACCTGCGGTCCTGGCTCTGAGCCAAAGTTGGCAGTTCTGAGGAGTTCAACCAGGTTCCATTTCCTTTACGCCAAGTCTGTGTCATCTTCCTATATTCACCTGATAGAGCCTAGTGTCCCAGTGACAAGAAAGAGAACTTTGTGTGGAAATTCCAGTCTATATGCCATCTCTGCTTCCCTCTCACTATGGATCAATAGATCTGCTTTCATCAAAGAGTATCTTGTGGCTAAGGAAGAATAGGAACCCTCTGCTGCCCACATAGGAGAAACCAAACCTTTACATCTTTCCAAAGTGGGGCCCAGGCACTCCTAAATTACCAGCAGCCTAAATTACTGTGCCCTCAGCTGTCTAGCAGTAGGTATCATTTCAATAATTCCATGAATATATTTATGGCCTTCTGTGTGCCACACACTGTGGTAGGCACCGGGTGAACAGCATAATAACAGTGTATAGAACACAGTCCCAACCTCAATGACGGCCAGCTAGAATCAGGGCAGTATGTGCCATAATGGATCTAATACGGAGTGGATGTAGGAACAAGCAAAAGAGTGCATGCTTGGAGGAGTTAAGAATCCATCTCCAAAAAAATCCACCAGTAGTTCCTTCTCATAGGATTGTGAGTGTGAAAGGGTGTGATGAGAAATGAAATGGAGGCTGGGGAGACAAGCAGGACCTGGATTGTTCAAGGCCATCCAGTTTAGACTATATCCTTGGGACAGTGGCTGCCATTAAAAGGATTTAAGCTGATTTACACTGTTTACTTTGGCAATGTAATGGATGTATTGTTACAGCGTTTTCAGAAGTGTGTCTGAAAAACTTTGTTCCATAAGATGCTTTATCAGAAAGGCTTCTGAGCTAAGTAACTTTAGGAGATGTTCTGTACTGCATCTCTCCAAAGAGTTATTACCACATTGAAGGTCACAAGAAATCTTGAAGCAAAGCATGTTTAACTTTGTTTAATCTAACATTGCCAAAATCCCGTTATGTCCCACAGAATAGAACACACTCTAGAAAGCTCTGTGGTGTAGGAGAGAGTGAAAACTGAAGGCAGTTCTAAATCTACTTAAACTTACAACAATTGCCTGGGCACGTAGCCTGAGTCTACGACCACACGGCCCTTGCCATCTGCTCTACCAGAATCACTAGTCCAGATCTCCTGGGCCTTCCTAACCTCAGCTGGGTGTGTGAATTCTGACCTTTAAATATTGAGGAAGTAGCAACACAAAGGCAAAATCCCAAAAGGGTGAATTTGACTAGCCTTTTTCAGCATTAGCGCTTTGAGTATGTTATATTAATATCTATCCCTATGTAATAAAACCTCCTTATTAGGAGAAAAGGTCGGCCTTATTTAACTGAAAATCTTGATTATGTAATATTTTTAAAGCTATAGATTTTCATTACATTTGAAGCATGCACTCTATCTAGCCTAACAAAACTGGCCTCTTGGAGCTATTTTAATGATCTCCTTTTACCTAGTGAACCAATTGTATATAGGTGACATGCCTCATGAACTACGGGTGTTTCAAAAGTTTGCTTCCTTAAGTATTTTACCTCTCGCAAGATTCTGTGTACATTGTTAATTCTCATTTTTTATTAAGAAGGGGTTTACTAAGTCCTAGACCATTTCATAAATTTTGAGAGGAGTATGAATTAATAGGGTTTATTTTCTTATTCGTGTATTTTAGTACGTATATAATGGTTTCATGGTTATTAGGGGAAAGGTTATCTAAAGTCCATGGCAGAGAAATTTTTTAAAAGTCTTTCATTCTGTTTCATATATATTTCTACTCTCAAGGTTAAATAATTTAATATAATAAGGCATCTGACTTGAACAATGTCTGGCTTTCATATACGATGTTGAAGGCTTCTGAAAGAAAATATTTATGAGTTTTTAAATTTATTGAAGGCCCATAATCAGCTAAACTGTTAACCTTAGAAAGAATTTAATTCTGATGGCCAACAGTCATTGAAAACTTTCTCTATTCCAGGTTCTACTGTTAACCTCTATTTTACTGATGTAGAAACTGAGGCACAGAAAACGTAAGAAACTTTCCCCAAACCACACAGCTTAAAAATGGCAGAGCCCAAATTGGAACCCAGCTATGGAAGAAATATGTAACCAAGTTCCTAAGGTTCCTTCTCATTTTAAGATTCTACCTTTTTGCAAAACTAAAAGTACTGTGTTTTGGCTGGGGGCGATGGCTCACGCCTGTAATCTCAGCACCTTGGGAGGCTGAGGTAGGCGGATCACTTGAGGTCAGGAGTTCCAGACCAGCCTGGCCAACATGGTGCAACCCCGTCTCTACTAAAAATATAAAAATTAGCCAGTCATGGTGATGCACGCCTGTAATCCCAGCTACTCGGGAGGCTGAGGCAGGAGAATCGCTTGAGCCTGGGAGGTGGAGGTTGCAGTGAGCCGAGATGGCGCCACTGCACTCCAACCTGGGTGACAGAATGAGACTCCGTCTCAAAAAAATAAAATAAAATAAAATTACTGTGTTTTACCCAGATTTCATTTTAACAGAAGTTTGTTGCTGTAGAAGGCTTATAGCTGAGGAGTCATTTTTGTAGAAAGCTGTCTCTGGCCATGCTTCCCTCAGCCCCCATTCTGAGCTAGCCACCCTCTCAGTGCTCTGAGAATCGTGGGCATTTTTCTGTCTTGGCATGTATATTATCACACTCTATTGTAACGGTTTATTTACCTCTCTGTGTCACACTTGTGTTTTATTGGTCTTGGGACCCAACACAGGGCTGTCCATGACAGAGCTCTGTAACTGTATGTGGGGGACAAGTAAATGAAAGAGGGAATAGTAGTACACAATTTACCAAAGTTACAGAAGCAGAAAGGGACTTGTGTGTGGCCAGTGCCAGGCAATAGCCCCCGAGGAGAGCAGCACTGCACTGCCCTCCTATAGAAACTGTTTGGATGCAATATAAGAAAATCATGGTATGATATGATTTATATTTCAAAATGCTGTGTCTCTGGGTTTGGGGTATTCTATAAATTGACTTGGAGAGGTGCAGAGGTTTAAGAGAGGCAGAGTAGAGCCAGCCTCTTAGGTCCCCTCACCCCAGCTGCACTCTGCTGTCTGTCAGGTGGGGAAGGGGCTCACGTTTGTTAGACATCACAGTCAGGTGTCGGCTACTGGCCAACATACTTTCCGTATGTTAACCAATGTAATACTCCCAACAACCCTAGGATGTATGGAAGCCAGAGTTGGCCCAAATATGCTTTTAACACACATAAATTAAACTATCCCTTCTGGTTGTTAAATAAAAAAGAAAAAGAAACAAACATATGTATATATATATACTTTATATATATATATAAAGCCTTAAAATGATTTTATTTTACTGTATGTGTGTTTTCTCTTTTTTTTTTTTCTTTTACTTTAAGTTCTGGGATACATGTGCAGAACATGCAGGTTTGTTATACATGTGCCATGGTGGTTTGCTGCACCTATCAACCCATCATCTAGGTTTTAAGCCCCACATGTATTAGGTATTTGTCTTAATGTTCTCCCTCCCTTACCTCCCACCCACCGACAGGCCATGGTGTGTGATGTTCCCCTCCTTGTGTCCATGTGTTCTCATTGTTCAACTCCCACTTATGAGTGAGAATGTATGATGTTTGGTTTTCTGTTCCTGTGTTAGTTTGCTGAGAATGATGGTTTTCAGCTTCATCCATGTCCCTGCAAAGGACATGAACTCATTCTTCTTTTGTGGCTGCATAGTATTCCATGGTGTATATGTGCCACATCTTCTTTATCCAGTCTATCATTGATGGGCATTTGGGTTGGTTCCAAGTCTTTGCTGTTGTAAATAGTGGTGCAATAAACATACGTTTATTTTTAATTCAATGGGTCCATCTACTTCATCCATACTCAGATAAACAATGAAGAGGCTGGAGGTGGTGACTGTAATCCCAGCACTTTGGGAGGCCAAGGTGGGAGGATCACTTGAGCCCACAAGTTTGAGACCAGACGGGACAATATAGTGAGACCCCATCTCTAGAACTATTTTTAAATTAGCCAAGCGTGGTGGCAGGCCTGTGGTCCCAGCTATGTGTGGGGCCAAGGTGGGAGGATTGCTTGAGCCAGGGAGGTTGAGGCTGCAGTGAGCTGTGATCATGCCATTTCACTCCAGCCTGGGTGACAAGAGTGAGACCCTGTCTCAAGTAAATAAATAAATAGATAAATAAATAAATAAATAAATAAATAAATAAATAAATAATGGGATGAGGGCTATATATTTTGGGGTTGCTAAGAGTCTATAGAGGAATGTGCCAAACTGCATACCAGATTTACTTTACCTCATGGTTGATAGAAAGTACTATGGACTAAGTTTGTGTCCCCTGCCAAAATTTATACACTGAAACCCTAATCCCTAGCATGATAGTATTTAGATGTGGGACTTGGGAGAGGTGATTTGGTCATGAGGGTGGAGCCCTCATAATGAGATTAGCGCCCTTATAACAAAAGACAGGAAAGAGGTGGTTTCCACCCCCCTCCACCCCCTACCTTCTGCCATGTGAGGGCACAGCAAGAAGCTGTCCACTTGCAAACCAGAAAGAACCCTCACCAGGAACCAAATCAGCCTAACACCTTGATACTAGACTTCCCAGCCTTCAGAACTGTATGGGATAAATTTCTGTTGTTTAAGCCATCTAGTCTATGGTGTTTGGTTGGTTGATTCTGATACAGGGCCTCACTTTGTTGCCCAGGCTGGAGTGCAGTGGCACAATCAGAGCTCACCGCAGCTGTGACCTCCTGGGCACAAGCAATCCTCCCACCTCAGCCTCCTGAGTAGCTTGGACCACAGGTGCGCACCACCACACCCAGCTAAGAGTCTATGGTATTTTTGTTATAGCAGTTCAAGTTGAGGCATAGGGATTTTAAGGTAATTACAACTATAGGCCTGAGAAAGATGTAACTCCACCACGTTATTACTCCCATTTTATTGATGAGAAAACAAAGGCTTAAAGAATTTACATAGCTTGTATTCAAATCAGGTCCAAAGCCTCTTTCTTACCTACCACCACACTGTCTGAATTCCCATTTGTGGGGTGGTTGTTGTTGTAGGTGCCTCGTAGCCATTCTTTCTCTGCTAGTGCCATTTATTTAGCAAATATTTATAAACTATTGACAAGTCCTGTGTAGATGCAAGGGATACATACATGAAAACAAACATTTTCCTTCTTAAGGAAGCTTAACAATCTGGGTGAGAAGGAAATGTATAAAATACAATAGGCTAACAAGAGGGAAGTATAGTCAGCTCTTGTTGAGCAGAGTTTAAGGGAGGCTAGGAAAAGCTTTGTCACAGTTAAAACAAAACTAGAAAACACAGAATTTGAAAACAAAAAATTAACCTAAGCTTAGTGAGAATTACCCTCGATATTAACACTAAGGTTTCCCATCCTATACATGTTATTTAAACATAAAAATGAGATACAATGTTGAAGAACACAGAGCATCACTTTCATTGTCTGATAAAAAATCGCCCTGAGGTATCTATCTGTTTAATGGTTTATATTGTCTGTTCCTTAGCTGTGCCCTCCCTTTCTAACATTGGAACAAAGCCTAGGCAACATCAGTTTGTCTCTGAACAAACTGCATTCTTCACTTTTACTCCAGTAGACAGTCTAGGTCAGCAGTTTTTAAGCCGTGTTGAGCCCTAAGAATTCCCTCCGAGGGGTTTCAGGGGCTGTTGTATGGGAAGGGGGGAAATGGGCTGGGTCTTGGCTCCTCTTCAACTAAATGGGCTGGGTCTTGGCTCCTCTTCAACTCAGCTGCCTTCTTTTTCAAATTGGAGCAAGATATGCTCTGAATAAAGGGTTCCACAGCTAAAAAGAGTTTGAAAATAGTTCTGTGAGTCATCTTGTTTTTGCTGGCAAACTCTCTCTCCCTCCCTGGCCCAGCCCCCACTCTCTATCACACACATACGATTGCTTCTTCCACTTCTCCTCTCAATGTCACCAAACTGGCTCACATTGGCTCCAAATTGGTTAACTTTGGCTCCAAAGCTTACTTATCCACTTGTGCAGTGTCAGGGCCCTCAAATTTGTCATTCCTCTGAGCTGGAAAGGTTTAAGGATGGCCCAACTACCCGTGTGAGGAGATGGAAAAAACAATTTACTGCAACTGCAGAGGGTGGATCAAGGCGGGATGATACAGGAGAGGGCTGGCCCTGTTCAGAAGAAACACTAGGATGATCTGTCTGGTGCAGTGGTGGGGTAGGGTTTGAGAGGTCCTAGAACCATGCAAAGGGTTTTCGTCTTGCTGAGTGGGATATGCAAGTTTAAGGCTATGGAGAAGAGAGAGCCACCAGTGAGATAGGCTCTTCCACTATACTTAGTTTCTCCATTGTATTAATGCCAAAATGGTGTCAGGTTCACCAAATGGTTAACCTATCCAGGACATCCACATATTTTGGTCCCATCAGGTTTCTGATTACTCATTGGCTTTTGATGCCAGAAAATAATCTAATGTGAAATATAACAATTTTAGAATTAGAGTATTATTAGCTCTCATGAGATTCAAAACAAAGGTCTCAGCTTTGGGCTGAATGGTCTTCATTTCTTCTGCATCCTTTCCTATTAATTATCTTTTAAAGAAAATCTTCAGGCCTGGCGTGGCAGCTCACGACTGTAGTCCCAGCTACGTGGGAGGCTGAGGTGGGAGGATAGCTTGAGCCCAGGAGTTCAAGGTTTCAGCAAGCTATGATCTTGTTCCAGTGTACTTCAGCCTGGATAACAGAGTGAACTTCTGTCTTTGACCAAAAAAAAAAGAGAGAGAGAGAGAAAAGAAACAGCCAGGCACAGTGGTTCACGCCTGTAATCCCAGCACTTTGGGAGGCCAAGGCGGGTGGATCACGAGGTCAGGAGATCGAGGATCGAGACTATCCTGGCTAACACGGTGAAAGCCTGTCTCTACTAAAAACACAAAAAATTAGCCGGGTGTGGTGGCACACACCTGTCCCAGCTACTTGGGAGGCTGAGGCAGAAGAATCACTTGAACCCGGGAGGCGGAGGTTGTAGTCAGCCGAGGTGGTGCCACTGTACTCCAGCCTGGGCGACAGAACAAGACTCCATCTCAAAAAAAAAACAAAAAACAAAAAACAAAACAAACAAAACAATAAATCTTCAGCATAGAAGAAATAAAAATCTATCATACCTCAGCTACCATTAAGGAACAGACCTGGTCCAGGGATGAAGTAATAGCTGCCCAGGACAGTGAAAGTTCATTGAACCAACTCTGTTCGCCATCCATGGATAAGTGACAAACAGATGCAAAAAGGCAAGAAGATAAGTCTGATTGGCAAGGGGCAGGAATCTTCCCCAACTTAATGGAGAAGCAGTGTAACATATGTTGGCTAAAATGAGGTTCCAAATCATGAACAGCTTCTTACAGGTAGATGTTATAGATTTGTAATCACTAAAAACTTCCCCACAGAATAACTAGTGTTTTTCAAAAACAAACAAACAAACAACAACAACAAAAACTACGTTAATCCATCCTCAGTATTGATGGTTTTGTCTTCACAATAAGCATGCCTATATCTTCTGGTAACAGAACACATTTATATGTTTTCAAAACCATCCTACTTACCTTCTCAGCCCATGAAATTTGCAGAAGGCTAGGGAAGCTGAACATTCCCTGGCCCCAGGGGCACATTGCTCACCCAGGCCATGTCTGTCTTTACCATAGTGATTGATTCAAAGGCAGTGACTCAGGTTGGTCCAATTAAAGCTCCCTCTGGGAATTTTGTTGGAATTACCAAAAAAAAAAAAAAAAAGAGGGCAGAGTTTCGTCCTCTAGGAATCCAGAAGTTAAGGATCACAGAAGCTTAAAGTTACCAGCTTTGATATAATATGAACAAAGTCTGCTTGAAAATAAAGCCAACCCACTAGAAAACAGAACTAAGAAATGGAGATAGTCCTCTTGGCATGGTTTCTGCCCTGGATCCAGCTGAGCCTAAAGCCAGGTGCCATAGAAGTTTCCTTATATAAACCAATAATTCTTCACTTTTCTACATTTTCCTTATTTCCTTCCTTCCATTCTTTTTTTTTTTTTTTTTTTTTTTTTGGGGACAGAGTCTTGCTAGGTCACCCAGGCTAGAGTAAAGTGGCGCAATCTCAGCTCACTGCAATCTCTGCCTCCGGGATTCAAGCTATTTTCCTGCCTCAGCCTCCTGAGTAGCTGGGATTACAGGCGCTGCCACTACGTCTGGCTAATTTTTGTATTTTTAGTAGAGATGGGGTTTCACCATGTTAGCCAGGATAGTCTCAAACTCCTGACCTCATGATCCACCCACCTCATCCTCCCAAAGTGCTCGGATTACAGGCATGAGCCACCGCTCCTGGCCCTTCCTTATATTCTTTGTGTGTGTGTGTGTGTGTGTGTGTGTGTGTGTGCATGTGCACACGCACAGTGTGATTGAGATAACCATCATTTAGGGATTGTTTAAATAAATGTATTATATCCAAATAATGAAATATATTAGGTATTGGTTAAAAAAAATTGTATTGTATCCAAATAATGAAATATGTTAGGGATTAGCTAAATAAATTGTATTATATCCAAATAATATATTAGAGATTGGCTAAATAAATTGTATTGTATCCAAATAATGAAATATATGCAACAATTTAAAAGACACACATAAGGCTGCATACGAATCATTGTATTACCTATCATAGTAAAACTAGTGAAAGCAACTGAATGTCATTATTGGAAGCCTGGATAAATAAAATATATTGTATATAAACATTTAAATAAGCAATTGTTAAGACATATTCGGTTATATTGATTGACATCAAAAGATCTCCATTTTATATCGTTAATATTAAAAAGCAAGTTATACACTGTTGGTAAGAATGTAAATTAGTACATCATTCTGGAAAACAATGTGGTGGTTCCTCAAAAAAATAAAAATAGAATTACCGTATGATCCAGCAATCCCACCACTAGGTATATAAGCAAAGGAAATGAAATCAGCTTGTCAAAGAAATATTTGCATTTCCATGTTCACTGCAGCATTACTCATATTAGCCAAGATATGGAAGCAACTTGTGTCCATGAACAGACGAATGAAGAAAATATCATATACAGTATATACACAATGGAATATCATTCATCAACCTGGAAGACATCATGTTAAGTGAAATAAGCCAGGTATGGAAAGACAAATACCACATGATCTCACTGATATGTGGAATCTCAAGAATCGAACTCACTGAAACAGACAGAAAAATGTAATTAACAGGGCCTGGTCAAAGGATATTGGTCAAAGGATACAAAATTTCAGTTAGAAGAAATGAACTCAAAAGTTCTCTTGGACAACACAGTGATTACAGTTAATAACAATGTATTGATACTTGAAAATTGCTACAAGAGTAGATTTTAAAAGTGTTCTCACCACACAAAAAAATAGCATTGCATATGTTAATTAGCTTGATTGAATCATTCTGTAATGTATACATATATTCAGGCATCAGGTTGCCATAAACAACCTGTACCATAAATACATTCAATTTTTATCAATTTAAAAATAAATAAATAATTTTTTAAATAAAAAATTAAAAGCAGTTCGAAAACAAGTTACAAAAATACTCTCATTTTATGAAATCATGTAACTTTGTGTGTATGAATCTAATAAACCTCAGAAAGCTAGTTAAACTTCACTACTCTGGGATTTTACTGTCTTATTCTCTTCTGTATTGCTTTAATTGTATATGTGTATGTAATAAAGAGAGAAATTGAAAATTTTCTGCTTTTCTTTTTTTTTTTTTTTTGACGGAGTCTCCCTCTGTCGCCCAGGCTGGAGTGCAGTGGCACAATCTCAGCTCACTGCAACCTCTGCCTCTAGGGCTTAAGCAATTCTCTGCCTCAACCTCCTAAGTAGCTGGGATTACAGGTGCCTGCCACCATGCCCGGCTAATTTTTTGTATTTTTAGTAGTGATGGCATTTCACCATCTTGGCCAGGCTGGGCTTGAACTCCTGACCTCATGATCCACCTGCCACGGCCTCCCAAAGTGCAGGATTACAGTTGTGAGCCACCATGCCAGGCCAGTTTTCTGCTTTTTACAAAGAAAGAAAAAGAGAGAAAGGAAGAAAGGAAAGAAGGGAGATTTTACAGAGAGGAAAGAATGGCCATGTCTGTAGTCTGAAATTTGCCTAAATTATTTAGGAAAAGATTCAAGGAGGGGATGGTGCCATCTCATGAATCTTAAATAGGTATTTTGCAGGGGGCACAGATGAGAAGAGGGCATCCAGAAAGAGGAAATAACAAAAGTGAAGATTCAGAAAAGTGAGAAGTCATAATGTCTTAAGAAATAAGTTATGTGATATAGTTAAATAAGTGTCACTAAATTAGCAATTTAATCTTAAGGACTAAGTCAGTCAGTTAAAGTCAATGTTAACACAAGGAATTTCACATCAGGATTAGATATGGGATGTCCAAGGGAAAAGAAAAATACCGTATCTCCAGGACACTGATCTTTACACCCAATTGCTTAGCCACAAGTCTCCTTTGAGGTCTAGTAAATAGAACCAATTTAACATGACCAAAGCAAAACTCTCAATTTCCTCTCCAAAATTCTTCTTTTTCTGTGATGGTTAATTTTATGTGTCAATGTGACTGGGCCACGGAGGGCCCAGATATTTGGTCAAACATTATTATGGGTGTTTCTGTGAGATGAACATTTTAATTCACAGAATGAGTAAAGCAGGTTGCCCTCCCTAGTATGAGTGAGCCTCATCCAATCAGTTGACAGCGTGATAAGAACAAAAAGGCTGACCTTCTCCTGAGTAAGAGGGAATTCCTCCTGCCTGACTGCCTTTAAACTGGGACACCAGTTTCTTTTCTTACCCCGGGCTTGAGCTGAAACATTGGCTCTTCCTGGGTCTTGAGGCTGCCAGCCTTAGGACTGAGACTACACCATTGGCTCTCCTGGGTCTCCAGCTTGCCAACTCACCCTGCAGATCTTGGGATTTACAGACTCCATAATCACCTAGCCAAGTCCTTATTACAAATTCTCTCTCTCTCTCTCTCTCTCTCTCTCTTTATGTGATTTGTTCTATTTTTCTGACTAACACATCCTTTTTCTCCAGTGACAACACTAGTCTACAATGCCTTGGTACAGAAACCCTGGGGTCACCTTTACTCTTCCTTCTCTCACATGTAAGATCCAATCAAAAACACATTGTGTCAGCTTTACCTTTAAAATGTTTCCAAAATCTGACCACCACTTATCTTGTCTTCTGCTACCGTCATGGCCTAAACTTACACCATTTCTCACGCGGACCAATGCAATGTGTCCTGACTGGTCTGCCTAATACTACCCCTGCCCCTATACAGTCAATTTTCAGTACAGCAGCCTCAGTGACTCTTCTCATACACGTCAGATCATGTCCGCCCTCTGCTCAAAGCCTACTAATGGTTCCCATCTCATTCAGGGTAAAATCCAAAGTCCTTACTATGGTGTACAAGTTCCTTCAGGATCTGGCTGTCCCTTCTCCCTCCCTCGCTCCATCCCCTATAATTCCTCCTTCACTCTTCTTTAAAAGGCAAGGGCCTTTAAAATGTTTTGTTGTTGTTGTTGTTGTTGTTTTGCTTGTTTGTTTTTTGAGATGGAGTTTCGCTCTTGTTGCCCAAGCTGGAGTGCAAAGGAGCTATCTCGGTTCACTGCAACCTCTGCCTCCCGGGTTCACGCGATTCTCCTGCCTCAGCCTCCCAAGTAGCTGGGATTACAGTCATGTGCCACCACTCCCAGCCAATTTTTTTTTTTTTTTTTTTTTTTTTATTTTTAGTAGAGACAGGGTTTCTCCATGTTGGTCAGGCTGGTCTTGAACTCCTGACCTCAGGTGATCTGCCCACCTCGGCCTCCCAAAGTGCAGGGATTACAGGTCTGAGCCACCATGCCCGGCCTAAAAAAATTTTAAATATGCCCAGAACTCCCGTTGAAATAATCTGTTCCCAGATGTCTGCAGGGCCTATGCCTCATTTCCTTCAGATGTGGCCCTCAGAGACCTTCCTGGTCACTGTCTCCTACATCCCCCTTACCCTTCTTTGAGCCCCTTTTCACTACCAGTCATAAGTGCATCTTATTTTATTTATCTTCCAACTCTCTTTCTAGAACCTGAACCCGTTAAAGTACACAATTGCCTTGTTTCTGAATTTCCTACACGCAGAGCAGAGGCTGGTGTAAGGGCTGGGGGCTGGGTAGGGGCACTTCATATCTGCTTGCTGATGAATAAATTAAGATTTTCTTTATACACTGAAGGAAGCAAAATCCTTTTGATGTAATAATAGTTAACATTGACTGATCATGTCCTATTTACTGGGCATAATGCCCACCTCGTACTTAACTTACTTCGTTTGGTTCCCACAACAACCTAGGGGGCACACAACATTTTCTGAATGAGGAAACTGAGGCAGAGATAATTTTACTAATGTCCCACAGATGACAAGAGTTGGAGCCTAGCTTCCAGCTCAGGCTGACTCCAGGTACCATGCATAACTGCTAGGTCTCCCAGTTAGAATGCATTTCTCACATATTTATTAAGAGACACTAAAGAAGTACAAGAATTGAAAAGACTTATTCCCTAAATTTACTTTTCAGGGATAAAAATGTTTCCCACTATCAAGTATCTCTACCAGCGTTATAACTAAACAGTGCAGCAGAGAGTAAACAGGCAGTGGAAAGCTTGGTGGACTCTTGCACAGTTCACATTTTGACCTTCGAAGCAATTTAGTTGAGACCAACAAGGTAACAGCAAGTGCCTTCTTAGGTCATGCATACGTTATAAATATGGTAGGAGCTTTATAAGCCCATTTGAAGATGCAGACAGTCCTTTTTACCTTTGTGAATTTATTTATTTAGGTATCCAACAAATTCTATGTACCCACAGGTGTCAGGCACAGTTTTGGACATTGGGGATATTGACATTTCCTTCTCTCCACCTGTAATGAAATGGGGCTTATATATCATAGTGATTTGGATCTAGACTCTGTGGTCAGTAACTAGGGTTCAAATCCCCAGCCCTCTTGATACTAGCTGCCTGACCTCAGGTAAGTTATATAACTGCCGTAAACCTCAGTTTCTTTGTTTATAACATGGAGGCGATATTGATTATAAGATCTACCACACCGGTTTATTTGGAGGATTATGTGAGCTTGTCTGGTACATGAACAGATAGTAAGAATTCAGAAATAAACTACCTGTGAGAAGGAGGTCAGGCTTATAAAATCTTTGTGATACTGAGTGTGGTTTTCTACATATGGTGAACTTAGTGCTTTGTAGGTTTCTTTTCCTCCAAATGTCAAGAGCTTATTCAAATTTTAGTGTTTTTTTTTTAAAAAATGCAAGTTTAGTCAACATTTTCAGCCAGCATGCTAAACCTTGTGATGAAGTCATAGGGTCTTATACTCACGATTAGATATTATAATAGAACTATTAAAAGAAGTCTGATTCATTAATTTGTTGATTCTTCCTTCTGGAGCTATCTGGGAAAGCTGCCTATTTGCAGACAGCTCCTTTGGCTATCTTTCTCTGCCTTTCAAACCCTCAAAACATAGTTTTTAAGTGCCTCGTAATGGGTCCATGAGATTGTTGATTTTGTTTATAACACGTCAGAGGTAACAATTTTTATACTCCTAATAGACTCATTATAAAATACAGGGATATCTCAGGTGGTTTCTGAATGGACTTTGTATTCCTGTTTATTTATAGGCCCTTCTGCTTTCATGAACATTAGGGCAGGAGTTAGGAGACATACATTCTAAAATCCTAGGCCTGATACTAATTAATTGTTTTATCTTGACTTTTACTGGTGCTTTGTTATCTTAACTATCTATATCAGAAGGTTAATATCTATATCATTTTCCAGCTCCAGAATTCTGTTATTCCTCATAAATAAAGCTAATCAACAAGAAAGTTATTCCACTTGGTGTATTAAATTGAATTTGGGGATACAGGGACCTGTCAAGGAAGAGATAAGCAAAGGGACTCTCATGTTTCCAGTTGGAAACACTGCTACAGGCCTCTACAACGAGATAGTAACAAGGGTTAAAGTAATAACATACATACATCCTTTAAAAAAAAACAAAGGTATAAGGATATGTGATACACTCATCTCCTTAAAAAATATTTGAACAACTTTCGGTATTCAATACCTATTGAAAATGCAGATGCTACTATATCTAATACCATTTACAACAAGATGAAAACTGAGGCCTTCCTTGCTGTTGTTCAGTGACTTTCACCAACCTCATGGCAGTTAAAATCAATATCAGATTTGAGATTCAGTCCAGACCAACACTTCAGAGGAGGCTCGTCTTCAGATGAGGACTTGTCATCTGGCACATAACTTTCTGAGGACTTGGGATTCTTTGAGATAAAAGGGATACTTTGAGTCTGAACCTCCTGATGAAACAGAATTAATCCAGGACAACTGGCTATATTTTTTCAGACTGAAAGGGACCATTGAGTAAGTGCTTTAGTGTCATCGTCCTTTTGATAAGGAAAATACATCCTAACATTTTTTCTACCCCTGCAACTTCGGCTCCCTTGCACAGAAGAATGAGTCTGAGGTGCTTTCTAAAGGGAAGATGGAGACAGGTTGTCAGAACTGTGGCAAGACCAGTAGTATTCGGATTCCAGGAGGCTCCCAGTTACTGTTCTCTATGAGCCATGAGAATTAATACGGGCCCATTGCACTGCCTGAGAAGAAATAAGGAATAAGTAAAATAAGTTACTATATTTTTGCATGGCTGCAACCTTTCATTTTGATATTCCGTGGAATGCGAGAACAGTCTGAATATGTTTGGTGCACATAGTTGATTCCCTGAGCGTAATGAAACAGGGAGCTAAACAAGATGAGATATTTTAAGAATCCTCATCACCACGATGGAGTGATTTTTACAGAAAATAGGCACTCAATTTCTGAATATTGTAACTACGTAAAATAGAATGAGTTTAAAGCATTACTCTCTCAAAAATTTAGTTAGTCGAAGTCCTAAATTTTCTTTACCTCAATATAGAAATATATATTTACACAATTGAGTACTTATTTATACAAATCAACTGAAAGTGAACATTCCTGAGAACAAGGACATACGGGGAGAAAAAAAAAAAAGCAGACTGGGCAACATAGTGAGAGCCCCATCTCTACAAAAAATTTGTTTAAATTGTCCAGGCATGATGGCATGTGTCTGTAGAGCCAGCTACTTGGGAGGCTGAGGCCAAAGGAGCTCTTGAGCCCAAGAGTTGGAGATTGCAGTAAGCTATGGTTGCACCACTGTACTCCAGCCTGAGTGACAGGGAGAGATCCTATTTCTGAAAAAGAAAAAAATAATTAGTCATTCTAATGGATGTGTAGCAATGGCTAATGAGGTTGCACATTTTTTATGTGCTTATTTCTCATTTGTCTGTCCTCTTTGATGAAGTATCTGTTCATGTCTTTTGCTCACTTTCTTATCTGATTGTTTGTAAATTTACTGTTGTGCTTTGAGAATTCTTTATGTATTTTAGGTACATGTCATTTGTCAGATATGTGTTTTGCAAATATCTTCTCCCAATTTATAATTTGTCTTTTCATCCTCGTAAGAGAATTTTTCCCAGAGCAAAGGTTTTTAATGTTGATGAAGTCGAATCCATTTGTTTTTCATTTTATGGAATGCACTTTTGGCATCAAGTTTAAGAACTTCGGTAGGGTATGGTGGCTCACACCTGTAATCCTAGTACTTTGAGAGGCTGAGGTGGGAAGAGGGCTTGAAGTCAGTTCAACACCAGTCTGGGCAACAAATGAGACCCTATCTCCACAAAAAAAGACAAAAAAAAACCAAAAAAGATTTTAAGAACTTTGCCAGCCGGGCGCGGTGGCTCACGCCTGTAATCCCAGCACTTTGGGAGGCCGAGGCAGACGGATCATGAGGCCAAGAGATCAAGACCATCCCGGCCCACATGGTGAAACCCCGTCTCTACTAAAAATACGAAAAAGTTAACTGGAGGTGGTGGCGCATGCCTGTAGACCCAGCTACTCTGGAGGCTGAGGCAGGAGAATCACTTGAACCCAGGAGGCCGAGGTTGCAGTGAGCTGAGATTGCACCACTGCACTCCAGCCTGGCAACACAGCGAGACTCCATCTCAAAAAAGAAAAAAAAAAAAAAAAAAAAAAAACTTTGCTTAGCTCTGAATTCCAATGATATTCTCAAAGTTTTACATTTTACATTTAAGCCTGTGATACATTTTGTGTTAATTTTTGTATAAGATGAATGAACTTTAGGTTGAGGCTTTATTTATTTATTTATTGGCCTATGGATATTAAATTGTTTCGGCCTTTTTTTTTTTTTTTTGGAAAAGCTATCCTTCCTTTGCTGAATTGTTTTTGCACCTTTGTCAAAAATTAGTTGAGTATTTTTGTGTGGATCCATTTCTGGGTTCTCTATTCTGTTCCATTGATTAGTGCATCTATTCCTCCACTAATACTCCACAGTCTTGATTACTGAAGGTATCTAAGTCTTGAAATCAGGTAGACTGTTTCCTCCCAATTTATTCTTTTTCAAAATGTTTAGCTACTCAAGTTCCTTTGCCTTTTCATACATTTTTTTGGAATAATCTTAACTATATCTACAAAAAATCTTACTGATATTTTCATAGGAATTGCACTAAGCCTGTCTATCAATTTGGAAGAATTCACATCTTTATTATGTTGAGCCTTCTAATCCGTGAGCCCCTGATGTCTCTCCATTTATTCAGATCATGTTTAGTTTTCATTGGATCCTTGTAATTTTTACCATACTGATTCTGTACACATTTTGTTAGATTTATACATTGAGATTTATAGATTTACAGCCTCTCCAGGTAGTCCGGTAAAAGGAATTTAATACAGAAGAATCACTACAAAGGGAGAACCTCAAAGTGAAACAGAGAGTTATGAGGCAACCCTGAGATTAATAATGTCAGGAAGTTGTTAACACCCTTAGGACTGGAGGGACCAAGAGGGGAGTTGGCATTACTAGAGTGTAAGACCCAGGGTCACTGGTGGGAACCGGACTTATGGCAGAGGCTGAAAGGGAACTGGGACGACAGGGAAAAACGATCTAGTGGGGATCTGGAACCCTGGAAGAGACAGACAACGCTGGAGGCAGAAGAGAGGGCAGGGGAAAGAGCTTGGTTTCTCTCTTTCTACCACCCCACTAGTCTTCTAGTAGTGCCTACCATTGATCAAAACTAACTGATTGGATAGGGAGTCTTAGAAATCTAAATCGAATTTGCAGCAGGAAGACAGAGAAATCACCTGAGAGCAAATAGGAAACAAGTTTCAAAATTAAATCAAGGAGAAAAAAAAACAAAAAACCCAACAACAGTAAACCTGTAACATTAAAGCAATGGAATCTACAGGTAAATATCTTCTGTAACCTTCCTAATCCCCTGCCCCAAAGCCCCTGGGGCCAGACAGTTCTATAAAATTAAACGGATAATCCTAGTGTTATACAAATTATTTTGTATAATAACTAGATAACTAGAAAAGCAGAAAATCTACCAATTTCATTTTATGGAGCTAGTATAACTTTGAAAGGAAGAGTAGAAGGGGATAGTACAAGAAAAGATAATCATAAAACAGTCATATCTCATTTATGAATATCTTAAGCAAAATAAGAACAAATTGATAAGAACATATGTATTGCATATCTATATGCTATATCACTATTAAATAGGGCGTTCCCATGATGCAAGGATGTTTCAAGATCATAAAACACACAAATGTAATCCAATATTATCAGAGTGAAAGAGAAAAACAATTCTCAATAGACACACACACAAATACATTAGGATAAAATTAAATAGTTTAGATTTTTTTAAAGTCTTAGTAAATTATGAATAGAAGGGAATTTCCTTAATCTTATTTCTAGACTCACTATCTAGTATTTTTACCTCAACCCAACTAAATCAGGGTAAAATCATCACCGTTTCACTGCCAAATTTATTGGGCAATTATTATTTTAGTCTCTTAGCATCATTTGACATGGAAAATCTCTCCTTCTTTCTGTAATACTTTGTTCCCTGGGGTTTTGTGACTCTCCATGCCCTTAGTTTTTCCTCCTATATGAATAGTCATCCATTCTCATTCTTATTCTCTGGGGCCACAACATTTTCCTGATATTTAAATACCAAAGTTCCCTGGCGTTCAGCCCTATATTTTCTTATATATGATCTTATATATGACATAAAGAGCTCCTCTCTTTATATCAGCCATCCTTGTGATTGCATTCATTCCTGTGACTTCAAATACCATGTGTACACTGATGACATCCAAACCATATCCAGCTCCAACCTTGTAGTTAACATCTACCCTTTCCTCAGCCCTTTCCTCCCTAAGTCCTTTCTAACTCTGTAAAGGCAACTCCATTTTACCAATTGCTAAGCCCAGAAATGTAGGTTCATCCTTTACTGCTCTGTTTTCCCCAACCTTACATTCAATCCACCATTAAATCCTGTGGGTTTTATCTTCACATATATCCTTAATCCATCCCTTTCATGCTACCTTCATAGCTACCAACATGGTCCAAGCCAGCATAATCTCTTACACGAATGCAGTCGCTTCCCAAGTTTGTTAGCTTCCACTCGTGTTCCCCTACTGTTAATTCCAACAACAACAGCCAAAGAGAACTTCTTAAAACATAATTCAGTTTATTTTATTTTATTTTTGAGACAAAGTCTTGCTCTGTCCTGTCGCCCAGGCTGGAGTGCAATGGTATGATCTTGGCTCACTGCAACATCTGCCTCCTGGGTTCAAGTGATTCTCCTGCCTCAGTCTCCCGAGTAGCTGGGATTACAGGTGCATGCCACTATGCCCAGCTAATTGTTTGTATTTTTAGTAGAACGGGATTTCACCGTGTTAGCCAGTATGGTCTCGATCTCCTGACCTTGTGATCCGCCTGCCTCGGCCTCCCAAAGTGCTGGGATTACAGGCGTGAACCACTGTGCCTGGCCCATAATTCAGTTTATATAATTTTCCTTTTCATAATTCCCTAAAGTCTTCCCTCCCAAGGAAGTCTGAAGTTCTTGCTAGCATCTGTGTGGCCCGACCCTGGTCTACCTTAGTGACTCATCTCCTGCTAGTCTCCATGCTTGCTCCCTTCTAGTCACGCTGCCCTTCATTCAGCTTCTTGGACATACCAGGCTCATGCCTAACTCAGTCATTTCTTTCATTGCCCCTTGCATAGAGATTATCACATGGCCTATGATGCACCAGCCAGATCCTTTTCAGAAGGTCTTCTTATCTGACCTGCTAGAATCTCAATGGACAGCCCTCAGTGGATGGCCTCTTCAGGGGATTGTCTTAATTGAAGAAAGCAACCTTGCCCACGGTCTTACTACTTTCCGGATGGCTCATGCTCAATGTCTGATCATTGCAAGGCTATAAAGGCCAGTACCCTTGCTCCTACCTATTCTAACTCCTAAATGGGATCACTCTAGCTCTACGCTCCCTATCAGAACTGTGCAAGGCTGTGGTTGGACCTGCCATGCATTCAATTTCTCCTTCTACCCATTCTTCTTATCTTCCATTTGCTTCCACAGGTGTTGGTCCCAAGGGCACTTCCTGGATGACCTGCATACTGAATTCTGTCTCAGAGCCTGCAAAATACACCCCAACCAAGTTACTCAGTTCTCGGCTCACACTTTTATTTCTCAGAGAGATTGTCTCAAAACACTCTATCTACAATGCATTATCTGTCACTCTTTATTTCTCTTCATATCATGTATCCATACCCGAAAGTGTGTGTGTGTGTATATATAATATATATAATATTATATATTCTAATATATGTTACAGTATATATTACATATAAATATAATATAATATAGAATGTATTTTTTTTTGTTTACTATCTTGCAAGTTCCATGAAGGACTTTGTCACATTGACCATTCTATATGCAGCATTTATAAAAGTGCCTGGCAAAGAGTAAGCTCTGAATAAGAATGTGTGGAATTAAAGGCAGAATAAATCTGATAATGGGTATGAAATATTTTAAAAATAGAAACCCTATTCTTTCTTTTTCTTCTTTCTTTCTTTCTTTCTTTCTTTCTTTCTTTCTTTCTTTCTTTCTTTCTTTCTTTCTTTCTTTCTTTCTTTCTTTCTTTCTTTCTTTCTTTCTTTCTTTCTGGCTCTCACTCTGTTTTCAGGCTGGAGTGCAGTAGCACAACCATAGCTCACTGTAGCTTCGAACTCCTGGGGCCTTCCACCTCAGCCTCTTGAGTAGCTAGGGCCACAAGTGTGTGCCACCACACCCAGCTGCAACTCCTTTTCTTAATAGAACAATTTTAGAACTTTAAAGTAAGGAAAGATACAAGAATATCTGGTATTACTCTGCTGTTCAACAATGCAGTAAGATGAAAGCAATGATTTGAGGAATAAGAAGTGGAAATTGAGAGGCATTATTTTTATATGTAGACCATATGATTGTCTATGAAATGAGTGCGAAAAAAAGTGTTTGAACAACCTGTTAGAGCTAATAAGAGAATCTGACCTATTTCAAATATTTCAATACAAGATCAAAGTACAGATCTATAGCATTCTTATACATCAGTAATGATGAATTTGAAAATATAATAAGCAAAGGATAATTTACAAGAGTAATAAAAATGATAACTATTTATGAGTAAGTCCAACAAAGATGTGTAAGAAGTTTTTGGAAAAAATCACAAAAAAAATTGTTGAAGAATATGACAGAAGATTTGAAGAAAACGGAACGAAATACTATGTTCTTGGATAAAAACACTTAATATACTAAGAGTCAATTTCCTTCAATTATTGTAAAAAGTAAGTACAAATCCAACCAAAACTACAGTAGAGTTTTTCATAGAATTTGACAAGCTAATCCTAAAATTCATTTGGAATAGTAAGGAACAAAAACTAGCCAAGAAAATTCTGAAGCGGAACAAGTGTCACAATCTCAAACCAATATCAGCTAAGAATATTTAAGATAGTGTGATTTTAGGGCAAGAAGAGACAAATCAATGAGACAAAATGTAAAAGTTCAGAAATTGGCCTATGGAAAAGTTGGTATAGGAGAGCAGTTGCATCACAATTTAATATCAATATTTGATAAATGGTACTAAAACAATTTGTATGGAGAAGAAATAAGAGTCCTATGCAAAAAATTCCTGATGGATTAGAGCATTAAATTTGAAAAGCAAAATTTTTAAGGCAAGATTTGGGACTTTTATTCTAATAAATCAGTGTAGGGAAAAATTTGTTAGATAAGACATAAGCGCACAAGCCATAAAAAATGGACATGTGATAACATTATAATTTAAAACTTTAACATCAGATAAAGAACAACCACACAACAACAAAAGCCAAAATACGTAAAGAGACAAGCTATAGACTAAGAGAAATCATTTGCTATGTATTTAACTCACAAAGAATTAGTAAGACAAATAATAGATAAATGGGCAAAAGGCATAAACAGGCAATTTATAGAAGAAAACTGAATGGTTAATAAGCATATGTTAAGATGGTCAACCTTACTAACAATCAGGGATGTGCAAATAAAAATGAGATACCCTTTCACATCTATCATATTGGTAGAATTAAAAGTTTGACTCTAACAGGGGCTCATGTGCTATTACTGTTGGGAGTCCAAATTAGTAGAACAGCTTTGGAGAGCAAATTGAATAGAAAGTTGAGATGCTTGTACTTAACCATCCAGTAATTCAATTTCTAGAAAATATTCTCTAGTTGAGAGAAACTCTTACACAGGAATAATGTACCAGAATATTAATTACTGCATTATTTGTAGTAGCAAAATATCAGAAATCACTTTCAATATATACCTTGTTTTATTGCACTTCATTTTATTGCTCTTTACAGATACTGTTTTTTTGTTGTTTTTTATTGTTGTTGTTGTTGTTTGTTTGTTTTTTTACAAATTGAAGATTTGTGGCAATGCTGCATCAAACAGGTCTATTGGGGCCACTTTTTCCAACAGCCTGTGCTCACTTCATGTCTCTGCGTCACATTTTGATAATTCTCACAATATTTAAAACTTTTTAATTATTATTATACCTGTTTTATCTGTGATCAGTGATCTTTGATGTTACTATTGTAATTTCAGATGTGGTGAAAATAGCAAGGGAATTAGAAATAGAAGTGGAGCCTGAATACGTTACTGAATTGCTACAATCTTGTTATATAACTTGAGTGAATGAGGAGCTGCTTCTTATGGATGAGTAAAGAAAGTGACTTCTTGAGATGGAATCTACTCCTGGTGAAGATGCTTTAAATATAGTTGAAATGACAAGAAATTATTTAGAGTATTATATCAACTTACTTGGCGAAACAGCAGCAGAGGTTGAGAGGATTGACTCTAATATTGACAGAAATGGGTAAAATGTTATCAAGTAGCATCACATGCTACAGAGAAATCTTTCTTGAAATTGAGGCAGCACCCAGCACTTTGGGATGCCGAGGCAGGTGGATCACCTGAGGTCAGGAGTTCGAGAGTAGCCTTGCCAACACAGCGAAATCCTGTCTCTACTAAAAATACAAAAATTAGCGTAGTGGCGCACACCTAGTCCCAGCTACTCAGGAAGCTGCGGCAGGACAATCGCTTGAACCTGGGAGGCAGAGGTTGCAGTGAGCTGAGATTGTGCCACTGGGTGACAGAGTGAGATTTTTTTCTCAAAAAAAAAAAAAGAAAGAAAGAAAGAAAAAAGAAAGAAAGAAAGAAAGAAAGAAAGAAAGAAAGAAAGAAAGAAATTGACGCGACAAAATTCATTGTTGTTGTCTTATTGTAAGAAATTGCCACAGCCACTCCAGCCTCCAGCAACTACCATCCTGATCAGTCAGCAGCCATCAACGAGGAGGCAAGACCCTCCACCAGCAAAAAGATTATGACTTGCTGAAGGCTCAGGTGATTGTTAGCATATTTTAGCAATTAAGTATTTTAAATTAAGGTATTACATTGTTTTTATAGACATAATGCTATTTCATACACTAGACTACAATGTAGTGTAAACATACCTTTTATATGAACTGGGAAACCATAAAAATTGTGTGACTCACTTTATTGTGATATTCACTTTATTGCAGTGGTCTGGAACTGAACACACAATATCTTCAAGGTATGCCTGTAGAAGAATGACTATGTAAATTGTCAAATACAGTCATATACCGAAATACTGTGCAGCCGTGAAAATGAAGGACCTAAAGCTACATGTTTCAGTAGGGATAAATTTTAAAAGCAATATAATGCTGAGGGAAAAAATAAGTTGGAGAATATATGGAGCATAACAATATTAAAAGCTTAAGAACAAAAAACATGTTGTTTATGGATATGCTATGTAGTTGTAGTTATAATTTACAATAAAACCAGCCATAGGAATGCAACCCAACAATTTATTTTGGGGGATAGAATAAAGAGAATGTGATTGGAAAGGATATACCTAAGAGGCTTTAACCATATTTATACTGTTTTATTTCTTTAAAAAGATTTTAGCTAACTATGGCAAAATGTTGGAATTTGTTGAAACTCAGAGATAGGCACAGAAATTTCATTACATTATTCTTTACACCCTTGTATAGATTTGAAATATTTTATTTAAAACATTTAAATTTAAAAATATATTTTTAAAATCAAGACAAAGAAAAATCATCAAAATGTTGTTTCCTCAAAATCACCTAAATGCTAAGCAATAGGAATCAGGCTAAGAAAATGTTAGCACATAGCAAATATTAAAAATGATGCTTCAAATTTATATATCATATTATATAAATCATATTATACAAAGATGTACCAATATTTTGTTGAACAGAAAAGGTTATAAAATATGCACAGTATAATCTCATATCTATATAATATACATATGTATCAGAAGGGATAAATAAAAAAATTTAATGGTTACCTCTAGTTATAACAAGATAATAGATGTTCTCTGCAATTTTTCTATATTTTTTAATGATCATGTGTATTTTTATACAAATAACAAGAACTATTGAAATAGATATTCACAATTAGAAATGTCAATTAAAATTAAAAAACAATTTTTACTTATTTACATTTTCACTTAAAAGAATTTACAGTCGTGTAACATATAACAATGTTTTGGTCAATAATAGGCTACATATATAACAGTGCTCCCATAGATTATCACAGAGCTAAAAAATTCTTACTGCCTAGTGACATCATAGCTGTCATAATATCATATGCAGTGCAACACAACTCATGTGTTTGTGATGATGCTGGTGTAAACAAACCTACTGTCAGTTACCTAAAAGTAGAGCACGTGCAATTTTGTATAGTACATAATACTTGATAATGATAATAAATAAATGACTCTGTTACTGATTTATGTATTTACTATACTATACTTTTAATTGTTATTTTGGAATATATTCCTTCTACTCATGAAAAAGTGTTAACTGCAAAACAGCCTGAGGCAGGCCCTTCAGGAGGTACTCAGAAGAAGGCATTGCTCTCATAGGAGATGACAGCTCCCTGTGTGTTATTGCCCCTGAAGACCTTCCAGTGGGACAGGATGTGGTGGTGGAAGACAGGGATATTGATGATTCTGACCCTGTGTAGGCCTGGGTTAAGGTGTGTGTTTGTGTGTTTCTGTCTTGGTTTCTAAAAAAAAGTTTAAAAAGTTAAAAAAAAAAATTTAAATTTAAAAGCAGAGAAAGCTTATAGGATAAAAATACAAAAAAAGAAAGCACTTTTGTACAGCTGCACAATGTGTTTGTGTTTTAAGCTGTGTTCTTACAAAAGAGTCAAAAAGTTAAAAAAAAAGTTTAAAAGTTTCTGGTGAAACCTCATCTCTCCTAAAAATACAAAAATTAACCGGGCGTGGTGGCACGTGCCTGTAGTCCCAGATACTTAGGAGGCTGAGGCAGGAGAATCGCTTGAACCTGGCAAATGGAGGTTGCATGAATTGAGATGCACCATTGCACTCCAGCCTGGGAAACAGAGCAAGACTCTGTCTCCAGAAAAAAAAAAAAAAAAAAAATTATAAAGGGAAAAAGTTACAGTAAGCTAAGGTTAATTTATTATTGAAGAAAGAAAAATTTTTAGAGAAATTTAGTGTAGGCTAAGCGTACAGGGTTTAAAGTCTACAGTATTGTACAGTAATGTCCTAGGCCTTCCCATTCACTCACCACTCACTGACTCACCCAGAGCAACTTCCAGTCCCGCAAGTTTCATTCATAGTAATTGTTTCATACAGATGTACCATTTTACAACTTTTCTATGGTATTTTTACTGTTTCTTTTCTATGGTGAGGTATGTTTAGATAGACAAAGGCCACTGTGTTACAATTGCCTACTGTATTCGGTGCAGTACATGCTGTACAGGTTTGCAGCTTGGGTGCAATAGGCTATTCCCTATAGCCTAGGTGTGTAGTAGATTATACCATCTAAGAATGTGTAACTATATGCTGTGATAGTCCCACAACAATGGAATCACCTAATGACACATTTTTCAGAACGTATCCTTGTTATTAAGTGATATATGACTGTAAAATAATGAGTGCTGGTAACTTTGCGGTTAGGTTTTACCCTTGATCATGGATGTTAACCACATGAATCTGTATCATATTTTCTAAAAAGGAATCTGGCAAGATGTAACAAGAGCACATTTACCATAATAGGAAATTCACTCCAAGGAAGTAATCAAGATGCACATAAGAATGTACGTATTCTTGCAAAAAAGATGCGAGCATGTTTCTGCTGCAAAATTATTGGGAGCACAAAAGGACTGGAAACAACCTAGATGCCCAACATTGGGGGATGTCAATAAATGACAGTATATGCAATAAAATACTATGCAGCCAAAAAAAAAACAAACAAAACGTCCCATACATTTGAGGAATACCTAATAAGATGGAAATATGCCCACAAATGAAACAGGATATAAGATATACATCAAATTGTTTCTTTTACATATATATTAAAATACCAGGAGGAAACACACAAAAATTTAACAATAATTATCTTTGAGAGGTTAAGGGATTGATGATTTTTACTTTTTAATCTTTCTGTATTTTCCAAATTATATAACAAACATAAATTTTATCATCTGAAAAAGCTCTCTTTCTATATATAAAAATATATACATATATATATATATTTTTTTTTGAGACAGAGTCTCCCTCTGTTCCCCAGGCTGGAGTGCAGTGGCACAATCTCAGCTCACTGCAACCTCCATCTCCCTGGTTCAAGCGATTCTCCTGCCTCAGCCTCCCAAGTAGCTGGGATTACAGATGTGCACCACCATACCTGGCTAATTTTTTTGTATTTTTAGTAAAGACGGGGTTACGCCATGTTGGCCAGGCTGGTCTTGAACTCCTGATCTCAAGTGATCCACCCACCTTAGCCTCCCAAAGTGCTGGGTTTACAGGCATGAGCCACTGTGCCTGGCTTGAAAAAGCTATTTTTAAATAAAGAAAACAGCCTTCATCCTTGTGCCTTTCTTGTCTCCCTCTCTAGTCCAATTGGCACCAGGTCACAGAGCACATAGAGATCCCCGGGTTATAGTGCACTGCAGGTAATTACAAACCACCATTATAAATTGCCCACTTGTCCAGACTATCCTCAAAAATGTAAGCAGGGTTAGATGTCCGTGTGGGTCAACAAACAAGAAGAGCTTGTGAAGGATCAGCACTTTATTCTCCAATCTGGCTCAAGTATATAAATATTCCTTATTATGCATTGCCCTTGGTTTATTAGCCATTGCATTGTCCTGAACTGGTTTGTGACATGAACTGATAGCATTTGTTGCCCCAGGGGAAGGGGTAAACTATGAGAAAAGAGGGTGGATTAAACAAGGAAGAAAAACTATCAATATGTCATAAAATATACATACTACTTCTAATTTATTCCTGTCCATTTGAGGCAACATATCTAATGTGTTACGAACATTTCTGGTAATACAGTATCGTTGTTCCCTTTAATAATGCGTTAGTGTCTATAACTCTCATTTGGCCTTGGTGAATTACTGCTTTATTTAATGAAAAAAAGATAAATTGTACTTGATTTGTATTTATTAATTTCTATGAATTTGGTATATGGCATTTATGAAAGCTTAGGCACATAATTTTTCCTTTCTTTAATTTACAGCCAGGGAACTGTTTAAATATAATTTTAAATGATGCATAAAATGCTTCCTGACATATTTGTTTTCTGAATTTCCAACATGCACATTTGCCATTTCTATATGATGAACAAACGCTGTCTCAAATTGTGGAGAAAGAAAAATGTTACCTGTTTAGAATTCCTTTATTAAATTTTAGCTCTTGTATTTTGGTGGCAGCAGACGGAGTTTCCTGGAGGTTGATAGGTTTAGTTGCAACTGCGGTCTAGTTCATGCTAACTCAATTTGATAGGTAAGCCTTTGCAGGTGTAGGCATCATCCATTTGGTGCAAAGCCTTGAACAAAGTCTAAAAATAGATATCACTTTGATAGCATTTTTGGGGACTAGCAGTTAAATAATAGATGAAATACATTCCTTAAAGAAAACTATTATTTCTCTGATTATTTTCTAAGTATAAAATAGCTTTCATAATATTTATATTTAATTAATTTGAAATTATTCTATTTTTCCTCTTCTGTATTATAGTCATATCAATTCATAATTATTTTGAGAAAAATATGTAGCTATTGTTCAAACAGTGTTATTCTGAAATTTCAGTTTTGGAATTTTTAAATAAACACAAGCTTTCTACGGTGTGTTTTCTTCCAAATAAGAGTCAACGCTTTATTTTGCTTTATTTTAAATCTGAACATATTTGAAAGAAAATAATCACTAGCTCTTTTATGAACAATCTGTGAATAAAGAATGGAGATGCTCAAAGTGCTGCTCTTCTCCTGACTTCTGTCATTAAAACAGATGTTCTCTATAACCTTGACCAAACAGCTCCATTCTCTAATCAGAAAGAGCAGACTTGTTTGTGGATTTATGATAGATGTCTGTGCCAGACCCTGGAAGACTGTCTAGGACTATGGGCTCTTACAGATCATTTTTGTGCTGAAACTTGGCTTGTAATTCTGATTTTAACTTGTTTTCTATATTTTCACCCAAACATGGTTTTACTTGTTTTTAAAAAACAATTTTCTTATTAATTGGATATTCCTGATGCATTTATCACAATTATGAGTAGCTATAGCTTTAAATATATGATGGACTTGCTGATGTCAGCCGCTGAAAACTAATGCTGCTGATATCAGCTGACAGGACTCTAATTACTAGTTATGTGGCTGTTGCCTGCTTAAGAAGCTATTCAGTGAGTTATGATTTAGAAAAGCTGGAGAGCACAGGGCTGATTTGTGAAGAGATATCTAATATGAAAACACCACAGAAGTTCTCAGATTGATCCTCACGACAGAGATCTGTCTAATTAGGAAGCGTCCATTTTAATACTAAACCACAAAAAAGCTCAGCTGGAAAAGAAGAATTTATAGGAAGACACGGAACCATCACTAGTTCGGCTGACAGCAAATGCAACCTAAGCATGTTTCTCAGCGTTTAATCAATAGTGGTGATAGGACAATTACTCCCTTACAGACAATCCATCTCATTCTATCAAGAGGGAGGGTCTTCACAGGTGATCTGGATGGAGAGTCCCTAGCCAACATCACTTCCCTTGCCTCCGGGGTTGAGGAATGCCTCGAAGCTAGACGCTTACTGGAGTATCACCGAAAAGACAGCAGAACGGGCAGTGCTCTCTCCTGGGGCAACTTAAGGCAGTCACCCTTGGGTCTGAGTTCCAGGTGAGGCAGAGCAACAGGGAGAGCAGGACCCTTCAGTCCAACTGGAGGATTTGATTGCTAAGTTCTGTGATTAGACCCTAAAGTTCTTGAGGATAAGAACCTGTTGTTAAGTTTATATTCTATGTAGGCTCAATAATGACTGGCTGACTAACCCTAGAGAGATCTTTGAGGAAAAAAGAAGACTAAAAACTGTAACTTTCCTGTGAGGTTAAAAAAAAAAAAAAATCTGATTGTTTTCTTGCCAGATATGAGAAGACACTAACCCTTCACTGAGCTGTCTTTCTGAGTGGAGTTCAGGCAATGCGTCTACACAAAAGCACAGAAGCATTTTTGCAGGAGTCAAGCCAGGCACATCGGTGTGGGCATCCGCCTTCACGCCTCACCTGGTCTCCTTTCCTCGCCTCCGTGTCTGTGTCATCGGTGGGTATGTGGAGAGTTTCACAGTCCAGCCTGCCGAGCAGGCTGTTAGTGAGTCATGCCCGCTCCCTGCCTTAACTTTGGCACAGTCTCAATCTCTATGAGGAGAGACAGAACAGAGGAGGAAAAGGTGTTTTGAAAACACTTGCTTATGTTGATACATGTTTTATCTTTGCAGCTGTAGCCACAGAATAGGTAATAGGATGGCAAATCATCAGAGTTTATTCCAGAAACATCGACAGATTTATTCTACATGTATTTTTGCATCTCTATTACAGAGTATGAAACCTTGGCCTAGGCCACATGGGTAGGATGGAAACAGGATGGCCAGCAGGCCAAAGAGAATGGGTGAGTATTCAGCATCCAGCTTGACCACTGAGCTGCCAGGTGACCACAAGCAAGTTACACATCCTTCTGTGCTTCAGGTTTCACCTCTATAAAATAGCTTCTTTTATACCAAGGCTGTGGTGGGGACTCAAGAAGATTATATCTGTAGCAATGCCAGGCACAGTAGGCATTCTGAAACCACTACTTGCCTTCTTCCCTATTTTATTTTGGGTTTCAAGCACAGCAGACCCAGAGACAAGGATTCCAGGACACAAAGGATGCTGCAGGGGAGTGGGGAAGTGAAGCAGAGATTGGGAAGCTGCCAGTAAACGTATATTACTAGGTAGATACCAGTGCGGGTCCTGGAACCTAATCCTGCAGGGGAACAGTGCAACACAGAGCCTCGGAATTATTCCCCCCGAGGGAGGAGAGTGCTGGGGTATTTATACACCTATTCCCAAGAATCATTGGTTGAGGGCTACTGGGAGGGGAGTAGATTAATTGCCAGGCAATTTCAGCCCGCTGCATGGCTTCACCGTCTGCTGTTCTGGGGCAGGAAAGCCCTCAGCACAGAGATACAGATTCTGGTGGTAGGCAGTCAGCTGAAGCAGGTTGGCAGGTCCTAGGGACCTGGGCAGGGCAATGACAGGCACAGTGAGGAAAACCAAGGCATTGAAAACACTGTAGTTTCCATCAAGAAGCCACCACTCTAATAAGGGAGATAAGCCCATTGAAGTTTCAAAGGAAAAGGTTCATGATGCCAAGATGTCTGCAGTTTCGAGGAGAGATCAGCACCTGGATCTCCCGGGGGTGGTACATGCTACATTCAGGCCTTTGGTTCTCAGCCCGGAATTTGATCTGTCAGCAGCTGGAGAGTGAATTCAGAGGAGCTGTTAGACTCACATTAACCGAAACCCACAGAGTCTGAGCAGAAAACCAGAATGCCCATGTGTTGATTGGCATTCTCCCTCTGCAGGTTAAGCTTCATGAGAGACCAAATTACAATGTTAAAGTGGGTTTATAAGTGGAGATTCAGTAAAATAGATGCATCCACTGAGGAACTCTTCTCCGGTGAAGAATGGCCTTGCCCGCAGGGTTGTTTAGAGGGAAACCCTTTATCTTCACATTCCTGTCTGGCTCTGCCAAGGGTAGACTCTGGCTCCCTTATCCATAGCTTCCAGAGATACAGGGTATGCAGTGGTTAAGAGTGAAGACTCTGGAGTCAGGATGCCCCTTGTTCAAACCTTGTCCCACCATTGCACTAGCCATGTGATGTTGGGCAGCTATTTAATTTCTCTGCATCTGGTCTCTCATCCATAGTAGTACGTATTTTATAGAGTTGTTGTGTGGATTAAATATAATACATATGAAGAGCCTGGGATAGTATTTGATGCATAGTTAAGTGTTAGCTATCATTATTGCTGCTATTAAGAACCCCTTTTTAAGCTGACACAGTCATTTTTAGGTACGTTAATAGTCTTTAGCAAGTTTTATGCTGTTCTTGGAACCAGTTGGTCTCATTAAGGGGTCTTTGCAGATCTCTATAGCATAGTGCCTATAGCCTACAATCTGTTCTATATACTTAAAGTTTGCTAAGAGGGTACATCTTTTGTTAAATGTTCTTACCAAACTAAACTAAACTATAACAGGAATAATAATAACAATAAAGATGGTGGGAGGAAACTTTGGGAGTTGATGGACATGGTCATGGCCTTGATGGTGGTAATAGTTTCATGGGCGTATACCTATCCCCAAACTCATCCCGGTATATATGTTACATATGTGCATGTTTTTATCTAACTTCAATAAAATGGTTTTAAAAAGAGGGGTCTTTGCTTATCATCATCCTAAGAGGTCTGTCATTTGTGTGTTGGGGAAGGGGGGATGCCTCATTTCACCTTCCATTGTCCTGACTATACAGATACATACAAAAACAACTCTATTGCAGAACAACTTGAGCAGGACTCAGAGTGCCAGGAGGTGCAGAGGCCAGAAGACTCCTGGAAGCATGGAGCCGGAGCACTGCAACTGCATTTGACTGGTGGCTGAACAGGCAGCAAGCCTAGAATTTCATGTTAGCAGGGTATTTTCAAATGTTGCACAATCAAGAATATCGTTAAGCGTTTGACTCCGGAATGCAGTCTGGGACTCTGGCACGCATATCTCTCTTACAACTTGGGGGCAAAGCAGCAAATCAGAGCCACTGTCAGTTTTAGCCCTAGTAAGTGAAGTGTGTTCCTTGATAGAACCCAGAGTAGAACCCAGAGATCCCAACTCATTCAAGAGGACAATAGGACCCCTTGAAGAGTGAATGAAATGCATCAATACAGAATGTACACATTCAAAAATCTATCAGTTGACTTGGTGCAGTAGCTCATGCCTCTAATCCCAGCCCTTTGGGGCAACTGAGGCACGAGAATTGCTTTAGGCCAGGAGTTTGGGACTAGCATGGGCACCACAGTGAGACCCCTATCTCTACAAAAAAATTAAAAAATTAGCCAGGTGTGGTGGCACACATCCATAGTCCCAGCTACTGAAGTTGAGGCAAGAGGATTACTTGAGCCCAGGAGTTTGAGGCTGCAGTGAGCTATGATTGCGCCACTGCACTCCAGTCTGGGCAACAGAACAAGATCCTGTCTCAAAAAAAAAAAAAAAAAAAAAAAAAGGAAAACCTATGAGCTGCAAGTGGAAGCCATGTTATTGTTAAAGACCCCACACAGTCCAGGGGAATAAAAGGATTCTTGAGAATGAATGAAAAGCATCACCACAGAATATAAATGTTGAGAGAATTGTAAGGGCGCTTAGCAGCAGCAAGTGTGATAGAAAGGACACAGAATGTGAAGTTCACGTTCCACTCTCAAATGGGCTATGAGGCTTTGGGAAGTCATTTAGCCTCTCTGGACTAATAGAGTCTTTCTCTCTCAAGTGAAAAGTTTGACTAGTTGTTCTGTAAGATATGTTCCAAGTCTGACACTATTCTGTGATTCCCACTATTAAGATGGATGGAAGAGTGGAGGAGCTGTTTCAGTTGGAAAATAAAAATTTCAATGTTCCTTAAAATTTTTCTCCTATCAATCCACCGTCCCTGGCAAGAAATCTTCATGTCCTAAAATGAAGCCAATTAACATTCCTTACTACTGCTCTGTCATAAATCATCGTTAACTCGGAGAAGGCAGATGGGTGAGTAGCTATAAGACATATTCTTATAGATTGGTTTGTTCATATCTCACAAATTTAATTTCATAAAACAAGAACCCTATTTCCATTCTTCAGAGGCACAGTTTACCACAGGCTCTCAGGTGTGCATAGGCAGAAAAAAATGCTGATAGCTCAGCGAGCTGAGGACTCAGTGCCGTCCACTGAGACTGAGCAACGTGGTCACTTGATAAGAGCAACTTTGGTGGAGCGGTGGCAGGAGAGCTTGATTGAAGAGGGCTTAAGGGAGAATGCGAGAAGAGAAATGGCAAACAGTGGGAATAGACAGGTCTTTTCCTAGGTTTTGCTATAAAGGGAAAGAGATATTAATAAATGCTGGGCAGTGGAGTCAGAGGGTTTTTTTTTTTTTTTTTTTTTTTCCAAATGGAAAACTAACACCATGCCTGTTGCTAAGAATTATTTCGTATCGAGGGGATACTTGACCCAATAGGCTCAGTTGAAATTTAACTAAGGTTTTGGTTTAGCCAAGCCTTCCAGAGAGAGAGGGGAGCAAAGGAGTCAAGTCTGCTTGCAAGGGAATGGTTATAAAGACAGACCATGGAATGAAACTGGATAGGGAGGGGAGAGAGGATGCCAAGGGAGTTGAACAGGGAGAAGGAGATAGGATCGTTGCATTAAAGTCCTAGTGTTGTAGAAGGACTGGTTGTGTTGGGGTACAGAGACAACAAGCTGGAGAGATGACAGGTGGTGGTAAGAGAGTAGGATGTCTGAAATCAAGACTTTTGGAGGTGTTGAAATTATTAATAATGAAAAGATCAAAGATATAACCACAGAAGGGAGTCGCAGAGATTGAGGGGAGGACAAGGCCTTTAGAGAAAGGAGATTAAGGAACTGCCAGGCCAAGGCATGGGAAAGAATATTTGATTATTAAAATCACAGGAATAATAATTGGACTGGTTTCGAAGAGAGTGATAGTGAATTGGTTGCTACAGTTTTGAAGGCATGAGGGGTACTGGCATTGGGGTCAGTCGATGGCTGAAACCAGGGAGTGAGGAGGTGATAGCAGCTGATTAATGAGATTTAAAGCTGAGCAGTTTTAGGAAGAAGTGAAGGAGACCGGGCTTGAAGCAACAGTGTGGAAGATGAAGAGTATCTATTCCACCTCTGACTGCATCATACAAAGAATAAATAGCTATCAGACCACCCGACAGTGTTGCAGGGGAAGACACATCCTCAAGGAGGCCACCGAAAAAAGTCAAGGAATGTTCTTGGAAGAGGCTGAGAATACAGGGCAGATATCAACAAACTATAGCCTGTGGGCTGCCTATTTTTGTAAATAAAGTTTTTTTGCAGGCACCACAGCCATGCCCATTGATTTATGCACTGTCTATGGCTGTTCTGGGGCTGCAATGGCAGAGCTGAGACTGCAACAGAGATCATATGGCCCGCAAAGCCTAAAACATGTACTATTTGCTCCTTTACAGAAAAAGCTGCCAACCCTGGTGGAGTGGATTTTATTGATGATTATCAGCCTTGAGTTTCAGAGACCACAGGCAACGGGTTGCAGGAGGCAAGGAGGAGTGAGAGATGGGGGTCATATAAAGCAACATGAGATACTGCAGATGAGAGTCTGGCACTGGGAGGCAATCTAGGAGTCTTGGGCTTGTGGGACTGACATGAACTGTGATTACGGGTATGAAGACCTTAAACCTGACAGTCCCAAGGTAGGTGGTGATAGAGAGGCTGTGAACAGGAAGGTCAAGGGCGCCTTCAGGAGCTAGAGGAGGTCGGAGGCTGGCATGTGAGTCCCGCAGGGAGGTGTGAAGCCCAGCAAGCAGGGCTCTCCCATGACCCCCGTTGCCCATCACTTGTGGAGTGGGGGGCTTACTCTGGGTACACGCTTTCTCTTCACTTGTACTGATAGGTCTCCAGGCCAGCAGAGGGGCCTGATAATCTTTGGTTAGAACATGTCATTACAGAATGTGGCCTTAGTTAGCCTTGCATTCATTCCTCTTCCTAGATTGGGCATTGCTTATCAGATCCTCCTAATACAAATTTATTCATTCCAATTTAATATTGATGCTTCATTAAACTGGAAGACCTTCAGCCTGACCTTCAGTAGATTAGCTTTATTCTGCTTTATGACAAATGGTGCTAAACATACCATCCATGGGCAATAACTTTAAGAATTAAGTTAAATATTCAAAGGCAGACAACTCACTAACACAGCTTATTTCACTTTTTAAATATTTTTTCCTGTACATCCAGAGACTAGCAATTCAACTCAGACCCTTGCACAACCAGTCAGACTCGAGAAGACATTGTGGCACACGAAGCTTTCTTTCTTCCTTGTTTTAATGACAAAGGAATAGAATAAAAGATCTTTCAAACGATAGCAAATCAGTATTGAAGCCGTATCTCTGCAACCATTTTGCAGTCTAGGTCATATCTTGCTCAAAAGACCTAAACTTGGGGATTGCCATATTGATCAGGCAGCACTTTTCTTTGAAGTCAGAATCCCCTTTAGGGACTAGCTTAATATTTTTGCCTCTCTGTCAATCCCTTCTAATGCAGTGAGCTCTTTCATGGCTGCCTGTACATCATACCCAGAAGGATCATGGAACAGAGCTGATTTGTTGGCACGTGTTACCCAACATTGCATGTTTATTTGAATAATTTGACTTAAGCTGTCTAGACGATTTTGTTGGATGATAATCGGTCATTTTTCTTGTGGTCAGTTGTGCATTAAACATTTATTAAGCAACTACTTTCTATTTTTCAGAATAGTACTCAGCAAAGAGGATACAAAGTCCAACAGAACATGGCCTCTGTCCTTGTTTTCAAAAAGGAGTGAGGGCAAGGTGAGAATAGATTCTGGAAGTCAAGAGACTTACTGGTGATTTCAGACAAGGTTCTAGAAGAGATTATTAAGCAGATGTTTTGAGAGCGCTTAGACAAGACAGCAGTGATTACTGGGAGTCAGTATGAGTCCACTAGGGACAAGCATTGAGCCTAACATAATTTTCTCTTTTGATAAGGTTACTAGACTAGTGGATCAAGGAAATAATATAAGTCAGGTGGCTTAAGTAGCATTTGAGAGTCTTTCACATTATCCTTGTGGACTTACAGGAAGATGAATAATAAAATAGTGGGTGGATTCTCAGCTATTTAATTTCTTTCTCTTTTCTCTTTTTTTCTTTCAACAAATGTTTATAGTGCCAAATAAACAATATGTGTTAGGTGGTAAGGATGTTCGTCCCTGACTTCATGGACCCTACCATTACCATCTCTGGCAGAAATGGGTGATCTGTAGGGGACTCACCAAGAATATTGATTAATAGATTAGAATAAACCTCAAAGGAAGCTTTCAGTGGTTTGGGTGGTGGGCGTGGCTCTGGACTTTCCCACAGTTTTATCAGTAAGTTGGATGGTATAGAAACTATCATATTTGGGGGAAGAATTAATTTATGTCCATATGTTTAAAAACATGCAAACTCAGCCAGGCTGGTGGTTCACGCCTGTAATCCCAGCTCTTTGGGAGGCTGAGGCGGGTGGATCACGAGGTTAGGTGGTGGAGATCATCCTGGCTAATACGGTGAAACCCTGTCTCTACTAAAAATACAAAAAATTCACCGGGCATGGTGGCGGGTGCCTGTAGTCCCAGCTACTTGGGACATTGAGGCAGGAGAATGGCGTGAACCCAGGAGGCGAGGCTTGCAGTGTGCCGAGATTGCGCCACTGCACTCCAGCCTGGGAGACAGAGTAAGACTCTGTCTCAAAACAAAAACAAAAACAAAACAAAACAAAACAAAAACATGCAAACTCATTGTCAAGTAACTAAAAATTATACAAAAGTCTGGTAGAAAATAGAATAAAGCAGACAGGGCATGGTGGCTCACACCTGTAATCCCAGCACTTTGGGGGCTGAGGTGGGTGGATCACTTGAAGCCGGGAGTTTGAGACCAGCCTGGGCAACATGGCAAAACCCTGTCTACTGAAAATACAAAATTTAGCCGGGAGTAGTGGTGCATACCTGTAGTCCCACTCAGGCAGCTGAGGCATGAGAATTGCTTGAACGAAGGAGGCAGAGGTTGCAGTGAGCTCAGATCATGCCACTGCACTCCAGCCTGGTCGACAAAGTGATACTCTGTCTCAAAAAAAAAAAAAAGAAAGAAATAGAATAAAATATTTGTAGAGTTATAGAGGAATTTTAATATTCTCAGCTATAAAGAAACATAATCTAAACAGAAAAGACTGACAAATGACAGGTTTAAATATGTGAAATTTAAAAACTTCCATACAATGCAAAATAAGATCACTAATATTAAAAGGAAAAAAATCAGGCTGTGAAAAAGATTTTCATCAAACATGACAGAATAATATCTATAATATGTAAAAAACTAGGTTAAATTTTATAAGAAAAAACATGATGAATAGAAACAATAATTCACAGAAGAGGAAATACACTTCTTTAAAAGACACATTCACAGGAGGAGCAGTTCACACTGTGCAGAGCAGTGAGAGTCTCAGGGAGAGTCTGGGATCATCATCTGACTGAAGTTCTGTCTGTGAAATGGACAGAAGACTCTTAGCAGAGAATCTCCTCCACCAGAAGAGACAATCACCTCTCCCAGGATGACTTTCCTGACATCTATACCCAGCTCCGCCATTAGTACTTTCCTTTTGTGCTCCTGCGATATCCTTTCCGTATTTATCTCATTGTGCTTATTATTTTGTATTCTAATTAGACGTTTATGTGCAATCTTCCCCATCAGACTGGAAGCTTCTTGAGTGGAAGAACCATGGCTTGCATCTTTTATTCCCAGAGTCCTAAACCTGATAGGGGCCCAACACTTGTTAGTTATGAAATAAGTAGCATGCATGTTCTTGGTAGAGGGACAGTGCGAGGCTGCAGGGCGATTTGAGCAAAACAAAGAAAGTAAAATTACAACCCGACCTCCACACTCCCATGGCGTGAGTCTAAGAATAGGCCTTAGAGCTGCTGAATTCAGCAAAATCCTGTCCTCCCCAGACATCTTCTCATCATTAAGAAGAGTGAAGAGGTGGCACCAGAACTTTGCATACTCTTGTCAAGACTCTCATGCTTCCCTCCACCCCCTCCAAATATTAGTGACAGCCTCAGCAGCATTATTTGCCTTGAGACAATGAAGAATCTCATCATGGCCTTCATTCCTGTTTACATCAGCTGTCACGAGAAGCTCAGGATGCCCAGGCCATCGTCAAACCCTGGTCAGTGATGCTGCCACTCTGTCCTTCAACTCAAGAATCCATTAAGAGGCTCTCTTGCCTTCTGGTGTGTGGTTGCAGTCAGCCAGTAAGAGGTATGGTGCTATATGAGGGGCAGGAGGAGGGTGAACTCAGGGAGTGTGCCTTCCCCTGAAGTCCTCCTGGCACGGTTGCCATTGTCTGCCTGTATCCCTCTTCCCAAGGCCACAGCTCCCGCCAGGAAGCTCTCTCCCTCAAGCTACTCTCTTCGGGCCCCTGTAACCACTCTCTGCTTGCGCTTTAGGTGGCAACAGGTCCTGTTTGTTGCTAGCCGCCGGGTACTACATCATCCTTTGTTGGTTTCCCTAACTTCTGCCCATATTTGTAAATAATCCTTTTATTAAATTCTTCTCAGTGGCCCAGTTTGAGTGTGCCATCTGGTACCCACTGGGATTTTGATTGATACATTGCTGAATAATTAGTGTTGAATGAATGAATGAATGACTCTGAATTGCTAAGAAAACGGATTACCAGAAAGCACCCTTTGCAGCAAAACTAGTGGCTGTGGGGATGGCAGGAATTTTCCCCACTTCGGCAACCTGATCTGGAAGCGTAGAAGGGAGGAGTGGCTGCCTGTTGAACAAGGCAGAGGATATGCAGGACGTCAGGGAAAGGGGGAAGGGCAGGAGGACCTCGGCTCTGAGGGTTGGAGCTGGCTTGGAAGCAGCCATTAATGGGAGCCACGGTGAAGAACACACCATGTGGTGGCCATTTGCAGGCACTGTTGAGACACTTCAGGAACCCCAAGCTTCAAAGAGCAGAGCAGCATGGAAGGCTGTGGTTTCACCATTGTAGATAGGGCTAAAGGCTGGGTCAGAGATACATTGCCTCCCCTCTTACTTCTTCCTACAAGTCCGCTGCCTCGTTCCACTCTTTCCTTGTGGCCTCAATGAACATGGATAGCTGTAGTCATCAAAGAAATGAGAATGACAGTGGCCTTGATCATACGACATCTGCAAAGTCAACAAAGTTATTTAAAAGTTATTCTGTAGTGAGACTAATATTCTCATGGACTACAGTAACAGTATAAATCTGCAACCCTTTCAGAAAGCTCCATAGCAATGTGCATTGCATTTCAAATAAAACGTCATATCTTGTGACCTGCTTGTTTCATTCCTAAATGTTCATCCTAAAGAAAGTTTGTAAAGGCAAATTTATAATACAGCATTATCCCTAGTGTTGAACAATGTAGAAAACATAATATTCAGTAAAAATAATAAAATGTAAAAGTATATGTACAGTGGGCAGTGATATGAAAATAGTGATATAGAATCATAGGCCAAATTTGAAGAGAATAGGCAGGAATAAAAATAGGATCAATAGAATGGAATTTAAAATGATTTTTTCCTAAACTTCTTTAATGTGGCTATAACATTTTAACAACCAAATATAAAAAAGAAAAAGTGCTTTAAAAATGTTAAGTGACACAATGTCAGGAAGGATCATATAACTTCCTTCTCTATAATCCTCCAATTCTCCAATATTTTCCCTGTTCAGTGAAAATAACATGAAGATGCCCTTCCATGGTCTTCAGGAGTCTGCATATCTGGTCTCTGCCACCTTTTGGATCCCAGTTGTTGACTCTCTTTCCCTTGTCCATTATGTTCCAACCAGCCAGGGACTTTCTCTCCCTTGAAAACTCCAAGCTGATTCCTGTTTTAGAGTCTTTGCTTCTGCTGCTCTCTTGGTCTAGAATGTGTTTGCTCCAGATCTTCACATGGCTGCCTTTACTCCTTATTCAAATGTCACTTCAAATGTCATTTTTTTAGAGAGGCAGTAGAGATATGGTTTATTACCTGCCCAACAAACATCCTTGGCTCCCACTATGGAAACTGCTAAGAGGCAGGTGTTCTCTTTCATTCCTTGTGGGAACTAAGACATGGGCTTGAGTGTAGCCAGTCAGTTCCTGACCATGGACTTCATGTCACAAGAGCATGATGCATTGGGGCAGGGGCAATTGTAGTTTCATGGCAGCTCTGGTGCCATGATAGTCTGGTGGAATGTTAGCAGACATGATGGTTGATGATCATCACGGTGATGGTTGTTGAGTGGTGGTTCTATTAGCAGTGGCTGTGGTTAGTTGGTGTTGAGCTAACACACAGACTACCCAGTGATTCTGGGTAGTCTGGTTGTGCTTTGCCTCCCTTGGGTCCTCCTGAACCTGGGTTCAATAGCCAATGTATCAATGTTATTGGCTTACCTGACACTTTTACACAAAACGTCTTCTCTGCTTAAGTTAAGCAGAATTGTCTTCTATTGTTTGCAACCAATAACTCTGACAAAGAAGTTCCCTGAAAATCCAAGCTAAAGTAGTCACTCCTCTGTCTTGGTTATTCTCTGTTACAGTATTTGGTTTTATTTTTTTCATAGGACTACTTGCTATATACTGAATATTGGTAGTGCCCCCTCAAATTTGTTTTTGGTTTTTTGGTTATTTTAGGGACAGGGCCTCCCTTGGCCACCCAAACTGGAGTTCACTGGCATGATCATAGCTCACTGCAGCCTCAAACTCCTGGGCTCAAGTGATTCTCTTGTCTCAGCCTCTCAAAGTATTGGAATTGCAGAAGTGAACAATTGTTCCCATTCCCACCCCCCAAATTTGTATGTTGAAATCCTAATCTGAAATAATGTACTTACGTTTCTGTTTTAATCTGTTTACTGTTTATTCCCCCACCCCCAGAATCAATTCCATGAGAACAAAAACTGTGTTTGTATGCCCCATATCATCTAGAATAGTTCCAGGCACATAACTGGCATTGGTAAATATTCATTGCATAAATTGAATAGATAGTAGAATGCATGGCAGAAGCAATATTCAAAAAGACCTAAGGATCAAAATTAATATAAAAAAATTTAACAGAATAAATAAAAGATCTGAGTCCACGTGGATAAATCAATCATACAAGTACAAGATCAAGAGATTTTACCGATCGGGAATTTGAATGCTAAGAATGAAAAACCCATAGGTTGTGATAGATGGCAAGCAAAAACTTAGCTTTTAAAATGGGCAAAAGCAGTCTTACTTGTCACTAACAGGAATATATAAGGAATTTCTGCATCTGCCAAGAGGAATTAACAAGGATCAGATTTACCTTCTCTCCTTAAACAACAAAAACACTGGAAAGTAATACAAAACAGTGTTTTTCAGACATTGGGTAACAAGCAGCACAGGACAGTGATCACTGAGAGAGAAGCAAACAAGCTGATCTTTACAATTGATTCAATGTACTACCTGGATAAAGTTTTCAGGCCACAATACAGGGAGGGGAACCTGGGAAGAGACTGGCAATCTCCCTACATTGAAGAGAGAAAGTTGGGAGCTCAAGGAAGCTAAGGCACTTATGTTCATTGGGTGGGGTATCAGAAAAAATAGAGCTGCCTAGAGAAAAAATTCCAGATATCTCCAGAGTGTATTCCTTGGGTAATCAGCTAAATACCAATTGGTGCATGTCTGTGAGGAAATAACCCAGGTCTAGAGAAAGAACCACTCAAAGAGTAAAGGTAAAAATGTGTGGAAATTGAACAGGGCTGGGAATAGTTCCTGTTCCCACCAGCTGGAGTAGAAAAGCCTAACAGTACATGAGGCTTTGGGTAGAGTACTCAGAGGATGTTGCTTCAGTGGTGGAACAAAATTAGCCCTAGAATAAAGGCTGCTCTGGTTTTCTCAAACAAGCTTAAAAGCAAGCCTTGAAAGCACTAAACTGTTTTCAAACTTAATTATGTCCCAGAGCAATGCTCAAGAATATTTAAAATAATACAAGATATTCAGTACCCAGCAAGGTAAAATTCACTATGTCTAGCATCCAATCAAAACTTGGCAAACATACAAAGAAACAGAAAATGAAAATGAAACATGTGAAAAAAAATCAAAACCAATTGAGAAATGATACAGATGACATAATTAGTAGAAAAAGACATTAAAATAGTTCTTGTAACTATATCCCATATATTCAAGAAGGTAGATGAAATCATACTCATGTTAAAGAAAGACATGCAAGATGTGAAAAAGGCATACATTAAACTTTTAGAGATGAGAAAACAATGTCTGGAATGAAAAATATAGTGGATGATATTAAAAATGGATTAGACACTTCAGAAGAAAAGATTGGTATCTTAGTCTATTCAGACTGCTAAAACAAAATACTTTAGATTGGGCAATTTATAAACAACAGAAATGTATTGCTTATAGTTCTGAAAGCTGGGAAGTCCAAGATCAAGGTGCTAGCAGATTCAGTGTCTGGTGATAGCTTTCTTTCTCATAGATGGCAGCTTCTCACTGTGTTCTCACATGATGGAAGGGGTAAGGCAGTTCTCTGGGGCTTCTTTTACAAGGATACTAATCCCATTCATGAGGCTTCTACTCTCATGACCTAATCACCTCTCAAAGGCCCACCTCCTAATACCATCATGTTCGTGATTAGGTTTCAACATATAAATTTTGAGGGGACAAAACATACAGACTACAGTAAATGCTGAACTTAAGACATAGCAATAGACTATATTGAACCTGAAACAGAGAGAAAAATAATTGAGGGAAAAATAGAGTATCAGTGAGCTGTAGGAGAATTTTAAGCAGCTTAATATAGATGTATTTGGAGTCTTCGAAGGAGAGGAATGGGAAGAGGGGATGGAAAAAAACCTATAAAGAAAGAATAAATGTTTTCCAAATTTGCTGAAAACTATAAATTCACAGATGAAAGCAGTTCAGTGAAATAATAACAACATGAAGAAAGCACTTCACAATCAATTTGCTTAAAAGGAGTGATAAAAAGAACATTTTAAAAGGATGCAATGCTGAAAAGACACATTACATACAGAGATAAGAATTATTGCAAACTTTTGTGGGGAAAAATGCAAGCCAGAAGACAATGGAGAAGCATCTTTTAAGTACTAATTTTTTTAAAGTATAATCTATATTTTTATACACCATAAAATACCTATTGAAAGCAAGAGCAAAAAGACTTTTCAGATACAGAATAGTTGAAATAATTCGTCACCAACAGATCTGTACTATATTACATGTTAAAGCAGAAGGAAAATGACATCAGGTGGAAATACGTATCTGCATAGAAGAATAAAAGACACTAGAAATTGTAACTGCATCAGTCAATATAAAAAGCTCCATTTCTTATTTTTAAAAATGTCTTTAAAATGTAATTGTTAAAAGCAAAAAATAATAACAATGTATTGTGCATTTACAACAATTACACATAAAATGTAGGACAAAAGTATAAATGCCCAGAGGGGAAAATTGGAAGCACAATATTGCAAAGTTCTTATACTCTACATGAAATAATACAATATTACTTGAAGATAGATTACTTGAAGTTGGAAATGTATAAATTCCAAAGCAAACACTAAAAACAAAACAAAACAAACACAAAGAGATACAGCTAATAAGCTACCAAAAGAGATAAAATGATATGTGGTGAATTCAAAATATAAAATGTGAATAAAGGAGATATGGGACAAATAGAAAACAACTAGCAGCATACTATATTTAAATACAAAGTTATTAATAATCTCATTAAATGTAAATGGTCTAAACAGCTCCATTTAAAAGGCAGGTATTTTCAAATTGCATGAAAAAGTAAGACCCAACTCTCAGCTGCCTATAACAAACCTATTTTTGATATAAAGATAAAAATAGGCTTATAGTAAGAGAATAGAAAAATATATACCATACTAGCACTAATCAAAAGGAAGCTGGAGTTGCTACATTAACATCAGACAAAGTAGATTTCTGAATAAAGAATATTACTAAGGTTAAACAGCATAGTGATAAAGGAGTCAATTTATCAAAAGAAGATAATAATTTTAAGCATGTAGGTACCTAATAACAGATCCTCAAAATATATTAAGCAAAATTTTGGTAGAGTCAAAAGGAGAAATAGAAATCTATAATTATAATAATATGAGACTCCAAATAACTCTCTTAAGAATTATAAAACAAGAAGGCAGAAAATACAAAGGATGTTGTCAGACCACATGAAATTAAATTAAAAATCAATTTTTAAAAACTAGCTGGAAATTCCTCCACTATTTGAAAACTGAATAATACGTTTTTCTATAACCCATGGGTCAAAGAAGAAATAAAAAAGGTAATTAGAAAATATTTTGAACTGAAGTAAAGGAAAACATCAAAATTTGTGGAGTGCAACTAAAAAGGAAAATTTTAGATTAGAGGAAATTTTGTAGCATTAAATTGTAATACTTGAAAAGAAAGATCTCAAATCAACAACTTCAAGCTTTAAGAAAGAAGGGAAAAAACAAAAAATGAAATCCAAATAGATTTAATAAAGAATATAGTAAAGATTAGGGCAGAAATTAATTAAAAATTCAAAAAGCACTACATAAAAAACAATGTCACCAAAGGATATTTTCAGCCAGATTGGTTGGGGAAAAAAGAGAGAAGATACAAAACTGGAAATGAGAGGGAAGATGTCACAATTGTTCCTACAAAGATTAAGAAAACATTAGAGAGTAGAGTGAGCAGCTGCATCCCCATATATTTGTCAACTTAGCTGAAATGAACAAATTAATTGACAGATGCAAATTGTTATAGTTCATTAAAAAAGAAATAGTAATCTGACTAGCCTTATATCTATTAAAGAAATTGAATCGGCAGTTTGAAGTCTTCTAACAACAACAACAACAACAACAACAACAAAAACCCAAAAATCCAAACAACTGCAGGCACATGTGGCTTCACTTGTGAATCTACCAAATGTTTTTTAAAAATTAGCACCAGGCCGGGCGCGGTGGCTCACGCCTATAATCCCAGCACTTTGGGAGGCTGAGACGGGTGGATCACGAGGTCAGAAGATCGAGACCATCCTGGCTAACACGGTGAAACCCCGTCTCTACTAAAAAATACAAAAAACTAGCCGGGCATGGTGGCGGCGCCTGTAGTCCCAGCTACTCGGGAGGCTGAGGCAGGAGAATGGCGGGAACCCGGGAGGCGGAGCTTGCAGTGAGCTGAGATCCGGCCACCGCACTCCAGCCTGGGCGGCAGAGCAAGACTCCGTCTCAAAAAAAAAAAAAAAAAAAAAAAAAAGAAAAATTAGCACCAATGCTAAACTTATTTTTCCAGAAAATAGAAGAGTTCTCAACTCATTTATGACTCCAGCATTACCCTGATATAAAAACCAGGCAAATACATTACACGAAAGTAAAATTAGAGACTAATATTTCTCAGAGAAATAGACATAAAAATTCTCAACAAAATTTTAGCAAATCAAATCTCACAATATACAGAGAGGATATTGGTTATAATAATCCTTTCTTATTTTATGACATCATGACCAGGTGGAATTTTCCCCAAGAATGGAAAGTTGACTTAATATCAAAAAAGTAATGTAAGTCACCATATTAACAGACTAAAAAAACACCACCATATGATCATCTCAAAAGATGCAGTAAAAACATTTGACAAAATTCACTTTTCTTTAAGACAGGGCCTTCTTCTGTTGCCCACGCTGAAGTGTAGTGGTGCAGTCATATCTTACTGCAACCTCAAACTCTGGGGCTCAAGTGGGCCTCCCATCTCAGCCTCCCAAGTAGCTGGGACTACAGACACGTGCCACCACACCTGGCTAAATTTTTTTTTTTTTTAATTTTTGGTAGAGACAAGGTCTTTCTGTGTTTCCCAGGCTGGTCTTGAACTTCTGAGCTCAAGTGATCCTCCCTCCTCAGCCTCCCAAAATGTTGGGAATACAGGCGTGAGCCACCAAATCCAGCCAAAATTCTCTTCTAAAAATAGTTCTCAACAAACTAGGCTTAGAAAGGAACATCTTCAACCTGATAAAAACCATTTACAAAGAACCATTGGGGAAGCATTTACAAAGAACCTACAAGCATACTATGATGCCTATAGTATGAACTGATAGGCAACATACTCAATGGTGACAAAATGAATATTTTCTAAGGTCAGGAACGAGACAAAAATGTCTGCTTTCACCCCTTCTACTTAGCATTGTATTTGAGGTAATACGCAGATTTAATGGGAAGAAGTAAAACCATCTTTATTTAGCCACACATGATCAACTATGTAGAACATTTTTAGAAATTAAAAAAAACTAGACTTAATAAGTTCAGCAAGTATTTAAGATACAATATTAATGAAAAAATAATTGCATTTCCATATATACTAGCAACAAATAATCAGGAATGGAAATTTTTAAAAATACAATTTACATGAGCATAAAGATATGAAATACTTTTAGGATACACTCAAATACATTTGCCAACAGATATGCAAGACCTGTACTTTGGAAACTATAAATATTGCTGAAAGAAAATAAAAAAAATAAAAGATATACCATGTTCATAAATTGGAAGGTGTAATACTATTAAGACATCAACTATCCTCATAAATTCAATGCAGTCCAAATTAAATCCTAGCAAGTTTTTTTAAAAAGAAATTGCCAAGCTGATTCCAAAATTTATATGAAAATGCGAAGAACCTACAATCGCCAAAACAACTTTCATAAACAATAAGTATGAAAGATTTACATTAGGTGATTTTAAGCCTTATTCTAATACTATAGTAATCAAAGTAGTGTGATATTGGCATAAGAATAAACATATAGATCAATAGAAGAGAAGACTCCAGAAACAGACTCACAATGGGCAATTGATTTTTGGCAAATGTGCCAAGGCAATTCAATAGAAAGAAGCAATCTTTTCAATATGTAGTGGTGGAACAACTGGATAACCACATGCAAACAAAAGAAACCTGACTATTACCCGACACAATGTCTAAAAGTTAGCTTAAAAGGGATCACAGACATAACTGTTAGAGCTATAACTATAAAACTTCTAGACAAAAAGATCCAGAAGAAAATTTTAATGACCTTTGGTTTGGCAAATATTTATTAAATAGGACACAAAAGGCATAACTAGAAAAGATAAAACAAATAAACAGGGTTTTATCAAAACTAAAAACTTGTTATTCAAAGGGCACTATTATGAAAGTGAGAAAGCAAGCCTCAGACTTAGAGAAAATATTTTCAAGACATATATTTAAGAAAAAACTTGTATTTAGAAAAAATAGTCATTTTAATTCAATCATAATAAAAAAGCAACCTTTTATTGGTAAAGATTTGAATGGATACTTCCCAAAGAAAGTATACAGGTGACAAATATACTCAACATCATTGTTCATTGGATAAATATAATATAAAACCATAATAAGATACCATAACATGCATGCTAAAATGGCTAAAATCAAAAGGACAGACCATACCATGTATTTGCAGTAATAATGAGCAACTCTAATTCTCATATACTGCTGGTGGCAATGTCAAATGGTACAACCACTTTGGAAACAGTTTGGCAGTTTCTTAAAAGGTTAAACATGTATCTATCACATAACTCATCCATTCTATTTTAGATACTTACTCAATAGAAGTGAGAGATATGTCTCCACAAAGATGTGTGCACAAATATTTAGAGCAGCTTTATTTGTAATAGTCACAGGCTGGAAATAAACCAAAAGTCCATACACAGGTGAATAGATAAACAAAGTGTGCCAAATCCATATCAGGAAGACCATTCAGCAATGAAAGGGATAAGGGATTAATACATGCAACAACATGGATGAATCTCAAAGCAATTATACTGAGTGGAAAAAAAAACAGACAAAAGAGAGTATATACGTTTGATTTTATCAATATAAAATTCTAGAAGATGCAAACAAATCTATAGTGACAGAAAGCAGGTGAGTAGTTGGTTGCCTCAGGATGGACTGAAGGATGGGAGGAGAGGGAGAGAGGGCTTATAAAGTGGCAGGAGGAAACTTGGGGGGAGATGGAGATGTTCATTGTATTTATTGTGGTGAAGTTTTCCTGAATTTTTACATATGTAAAAGCTCATCAAATTGTACAATTAAAATCTGGCGTGTCGTGCATCAATTATACCTCAGAAGAACTGTAAAAAAGAAAGATAGCATACAAAGCAAGGTATTTGATGATATCCCTCACATAGAACTTTCACACGGTTTCTCACATGATTCATACGCACTTTAGCCTACGGTTCAGTAAAGCTCATATGCGGATGATTGAAAACCAGAGAGAATCACGAAGGAATTATTCTTGCATCAATATAAACTATTGTTGAACTCAAGTATGGATGAATGAATGAATATACTTCTCCACTGAAGCCTACATGATTCAAATTTGTGCCTCAGATTTGCATATCATGAAACTTCACACAAATTCTCGAAACTGCAAGTTAAAAATTCTCACATGCCAAGGGTCCGCTGCATTAAATTCTGGATACCACAATCTCAGAGGCTGATGTCTATAAGAGAAAGAAAAATCGTGTCATTTAAAAAATTGGTGATGTTTAGCTGGAATAAAGTTTTAAAGAGTTGTGAACACTCTCTTCAACAGTTAGGAAGAGATAAAATTCTGAGTAGCTTCAGAAGCCATAACTAGAACCAGGGAGTTGATGACTGGGAGATGGATTTCAATCCAGAAGTCAACCGCAAAGGTGAGTTCATGAGCTCCTCTTCTCCTCTTTTCCACACACCCATAATACCCTCACATATGTTGCCTTCACACTGATTACACTCTACTGTGTTAACTAGTTTTAAAAATTGTGGGTTTTCTCCAGCCTGGGCTGGGCGACAGAGCGAGACTCCGTCTCAAAAAAAAAAAAAAAAAAAAAAAAAAATTGTGGGTTTTTTTTTTTTTCGTTTGTGGCTAAACTATGTACTCCATCTTTTTTAATAACAAGAAAAAATAGTATCTAAATATCAATTCTCTCTAAATTCATCTGTAATCTAAATACAATCCCACTCAAAACGTAAGCAGTTTTTTCTTTCCAATCATTTTATTGTTTTGAACTTGAAAAAAATGTGTCTCAAATTCATTTAGAAAAAAATGTGAAAATTGTCAAGAAAATTCTAAAAATAAAGGAAAAGAAGAATTCTTTCATACTAAAATGTGTCTACAGCAATTAAAATACTTTGTCCAAATAGGCAGATCAATGGAAAACAGTAGCATCTAGATGAATCCATTTAAAATAATGAAATGTATCGATTCCATTTAAAAGAATGAAATGTATCAGGAAGACATAAGGTGAGAAAAGGTTGAAGATACCCAATTGTGTACAGTATGCATATTTTGGGAAACACACATATACTATACACACACGTACACATATATACACACACATATGTGTGTGTGTTTAGAATATGATAAGATTTATGCAAAAGAAACTGTTACACTGAATGATTTACTTTCCATAGGGTGTGTCAGAGCTGGGGTAAGGAAGTGAGAATGGATAAGATAGGATTTTTACTTTTCATCTTATCCCCCTCTGTAATTTTGAAATATTTTAATATGTTGCATGTATAGTTTTTAAAATATAAGTCAGAGAGAAAAAGAGGGAAAAGGAGAAAGGGGAAGAAAAAGGCAAAAAACAATAGACAATTGAAGAAATCAAGGACTGACTTGGAAGTTACAAGTTACTTAACTTCTCTAAACCTGTTTATTTTCTGTAAAAAGGGGATTATAATGTCTCTTGCACACAGTAGGGTTGTTTCACTTTGAATTTTTGTGGGTACATAGTAGGTATGTATATTCATGGGGTACATGAGACATTTTGATACAGGCAGACAATGCACACTAAGCACATCAGGGTAAATGGGGCATCCATCACCTCAAGCATTTATCCTTTCTTTGTCTTACAAGCAATTCAGTTATACTGTTTTAGTTATTGTAAAATAGATAATAAATTATTATTGACTGCAGTCACCCTGTTGTGCTATCAAATACTAGATCTTATTCATTCTATTTAACTATATTTTTGTACTAATTTGCCATTCCCCACTCGTCCCCCCTGTCCCCACTACCCTTCTCAGCCTCTGGTAACCGTCATTCCACTCTCTTATCTCCATGAGTTCAACTGTTTTAAATTTTAACTTCCACAAACAAATAAGAACATGTGAAGTTCGTCTTTCTGTGTCTGGCTTATTTTGCTTAACATATTGACCTCCAGTTCCATCATGTTGTTGCAAATGACAGGATCTCATTCTTTTTATGGCAAGTATTACAACATTGTGTATATGTACCACCTTTTCTTTCTCCATTCTTCTATTGATGAACACTTAGGTTGCTTCCCAATCTTGACGATTGTGAATAGTGCTGCAATAAACATGGGAGTGCAGATATCTCTTCGATATACTGATTTCCTTTCTTTTGGATACATATGTAGCAGTGGAACTGTTGGAATCATATGGTAGTTTTAGCTTTTTGAGGAGCCTCCAAACTATTCTCCATTACGGTTGTACTAATTTACATTCCCATCAAAAAGATGCAAGGATTCCCTTTTCTCCATATCCTTTCCAGCATTTGTTACTGCCTTTCTCTTGGATAAAAGCCATTTTAACTGGGGTAAGATGAGATCTCTTTGTAGTTTTGATTTACATTTCTCTGATGATCACTGATGTTGAGCACCTTTTCATATATCGGTTTGCCATTTGTATGTGTTCTTTTGAAAAATGTCTATTCAGATCTTTTGCTTATTTTAAAATTAGATTTTTTTCTATAGAGTTGTTTGAGCTCCTTATATATTCTGGTTATTAATTTCTTATCAGAGATTTTTGTATGTTGATTTTGTATCCTGCAACCTTACTAAATTTGTTTATCAGTTCTAATAGTTTTTTGGTGAAGTCTTTAGATTTTTCCAAATATAAGACCATATCATCTGCAAACAAGGATAATTTGATTTCTTCCTTTCCAATTTGGATGTGGTTTACTTCTTTCTCTTGTCTTATTGCTCTAGCTAAGACTTCCAGCACAGTAGTTTTAAGAATCTAATTAAGTTACTTATGTAAAGGGTTTAACCAATAATAAGCAAGCATTATATGACATCTATAATAGTATTTGCTACTACTAATTACTATTTTTATAGTCCAAGAAGCTTTCCAATAAATGTGCAGTTGAAAAATTACAGGAAAATCTCAAACTCATTCACAATAACCTGGAAGGTAAGCTAAGGGAAGCATGGTGGTTATGAGATCATAATAAGAAAAACTTTAATCAATTGCATTGTGCTCTGTCCAATGATGTGTGAACAAAAGTGTGGATATGATATGTGTGAAATCTAGAGCATAGACTACTAGAGGAAAGTGAGGGATGGTTTCATCTGTTAGGAGATGGATGTTGATAAAAATAACTCTGTGATTAAATTTTAACTCTTTGGATAGATTCTGCTATAGAGCAAGAATACCATGACCAATGAACATTTTGGCTTTTATAAGTACAATTTTGGGGTAGACATCAGCCTGTATAGAGTTTAGAGTGAGACTGTCCTGGACAGTCTGATCTTTTGTTAGGACACAGAAAACATTGCGTTTCTGAATCTAAAAAGCTGAGAGGTCTAGACCCTAGAATTTTATAATCCCCATAAACAAGCTTTTGCTCTGTGGGCCTGACATGGATATGCAGAGAATAGTTTTCTGTTTTGTAGAAACTTGAACATGAATGACATAGCAGATGAATGAATAAATTAGTACTGGAAGACATTGCCACGCAAAATTGTAAATTCTGTATTATGGTGTTATTTGCACATATAGGATTGCTTCCCCCTTGTTTACAGTAATTCTTTCTATCTCATCTTATCCAGATGACCAACAAAACATTACTGGGTTTGCCTTTGCAGATCTCTCCAGATTATTTTTACCATTTTCCCTTGCCACTAGACTCCAACCTTCCTTGTCTTCCCCATGTCAGAATACAATGCTTTGGGCTGTCTGCATAGCTCTTGCTTTCTCCTTATTTAACATCCTAACTCAAAGGTTACTTCCTTAGAGTCTGGGATCAAATCTCACCAATGCTTCCTCCGATTAACCTATGCAAAGTAGTCCCCCCTCCTTGTATCACCACACTCCTCTTCTTCACAGTAGCCAACTTCTTGTATATTTTATGGAATATCTAGTCTTGTATGATGAGAAGCAGATGGTTAGGTGGGATTAGACATGCAAGAGATTTATTGGGGGAATTGCCTGTGAAGGATAAAGGGAGAGGGAGCAAGAGGAGGTGAGGAGTGCCATCAAACTGCAGTGCAGGTCTGATACCTGTGAGGGGAGAGCAAAGGAAGGAAGCAGAGTTGAGTTGAAGAGCCTCAAACTTTGGCACATGTCAGAGAAAGTTTCAGCCAGGCCTACAGGGAATCACTGAGCCAAAGGCACTCATTGGAGGAGCCCCACATCTTATAGGAGTGCGTCTTCCTCAGTACCGGTGCCATGCTCAGTCACTGGTCGGGAGCCCACAGGTTTGGCCTTGTTGCAAACACAGTGATGGGTACAGAAGGGCAGTATCTGGGACTTTTAGTCATTTACACCCCTGCAGTTAGTTATCTGACAGGTGCATTTTCTTTTTTTTCTTTCTTTTTTTTTTTTTTGAGACGGAGTTTTCCTCTTGTCACCCAGGCTGGAGTGCAATGGTGAGATCTCGGCTCACTGCAACCTCCACCTTCCTGGTTCAAGTGATTCTCCTGCCTCAGCCTCCCAAGTAGCGGGGATTACAGGGCCCATCACCATGCCTGGCTAATTTTTTTTTTTTTTTTGTATTTTTTTGTATTTTTAGTAGAGATGGGGTTTCACCATGTTGGCCAGGCTGGTCTTGAACTCCTGACCCCAGGTGACACACCTGCCTCAGCCTCCCAAAGTGCTGGGATTCCAGGCATGAACCACTGTGCCTGGACTTTTTTTTGTTGTTGTTTGTTTGTTTGTTTGTTTGTTTTTGAGACGGAATCTTGCTCTGTCACTAGGCTAGAGTGCAGTGGCGCGATCTTGGCTCACTGCAACCTCTGCCTCCTGAGTTCAGGTGATTCTCCTGCCTCAGCCTCCCGAGTAGCTGGGACTACAGGCGCATACCACCACGCCCAGCTAATTTTTGTATTCTTAGTAGAAACGGAGTTTCACCATGCTGGGCAGTATGGTCTCGATCTGTTGACCTTGTGATCCGCCTGCCTCAGTCTCCCAAAGTTCTGGGATTACAGGTGCATTTTCATGGTTGCCAAGTGCTATGAACTGACTATTTGTGTGCTCCCTGCCCCCCTATTAATATGTTAATACCCTAATTTTCAGTGTAATAGCATTTAGAGGTAAGGCTGTGTGGAGGTAATTAGGTTTAGATGAAGTCATGTGGCTGACACTCCTATGATGGAATTAGTGCCCTTCTAAGAAGAAAACACCAGAATTGCTTTCCCTCCATCATGTAAGGGTACAGCAAAATGAGGACCCTTTGCAAACCAGGAAAAGAGCCCTTACCAGACACACTGGCACCTTGATCTTGGACTTCTCAGTCTATAGAACTGTGAGACTTCCCAGCCTCCAGAACTGTAAGTGGCTGGTGGTTAAGTCGCCCAAGTTAAGGTGTTTTGTTACAGCAGCCCAAGCTGACGAAGGTACCAGGGTCTACTCCTTGTCCCAGATGAATTTCCTTTTCATGCAGGGTTAGATAACAGCTCCTTGGGCTCCTATGATCCTCCCCTTCTGAGGGAAAACTTAGAAAAGGGAAGTTAGTGGTACAAAATATAGTCCCAATCTGTGCAGCTGGTCTCAGGGCTGCAACTAACACTCATCCCCTCACTTTCCACCATCTATTCTACCTTTCCCTTATGCTCAGCCATCCTCTCAGAATGTCTTGGCGACTTACCTGTTCATGTGACAAAACCTTCATTCCTAAGGAGTCTAAGCTCTTGGTTACCACACTCTTCTCAGTTTCCAAGGTGAAAAAGAGTACTGGGAATCTTCCAAGGAGATCAGTGTGGTTCCACACATACTCTTTCCTGCCCCTTTTATATATAAACCATTCTACCTCCTCCTACTGATTCAAGTCAATCACCCTGCCACTAGGGTGATTCCTTCTTTTGCCTGCTGGTCCCTGGACAGTAGGGGTCTAAATCGCCCTGTCATATCTTACAGTTCAATGGACTCTTGATATGTCCCTGGCAAGATTAGGGGATTAGGACCCTCCAACCTTGAAGATCACAAAGCTAGAACTCATTCCTTGGTTTGTCATTGGGAGTGGTGGTAAATGGTATCACTTGCTTCTAGCCCTTCATTCTGGACTCATAGATTCTTCTTATTAGAGACATATCACCATAGACAGTTCTCTCTGATTTAATGCATACGGCACTCTATGTTTGCAAAGTATTACATCTGAGCTAACACTTCAGCTGTGACATTAGAAGGTTGTTCTTCTGTTCTTTGAGACTGGATGATACAATATGTGATATGACCAGTGGATCTCATGGTCATAGGCCCACTCCCACACATCTTTTGCTTTGACATCAGTCCCCTGGTCAGATGTTATGATGTATGGGACATACTGTCTGTATAAGCTCCTGGTTGGTATACAGCTCCTGGCTGGGGCTCTATGTGCAGGAAAGACAAAGTCATACCAGAAAAGGAATCTATCCTGGGGAGCACAGACAGCTGGCCCTTCTAGCATACCAGGAGCCTAATGTAATTGACATGTCACCAAGTGGCCAGATGTTCTCCTTGAGGAATAGTGCCACATTGGAGTGCAGCATTGGCCTCTGTTGCTGACAACTTGGGCAACCACAGGCAGCAGTAGCTGAATTGGCTTGATAAACAGTGTGGTGTCCTCTGGGCCCTCCTACCCGGCATAATCCTGGTGGATTTTCTGGGCATAATACATCTATCCATTTCATCATGCCCACATCCTTCAGCCTTTGTATTCCTTCCTCTACCATCTGCCAGGACAACTCAGATATTTGCACTTTGCCCAGCATTGTCCAGCGCTACCTCTAGGCTTCTAAGAACCATGCTGCTCCCTGAGGCCCTCACCAGGTTGTTAAACCAGTGTCCTGTGAAGATGACCCTAATATAATACATTCTTTTTATCTGTCTTACATTTGACCCTATCAGTCAAACACCCTCAAAATCTAATCCCAGGGGTACTCCCCTGGCTTCTGCTGGTACATGACAACTAACGCTTGCACCAGAGATGATATACCTTCAGTGTATCATCTCTTTCTTCCCTTATCAGAACAGCACATACCTAGCCAGGCTCTGCTGGCATGTGTGAAAGGAAAATAAATCTTGAGACCCCAGGGAAAAGTCAAGCTGGGAACTATGGCAGGCAAACCCGCCTCCCATTTTATTCCTAAATAAGATATCTACAAAGATAAAAAGCTATACACCTTCCTCACAATTTGCCCACAAGGAAATTCTTTGAGGACAAAGGTCAGACAGAACTCAAAAGTCATCCCTCTGAGGCTCACCTAAGACAAAAGCATATCTGATTGCTTCCTCTGCCCTATCATTGCGGATTCACTGAGCCACACTAAATTGTGCATTCGGTAGAAGGCTGATCAAGAACTCAAAAGAATGCAACCTTTATCTCTTATCTAATTACGACCTGGAAGCCCACCCCCTCCTCCCCGCTCAAGTTGTCCTGCCCTCCTGGACAGAACCGAGGTACATCTTACACATATTCGTTGATGTCTCATGTCTCCCTAAAATGCCTAAAAGTAAGCTGTACCCTGACTACCTTGGACACACGTCGTTAGGACCTCCTGAGACTGTGTCACGAGTGAGTCCTTAGGCTTGGCAAAATAAACTTTCTAACTTGATTGAGACCTGTCTCAGATACCTTGTGATTTCCATATGTAACCCTAGTTTTGAGCTTGGCAACCAGAGACAGGAGGGCAGCTACTTGTTGCTCTTGGGAATGAGGCACTATGGTGAAAGTGTCTTACCAGATGTGTTTGTTTTCTCTTGCTGCATAGTAAATTGCCACAGCCTTGGTGGTTTAAAACAACACCCTTGATTATCTCACAGTTTCTGTGGGTCAGGAGTCTGGGTGGGGCTGAACTTGGTCCTCTCCTTAGGCTCTCAGAGACTGTAATATAGATGTTAGCCAGGCTGTGTTTTTCTTTCTGGAGCTTGGGATCCTCTTCCAAGTTCACGTAGTTGTTGATAGAACTCCGTTCTTTGAGATTGCAAGGCTGAAGCCCCCACATTCTTGTTGGCTGTCAGTAGGGGACTCTCTAGTGCCTAGAGGAACCTACAGGCCCCTGCCATGTGTACTTCTCATTTTCAGCCCTCTGTCAACACGGCAGCACCCTTCTTCAAGGCCAGTTGGAGAACTCCTCTGATCTCTGGGAGGATCTGAGTACCTCTTTGGAGGATTTTCACCAGATTAAGTCAGGTACAACCAAGATAATCTCCCTTTTGGTTAACTCAGAGTTAACTGATTTGGGAACTTAGTTATATCTGCAAAATCCTTTCACCTTTGCTGATATTCTTTTGGCTAGAAGAGAGTCACAAGTTCTGCCAGCACTTAAGGGAGGGGTGTGACTCATTGGGGGTCACCATAAGGTGTATCTGCATGCTAGGAATGGGTGGATCCCTGCAGGAACATTGTGGTAAATCCAGAGAGCAGCAGCCAGTGGCCATCAGTCAATCATGCTTGCTGCAGCACACCAAGCAGCACATGTTCATGGCCACCACATGGCATCATCACAATTTGTAATTCATGAATTTAATAATGTAGTATATGTGTATGATGTGTCTTCCCTACTGGAATATAAATTCTATAGGGGCAGGGACTAAATGAGTCTGTCAGTGTGGTATCCTCACTGCCTAGCACAATGCTGTCTGTATGTAAGTAGAAGCTAAGAATATTGAAGAATGAATGAATGACTACAGTAGCACATCACTTTTATACTTTGACAGTGTACCCTGAACATATTTAACTGATCTAAGGATAATTTTCTCATCCAAGCTAAGCCAATGAGTCTATTCCCTAATAATTTTGAGTTGAGATTGACTGACAGTTGAGCTAGCCATAATCTAGGTGGCTGAACTGGTGGTAACTGGTAATATTCTCCAGAAGGTTTGCTGCCTTGTGGACCAAGGAGCAAAGGACACCTGTTTGCAGCATGAGGGAAATGCCAAAGATGCGACAAAAGAAGTAGAGAGGAGAGACAGAACCCCTGCAGTGCTCCAGAATGCCGTTTCTCCTGGGGCCTCTTCCTTGACTCTCAAGAGGTTCCACAGCACCCTTCCCACAAAGTTCTCTTTTTCGATTAAAGTACTTTAAATTGGATTTGTGAGTCCTACATAGTATACTTTGGAGGTGTTAAAATAGGGCAGCAGGGCGCAGTGGCTCACGCCTGTAATTCCAGAACTTTGGGAGGCTGAGGCAGGCCGATTGCTTGAGCCCAGGAGGTTGAGACCAGCCTGGGGAACATGGCAAGACCTCGTCTCTACAAAAAACACAAAAATTAGCCAGGCTTGGTGGGACGCACCTATAGTCCCAGCTCCTCGAGGGGCTGAGGTGGGAGGATTGCTTGAGCCCAAGAGGTCGAGGCTGCAGTGAGCTGTGATTGTGGCACTGCACTCCAGCCTGGGCAACAGAATGAGACTGCGTCTCAAAACAAACAAACAAACGAACAAATGACGAATAAACAAACACACACACAGGGCAGCTGGCAGTCCCTTGCCTTCTTTCATACAAAACAGTTGGGCTGTGAGGAGGGGGCTTTAAGGAATGAGAGGCGACCTTCAGGAATGGCTGCACTCTACTCTCCAGAGAACAGGCCAGGCATAGAGGATGGAGGCCAGGAAAGAAATAAAGCCATCCAAATTGGAAAGGAAGAAGCAAAATGATCTCTGTTTGCAGAGGACATGATCATATATGTAGAAAACCTTAAAGATTCACCACAAAAATCTGTTAGAACAAATGAATTTAGTAAAGTTACACAATACAAAATCAACGTACAAAATAAGTGGTGTTTCTACACAAAAAACAATGAGCTCTCCAAAAGGAAGTTAAGAAAACAGTCTCATTTACAATAGCAACAAAAAGAAGAAAATACTTAGGAATAAATAAAGGATAGAGGTCATGGATTCTGTGCAAAGGAGGAGCAGCAGGAGACGGTGCGTGGGGGTGTGAAGCAGCTGTCTTTGGGGAACGGGAAGCATTGTTGCCACTCCAAGTTGCCTGGCTCAATCTGTGCTGTCCCGTCAAGGAGAAAGAAGATCATCCAGTCGTGGGAGAAGTCAAGGGCTGCTTTCCCACTGCAGGCTCCTTGAGACATCACACAAATCAGAGGGTGCAAATGGACATTGGCAGGATATTCTGTAAGACATTAATTTATACTTTAATTAAGCATCACTAAGGTGAAATAAAAAAGGCTGCGATGAAAGGAAGAGGGTCTGGACATTGATGAGCACAACAAACCAGCTGAGGTTTTGCTCCTCTTGTCTCCTATCCTCTGGAACAATGGGAGACAAGAGGAGCACAGCGCAGCGGAAACAGGAGAGTTCAATAGAGTGGGGCGATCTATGGAAAAATAGAAAATGTTGGCATAATTGTAGATGGGACAGGCGGGTGTCCAATGAGACATAAAGGCGGGGAGGATGAGGATCAGAGAGAGATTCTATTTCTTCTAAATGGGAGGGGAGAAAAAGAAACATTTATTTATTTAGTCTTTCATTTAGCAAATTTTCATGAGCACCTACTATGTGCCAGGCACTTTTTAGGTGCCGATGATACAGTGGTGAACAAGACAGGGAGAGTGCTTGTCTTCACAGAGTTAACTTTCTTGTGGACTTGTGTGGAGAGCACATAGCTTGCCACTACTTCTCCATGTTGAAGGAGTGACTCCATTAACACTTGGGTGGGCACACAGGTCTTTCTCCCAGTCCCTGATGACATCTTTAGAGAAGTAGTGAGTGTGGAGTGAGAGCTGTGACAGGGGAGGCACCACAGCATATTAAAGGCTTAGGCTTGGGGAGACAAGGCAAGAGAAGAGAAGAGATCCCTTTAGGATCATGTCCGCTGTAGCAGAGATGGCTAGCTGACCACCAAAATGCACGCTCTTCTCATAGTGAGAAGCAACTGTTTAGCTAAGGACTATGGTTCCCTTTGCATCTAAGTATGGCCATCAGAATGACTGCCACAGGAATATAAAGAAAAGTGATATATGTTACTTCCAGGCCAGGAATATGTTTTGATTTCTTTTATTATTATTTTTTGAGACAGAGTCACGCTCTGTTGCCCAAGCTGGAGTGCAGTGGCACAATCTCAGCTCACCACAACCTCCGCCCCTGGGATCGAACAATCCTCCTATCTCAGCCTCCTGAGTAGCTGGGATTACAGGTGTGCACCACCATACTTGGCTAATTTTTGTATTTTTAGTACAGATGGGGTTTCACCATGTTGGCCAGGCTGGTCTCGAACTCCTTTCCTCAAGTGATCCACCCACCTCGGCCTCCCAAAGTGCTGGGATTACAAGCATGAGCCACCGTGCACCCAGCCACGAATTTGTTTTTAAATCATAGATTTTTCTTTCATATTTTAATGCTATACATGTTCTTATTTAACAATGCTCAGGTATGTGAGGGTATGTTTATTCCATTACTATTTACGTGATGAAGTAATAAAAAATTTCAAATAATTTTTAATATGGCCATTGTATTAAGTTTTACTGTGAAATATAGCTTATATGTATATTTTGAAAATACTAACTTTTTCAAAAAGAATACATATACTAATTCCTCAACTAACAAGGATGTATGGATTCCATTAAGGAAAAACAACAACAGTGACAACAACAACAAACAAACGATAATCCCTATTGAAGATAAGCTCACACACAAAAATTAAAAATCACACAAGGCAGCCATCATTGTGAGGTCAGGAGGAGAAACATCAAACAGTACATGCGATAATGCACAATCTGAAAGAGACAATAAATTAGCAATATTTAAAGTTGTAAAATGAAAATTTTAAATTACATTTAAAAATGAAAGAAATAAGATATGAGATAGACAGTAAGGAAATAAAGAAATCTATAGGGGAACACATAAATAATTAATTGGAGGGAAGGAAATGGAGACAGGAGGAAAGAACGTTTTTAGTTAATTAATTATTTAGTTGAAAAGGCACCATAGACAAATGATCAAGACATAAGAAGATAAGAATCAAAAAGTAAAGTGAGTGAGTGGATGAGGACAATGAAGAGAAAAACTTAGCATTGAGTTTCCCAAAGCAAAGAAAGAAACACACCGTACTTATCACCCAAAAGGAAAAGAAAAAGAAAGGAAGAAAGGAAGAAAGAAAGAAAGGAAGGAAGGAAGGAAGGAAGGAAGGAAGGAAGGAAAGAAGGAAGGAAAGAAAGAGAAAGGAAGAAAGAAAGAAAGGAAGGAAGGAAGGAAGGAAAGAAGGAAGGAAAGAAAGAGAAAGGAAGGAAGGAAGAAGGAAAGAAGGAAAGAAAGAAAGAAAAGAAAGAAAGAAAGAAAGTAAGAAAGAAAGAAACGAATGAAGGAAAAAATACACACACATACACACACACACACACACACACATCAATTCACCAAGATAGGTGAGCTTTTTGTGGTCCTGAAACCTAAGATAAATTGATTTTGGTAGCATTTTATATATGGTGAATTTAGTAACATCATGAATTCTGTCCTCAACTGTAGATTTACCAAAAACGTAGAGTGTTCATATTTGGCTTTTCCATGAGGAAAGCAGAGGATGTTAGTTTAATCATAAAGGAAATTGTCTAGTAATTAAGGATGATAATGGCTTGATTTTAGGATGACAAAATTTACTGAAGAAAACACACACAATACAATGGCATTATGTAACAACATATACATCAAGAAAATATCATAAGATTTTGGAATAGACAGACTGTCACTCTAATTCTGGATTTCTCAACCTTGGCACTACTGACATTTTTATACCGGAAAATTATTTGTCCTCAAGGCGGTCCTGGGCACTGTTGATTCCCTCCCTCCCTCCCTCCCTCTCTCTCTCCTTCTTCCTTCTCTCCTTCCCTCCCTCCTTCTTTCTTTCCTTCCTCAGGGTCTCACTCTGTTGCTCAGGCTGGAGTACAGTGGCACAATCTTGGCTCACTGTAGCCTCGAACTCCTGGACTCAAGCAATCCTCCTGCCTCAGCTTTCCAAAGCGCTGCGATTATGGGTGTGAGCCACCGTGCTGAGCCAATTTCCTTCATGTGCAAATAGTCTGTTGCCATCTTTTTCATATGTTGTACATATGTATGTGTGTGTTTGTGTGTGTATATATATATGTATATGAATAATGCAGAATACAATATAATATATGTATGTGTGTGTGACACACACACATACATATATTATATTGTATTCTGCATTATTCAGTCAGCCTAATAAAGAATGCTGTACATCACTAGAGCAAATGCCTGGCATTTGAGAAGGACACCCAAGACCTTTGTAAATCCTCAATAGGCAAATATCACTTTAGCGTATAATGTCTCCCATAATTTGTGTTCGAGAATGAAAAGAGAACAATGAACTGCTCCAAGACTCAGATCATGAGCAGTTAACTAGGTTCATTCAGGAGTTAGAAAAGCATTCGTCTAGCCTTGCAGTTCATCTTAATCAAACTTAGCTAAGTTACAAATCAGTACAGGTCAGGAGTCCCCTGGGTCTCCCAAGTAATTCAAGCAGCGAATCCTACTCCCCACATGCCCAGGGACCACTGTGGACCTCAGGGAACCTGTGTTGCAGACACTAACAGTCCTTGGACATAGGATGGAGGCCCAAGAACTATAGCAATATGCTTAACAGGGCATTTATTAATGCAAGATAAGGCCATAAGACCTATATATTTTGAAAGTGATTTGTTTTATAAATAAAAATATTTCAAAATACAGAAAATGGAGTAAAAGGATAATGATAAAATACAAATGTAAATTTAGAAGTTGGCAAGAAAGTTGGACACTATCTTCAGCTTGATGTTTCACATCATCTCCAAGGTCCCTAAACCCATCCAGTTATGACACAGCCCTGGGACTGCAGATCCAGCAGGGAAGTTGAGCTTCTACACAAAGGAGCCCACTGCAAACTGTTTCTGCCATGAGACCAGCTCAAGGGTGAGCTTAGTGGTCCGCTTAGATTCAGGACCTCAGAGACAACCTTTGCCAGCACCATAACTGAAAATACTCTCAGGTGTAGGCAGAGTATGCTCTAGGGGACAAGACTAGATCCGGGATAAGGAGATCATTGTCCTGATCAGGACTTTGCTCCTGACAGCCTCCCCTTTCTAAACAGTTACTTAACTCCTGCCAAATCCAGGTTCACCCTGGAGCCAGTGCTGCCTGTGAAGGCTACTGAGTTGTGAGAAATAAATGAAAACCAAGTATGTGAAAGAACTTAAAATGCAAGATATTTGGGGCAAATCTCATCACTAAACATTCTTCTGCACTATAATGTTATAGAAAAGAGGTTCTGAATGCAGATTTCACATGGCCAGTGCACCAATGTGTGATACCACTTTTCTCTAAAGCATTAGAAGGCCAAAAGCAAGGCTGAATTTCAGTTGTGGAGATTACATCAGAATGGGTTTTTCTTCAGACTTACACCCAAAGGTTAAAATGAGATTATGAAATATCAGGAAAAACTGTTCACAACATTTTCTTTCTTTCTTTCTTTTTTTTTTTTTTTTTGAGATGGAGTTTCACTCTTGTCGCCCAGGCTGGAGTGCAATGGCACGATCTTGGCTCACTGCAACATTCACCTCCTGGGTTCAGGAGATTCTCAGCCTCTTGAGTAGCCAGGATGACAGGTGCCCACCACTATGCCCAGCTAGTTTTTGTATTTTTAGTAGAGATGGGGTTTCACCATGTTGGCCAGGCTGGTTTCGAACTCCTGACCTCAGGTGATCCACCCACCTCGGCCTCCCAAAGTGCTGAGATTACAGGTGTGAGCCACCGTGTCTGGCCACAACATTTTCAAGTCATTCGAGCCTATAGTTCCTGCTTGTTCTTATTTCCCATCGATCCACGGGCATGCAGTGGAGAGAGAGAAAAGCAGTGGATTTTTGTATCTCTGCTACATCAAGGGTTTCCTAGTAAAGTCACCAAATATCTCAAAGCCTCAATTCTCTCACCTGTCATACTGAAAACTTGGGGTATGCCTACTTCCTACATTTGTGGTGAGGCTTAAATGGTCACCTTGCAGAAAGTAGTAAGTCTTTTGTAATTATCAGGTATTATCTGGCAAAGTTATTGTTCATTTTCAGCTCCATTGCTACTTGGAATAAAGATGGGTAACAAAGGCCCGAGATACTAATGAATAAAAAGAAATCTGAGGATTGCCTCTAGATTTTCAAAATTCATAGTACATAGCTTCTTTCACCACAAATTGAAGCTTAGCTGTATATTGAAGTTCTGTTCTATTGCCATGAAAGGTAGTGTTTATACATCAACGTGGATGAATCTCAACATATTTTGTGCCTAAAAGAAAGTCTCAAAAAATATATAGAATATAATTCAGTTTATATAAAATTCAGAGAAATACACAACCAATAAACTGTTAATAATATACATTTATGTGTAAAATAAATAAAAATGAGAGAGAGAGGAAATATGTTGAAGAGGGTATAAAGAGTGATTTAAAAATTACAGTGATGTATTTCCTAATCATGGTTGATGGCATGACATGATATAAAATAACCATTTTATTATTTTTATTTAACTTATAATTTGATAAATAGTTTAAGAGTAGTTCAATAAGTTATTTCAACTATATATACCTATATAGTTTATATATATGCCTATACATTTAATATATAGTATGTTTATATATTTACATTTAATATATATTATATACCCCCACACACACTGTATATACAATCATGTGTCTCTTAGGTGATTTGTCATTGTGTGAACATCATAGAGTGTACTTACACAAACCTACATGGTGTAACCTACTACACACCTAGGTATAGCCTATTGCTCCTGGACTACAAACCTGTACAGCATGATACTGTAGGCAATTGTAATACAATGGTAAGTATTTGTGTATCTTAACATATCTAAACATAGAAAAGGCATAGTAAAAATGCAGTATAAAAGATTAAAAAACGGTACACCTGCATAGGACACTTACTGTGAATGGAGCTTCCTGGACAGGAAGTTGCTCTGAGTGAGTCAGTGAGTGAGTGGTGAGTGAATGTGAAGGCCTAGGACATTACTGTACATTGCTGTAGACTTGATAAACATTGGATACTTGAGCTACACTAAATTCATTTTTTAAAATTTCCTTTCTTCAATAATAAATTAACTTCAGCTTATGTAACTTTTCCACTTACAAACTTTTAAAAAAGCTTTTTGACTCTTTTATAACAACACTTAGCTTAAAACACAAACACATCCTACCTCTGTACAAAAAGATTTTCTTTCTTTAGATCAGGTCTAGCATGATGGCTCACCCCTGTAATTGCAGCACTTTAGGAGGCCAAGGTGGGAGAATTGCTTAAGGCCGGGAGTTCAAGACTGGCCTGGACAACACAGTGAAGGACAGTCTAAGAAAAAAAAAAAATTAGTCAGGCAAGGTGTTGTGCGTCTGTAGTCCTACTTACTCTGGAGGCTGAGGTGGGAGGATCTTTTGAGGTCAGGAATTTGAGGCTGCAGTGAGCCAAGGTCATGCCACTGCACTCTAGCCTGGGTGATAGGGCAAGACCCTGTTCCTAAAATTAAAAATATATATATAGAGATATATATTTTCTTTCTTTTTATCCTTATAAGCTTTAATTCTGCGTAATTTCCTTTAACTTTAAAAACTTTTGTTAAAAATAAGATACAGGCTGGGTACAATGGCCCATACCTGTAATCCCAGCACTTTGGGAGGCTGAGGTGGGAGGATGGCTTGAGCCCAGGGGGTTGAAGCTGCAGTGAGCTGTGATGGTGCCACTGTACTCCAGCCTGGGCAACAGAGCAAGACTCTGTCTCAAACAACAACAACAAAACTGAAGACACAAACACACATTAACCTAGGCCTACACAAGGTCAGAATCATCAACATCACTGTCTTCCTCCTCCATATCATGTCCCTTTGACAGGGGCACACGTCATCTCCTATGGTAACAATGTCTTCTTCTGGAATACTTCCTGAAGGATATGTCTGAGGCTGTTTTGCAGTTAACTTTTTTTTTTTTTTTGAGGCAGAGTCTCGCTCTGTCACCCAGGCTGGAGTGCAGAGGGGAGATCTCGGCTCACTGCAACTTCTGCCTCATGGGTTCAAGAAATGATCTGCCACAGCCTCCTGAGTAGCTGGGATTACAAGTGCCCACAACCATGCCCAGCTAATTTTTGTATTTTTAATAGAGATGGGGTTTCACCATTTTGGCCAGGTTGGTCTTGAACTCCTGACCTCACAATCCACCCGCCTTGGACTCTCAAAGTGCTAAGATTACAGACTTGAGCCACCGCACCCAGCCAACTTTTTTTTTTTTTAATAAGTAGAAGGAGTATACCCTAAAATAATAATAAAAAGTATAGTAAATACATAAACTAGTAACACATTTATTATCATTATCAAGTATTATGTACTGTACATAATTGTATGTGCAACATTTTTATATAACTGTCAGCTCAGTAGGTTTGTTTACACCAGCATCACCACAAACTCGTGAATAACATGTTGCCCTATGACATTATGATGGCTATGACACTAGGCGATAAGAATTTTTCTGCTCCATTATAATCTTATGGGACCGCTGTTGTATATGTGGTCTGTCATTGACCGAACCCTGAACTGTTATTATGCAGTGCATGACTGTGTGTATATAAGTGTGTGTATGTGCATGTGCGTGTGTGTGTTCCTTGGGATATAAAATATACCTCATTGAAGAAAAGTTTTAAGACTCTCCATGCTTCTGTAATAATACTATAATAAAGTCTTATTGATATAATAATTCTTTTTTTTCCTCTTAGTTGGTTGTTCACGGCTCAGTTTGGAGCATCAGTAAACTTCATGTAAGGCCGGCTTCCCTCTCCCTGTCTATGTCACACCCACAGTGGACTTTTCTGTTTCTCAGGTTTGCCCTGTGTCTCCTGTCTGTCTGAGGGTCTTTGTGCTTGTCCTTCCCTCTGCCTGAAGGTGCTCCCTCTCCAGTCTCATGTCCATTTTTTTTTTTTTTAATACAGAGTCTCGCTCTGTCACCCAGGCTGGAGTGCAGTGGCACAATCTCAGCTCACTGCAAATTCTACCTCCTGGGTTCAAGCGATTCTCCCACCTCGGCCTCCCCAGTAGTTGGGATTACAGGCACACGCCACCATGCTTGGCTAATTTTTGTATTATTAGTAGAGACAGGGTTTTGCCATGTTGGCCAGGATGGTCTCGAACTCCTGGCCTCAAGTGATCTGCCAGCCTTGGCCTCCCAAAGTGCTGGGATTACAGGTGTGAGCTACAGCACCCAGTCTCTCTTGTCCTTTAGATCTCAGTTTAAACATTTATTTTATGAAAACTTTCTGACTCTGACTGGGTTAGGTTTTCCTGCGACATGCTTCTAGCGTATCCTGCCTGTCTCTTCCCAATATTTTTCACGCTTGTAAATACCGTAGACCCTTGACCAATGCAGGGGTTAGGGACACCATCACCCTTGCACAGTTGAAAATCCATGTATAACTTTTGACTCCCCCAAAACTTAACTATTAATAGCTTACTGTTGACTAGAAGCCTTACTGATAACATAGTCAACTTACACATACCTTGTATGTTATGTGTATTATATACTGTATTCTTACAATAAAGTAAGCTAGAGAAAGAAAATCTTATTAGGAAATTATCAGGAAGAGAAAATATATTTACTATTCATTAAGCGGAAGTGGATCATCCTAAATGTCTTCTTCCTTGTCGTCTTCATGCCCAGTAGCCTGAAAAGGAGGAGGAGGAAGAGGAGGAGTTGGTTTTGCTGTCTCTGGGGTGGCAGAGGCAGAAGAAAGTCCATGTTTAAGTGGACCTGTGCAGATTCAAACCCATATTGTTCAGGAGTCAACTGTACTCAAACTCTGTCTTCCCAACTGCCTATAAGCCATTGGAGAGCAATGACTCTATTTTTCTGGTTTATTGCTGGATCACTAGTGCCCAGCTCAGGCATCTAGTGGGTGTGTGACAATATGTGTTGAATGAATGAATAAATGAAAGGCAAAGCCAGTAGATCCCCACTGGCAGGTGTGAATATGAAATTATAATATAAATTTTATCAGGAACAGTTTGGGCATTGTTTGATCTGTGCTTTTCTAAGTAATTGATGACCAATTAACACCAGCTCTAAACAATAGAACGTGTTGTCACTGAGATTTAGCTTTATTATATTTAATCTGGTCTGGCAATTGCTTCTTACTGATTGTAATAAATTGGGATTGGCATCATGATGTCATTTTAAATGCCTCTATAAGGTCTTTCTTTGACTGCTCGGCAAGAAAAAATAGCAGGTTCGTTTTTGAGAGTGGCACAGGATAATGCATTATTTGTTATCACTGTTCAATCAAAAAGTGCATGAAGGAGACACATAATTCATCTAGACAGCAATCACCATGGAGTTATGCAGGTCTCTTATGTAGGTGATGAAACAGCCAAATTCCCTGACAGTGGTGAATTATTCCTCATGTCACTATTAGCAATGCCAAAAGAAGCATCAAGGCCACAGACGTGGAGAATGGGGAGCTCTTCAAACTGTACTAGTAAAAATTTGATGTTTTATCGCTTTCTTTTAATCTCGATCATTGAGGTTTTAAAATAAAATTAAAGGAATGCTAAGCCTAGCTAATGGGTAGGATGATTAGGGTGATTAATTTCTAGTTGGCAATGGTGTTAGGGATGGTGGTTTCTGTCCAGGCCAAGCCTGGGTTGGTGCCCCGTGGCTCCCCATTCTAGCACCATCCGCATGGATCAGCTGCTGCCTCAAATCCTAACAAAGGGTGCATGACATATGGGATTTTTTTTCCTTTTCATTTATAGTCACATAATTCAGCAAATATATATTCCCTTTTTTGTCACAGTTAAAGTATTGGCCAGATACAATAAATCTCTGAGTTTTAAAAGGCTTGTCGTATGAGAGACGGGCTAACATATGAATTTGAGATCTGGTGATTAGAAAGTGTTTTGAATGGCCTTGAGAACTGCAGGTAAAACATTAAATTGTACTAATATTCTTGTTTAGTTAAACTTTTTAATGTTTTAAAAAGCCCTTCATAATATTATGGATAAGTAAATTCTTGGGCCTGATTTCAATTTGAGTCAAATTCCAACTAATAATGTTACACCCATAAACCTTCTCCTTAACAGCCTATAACATTAAACTGAAAACAGAATTCTTAAAGGACACTTTTATGCTGCCTACCCATGAAATAAGCATTACAGACTTTCGACAGATGTCTTTAATAGACATTGTTATTAAAAAGAATATTATATAAAATAAATTTAGATTGTTAGTCTAGCACAATTACTAAAGGAACACATCTGCATCTTCATATAATCACATCTACACTTAATTGGAAGAAAAAAAAAAAACCTGTGGACATTATAATCTTCGGGTAGCAGTCATCTACTTATCTACCCATTCAGCTCATCATCCCAGATTAGGATTTGTTTGCGTCTTCTCTGCATTATAAGCCCCAATTTTCAGGAAATTAAAAGTTGGTCAGGATAAAGAACTCCAGTTAATAAGCATCAGCCTATGAGCAAAGCTCTTATAAAAATCTCGGCGGGGAGGGGGGAAAAGTCAGCTCTTTTTCAGTTATGGGCACTGAAAAAAGTTTTGTGGTTTCAGGCACTTTTAAGTTTTGTAAGTTGAAAATTGCTTAGACTTTAAGCAGAGAAAAGGAAAGTTCCAAGTCCATAATATGGATTAATGCCTCTGGTATGTTATGAAGACAACACAAAGCTCGTACGAACAACTAAACTACTTGTGGGGAAATATGCTATATTGTGAATGAATATTTCAAAAAACACCACTGCTTATACCAGCACTGAATTTCAGTTTCTGCCTCCAGGCCTACAATATGAAAAATATTATTCATTACAGTTAATTAGGTAATAATGGGGGTTTACAGGTCATCTTTCATCATAAGCTATTAAACAAAGTCAGAGGGAAAGTTCTACTTTTCTGGTCAGTGGTCTGCCCTTTTGGTGGCCAGGTGTAATGGTGCTAAATCAGAGGCAAATAGCCAGTGAGATAGCCCTGATATTGCCATTCCCTGTCAGCAGAGGAAGAACATGAAGGAGAGCCTTACCCAAGACCATACGGCAAATCAAAGCCGGAAGGGAGGCTATATTTGCAATGCGTCAGGCTGTGGCCTCATGCTATTTATTTACTCTGTGTTTGGGCAGGTCTGAGATAATGGGATGGATCAGCATTTAAAACAGCTTTGCCACTGGTTGAGGCTTCAAGGAAGAGCAGAGAAGAGTGTGTGCTCTAGATCAGACAAATCTTGACTTGATCCTTGTTCTGCAACTTACTGGCTAAATGACTTTGGAAGGTTACCTGAGCATTGGTTTATTAGTCTGCAAAATGAGGTTAAAAGAAATATATACCTCATAGGTAGTTTTAGGGGCTACATAAATGCTATTTGTTTGGATATTTGTCCCCTCCAAATCTCAAGTTAAAATTTGATCCTCAATGTTGGAGGGGGGCCTAGTGAGAGGTGCTTGGGTCATGGGGGCAGATCCCTCATGAATGGCTTGGTGCGGTGCTTGGGTAATGAGTGAGTTCTCGCACTATTAGTTCCCAGGACAACTGATTGTTAAAAAGAGCCTGGCATCCTCCCACCCCTCTCTCCCACTTTTGCTCTCACATTGTGATCTCTGCACAAGCCAACTCCCCTATGCCTTCCACCATAAATGAGAGGAGCCTGAAGCCCTCATCAGAAGCTGAGCAGATACTGGTGCCATGCTTCTCATAGAGCCTGCAGAACTGTGAGCCAAACAAACCTCTTTTCTCTATAAATTACCCAGCCTTGGTATTCCTTTATAGCAACACAAATGGAAAGACAATAAGTAGAAAAATTGGCAAGTAGCTACCATCAGTACATGTTTGCCATTCTCCTCCTCCTCCTCCTCCTCCTCCTCCTCCTCCTCCTCCTTCTTCTTCTTCTGGTTCCTAATCTTGCTTCCCAATTATTTGTAAGTTATATTTCAGGTGTAGTATCTAAAATGATAGATATACTACTTTTGTGTATGTAAGAAATAGCAGACTATGATCTTTTACTTTTATACATTTTACGAAATTTGGCCATGGAGTTTATAAAGGAGCAACAATGAAAAGAGGGCCAAGGTAGAATTCAAAAAACTTGGTTTTTGACCCTAGCTCCTCCATTTATCTGAGCATCAGGGGGGCTGTGTGTGTGTGTGTGTGTGTGTGTGTGTGTGTGTACAAAGTTGAACACTAAATCTTCCTACCTCACACAATTCCTGTGAGGATTGAATGGAAAGATAGATAATGAACCTGTGTCAAAAACTGTAAAGCACTTAGCTTAAATACATTAGAGTATTTTATGATTTTTATTATGCTCAAAGTCACTTATGAAGACTGATTTCTAGATCCATATTTTTTTCCTAAAAGTTTATCCTAACTTGAAACAATTGTTATTTATTACTGTTTATTAACAGACATGACATTAGTTTTTATGACAACGCTTGCTAGCAATAAGCCAAAAATGGAACCCTGGTTTTATAGCACTGTTTAGCTTTTCTCCTTTTTTGAAAAGTTGAGCCCTCACAATTTGTTGCAGCAAGGAGAAGGGCTGTATTGCTTAATAATGGTTCTACTAAAGTTCACCAAATTGTACTTGATGTTCTGACATTTATTGCTTACAGAATATGTGTTTTCCACCTGGCCTTATTAAACACACACACACACACACAGTTTGCTTGGATATCGGAGTGGCCATACTAGTATGGTTAGAACAACCAGAGAAATTAGATTTTTCTGAAACCTTGAAATTCAGGGCTTCAAGAGCTAATCTCAAGTAACAGAGTTATTGAAAAATTTTGACCAAGAGAAGAACCTTACCTTAGAAAAGCACAAACATTTTGTGTAAATAAGCTGTCTCCTTCCTCTGGCAAGGTTGTTTATGCTTAGTCATTGGAAAGTTTCCGACGAACTTTGGTCAACATGGCTCAGTAATTACCAAGACATTGACTACCTGCAGCCTGGATCGAAAAGGGAAAGCTTGACCTACTTGTAGCATAGACACCCAAAAGGATCACTCAGGGTGATGAGATGCTTTCCTTGGAACACCTTCTCTTTATTTCATGGCCACACCTAGTATAGCCCCTTTGATTTCAGGTCTGCTCTGCCCCAGGAAGGACCTTGACTTGGAAAGCAGCAGAGAAACATTATTGAGCTCTTCATGCATTATTCAATGCTGTACAAACTTCCATTTCTTTCTTTCTTTCTTTCTTTTTTTTTTTTTTAAGTTAAGTTCCGGGATGCATGTGCAGAATGTGCGAGTTTGTTACATAGGTATACGTGTGCCATGGTGGTTTGCTGCACCTGTTAACCCGTCAACTAGGCTTCCTCCCCTCACCAAAAGGCCCTGGTATGTGTTGTTCCCCTCCTTGTGGCCATGTGTTTTCATTGTTCAACTCCCACTTATGAGTGAGAAAATGTGGTGTTTGGTTTTCTGTTCCTGTGTCAGTTTGCTGAGGATGATGGTTTTCAGCTTCATCCATGTCCCTGCAAAGGACATGATCTCATTCTTTTTTATGGCTGCATAGTATTCCATGGTGTATATGCAAACTTCCATTTCTTTAGCACACTTACTGTCTGCTAGTCTTTAAAGAAGTACCAAATGCACACTAAAGTGTGATCACCCGCCGTCCATGAAGATATTGTCTCTGGGTTCCACACCCACCCTCGTACACGTGGATTTATGATTCTGGGGTGGAGACTCTACAAACCACGTTTCTCCTCCATCAGCAGGTCTGTGGTAGGCTCTGAAAATAGAGGGTATTAGAGGAAGCCTGCAAGGTTGGAAGAGGCAAAGGGACCATCTCCTTCCTGTTTGCTTCCTCTTGGCTTGATGTGTGCTTGCCATGGCTGTGGGCAGCCCACAGCTATGCTCCTTCACTGAGAAGCAGCAGTTCTTTTTCACAGCAGTAAGTGAACCCAGTGTTAATTTTGTCCAACGCTTGCAGGACCAGCTGTGTTGTGTTCCCTTGGTCACTGGCATCTGTTGAGCAGTGCCTCTTCTCAGAGAGCCGAGTTTTAGGTCTGCAGGGCATCTCCTTCAAGCTTCTAGGTTTTAACGATTCCATCCTTTTCCCTTCTTCCCCAAGCCTAATAGTTAAAGCTGCTTCCTGTAGCTGTGACCTCTAGGGTATCTTAATATCTTCTTTTTATACTTTTAGGTACTATATTAGTCAGGGTTCTCCAGAGAAATAGAACCAATAGGGTTTATGTAGATATATAAAAAGAGATTTTTTATGGAGGATCAGCTCATGCAATCACAGAAGCTGAGAAGTCACACAAGTGGCCATCTCTAAGCTGGAGGCCCAGGAGAGTCAGTGGTCTAGTTCAGTCTGAGTCCAAAACCGCAAGAACCAGCAGCACCAATGTCCAAAGTCAGGAGAAGACGGATGTCCCAGCTCCAGCAGAGACAGTAAATTCGCCCTTTCTCCTCCTTTTTGTTCTATTCAGTCCCGTGAATGGATTGGATGCTGGTCGCTCACTTTGGTAAGGACAATCTTCTTTACTCAGTCTACTGATTCAAAGGCTAATCTCTTCTGGAAACACCTTCACAGACACACTCAGAAATAATGTTTTACCAGCTATCTGGGCATCCCTTAGCCTTGTCAAGTTGACACATAAAATTAGCCACTACAGTTGCTTAGTTAACAATGTTTTGCTTAGTTTTGAATCCCTTAGACCATATTTCTTTCTGTTAAAATAACAGGGTTAGTTTCTGCCTTTGGGTTGAACCCTGACTGATACCAGCTGACAATCTGGATTCATGTGTTAACACTCCCACAACATTTTCTCCTCTATGAGTAGCTTAGAGTCTGTATCTATTGCATTTGTATGTGCCGAAACCAATATTTTTATTTTTGCAAGCTACCCCATACTCACTCTTTGTCCACATAGTTTAGATAACACTGATTCTACCCCTTGCTCCAGGGGTAGGCTTGTGACTCAAGTCTAATCAATGAAATAATTGCGTGTCCCAACCACGGGGATTAGTTTAGTGGGTGAACACGTTTTCCAGATTACATGAAGTCAGTGTCACTTTCTTACGCTTTCAAGTTACGTGAACTACTAAGATCCCCACTTCACAATCCCCCAACTTTTTTTTTAAGCTAGGTTTGAGTTGTGTGTTTGTCACTGACAAGCTCTTAAACGAAAGGAAAGCAGAGATTTGATGGAAGAGGGGTGGCAGCAGGCCATACTCTGTGGTCTTCAAATCACATCTAGAAAGGAGCTGATGGCGGCAGGTAGGTATGCACCTCACTGGGTCCTCCTCCAGCCTGGAGCCCGGCTGGGACTCTTGGTTGCCCAGTTTCCCACAAGATTGATTCCATGTGATGAACATTCAAAAGAGCCTTGGGGCTTGATGCTTTGACTTCCATATTCTGTGAGACCAATGGAACTTTCTAGATGCACATTCTATTTGACAATGTAGCTTAATTACCTTACAAGATGATGGGGACAAATCTAAAACACCTTCTCGTATTATCTTCTAAATATGGTTATCTGATACTGATATCTAAGGGAAGATAGAGATAGGAAAAAAGTTGGCATTTATTGAATTCCATTATAGATAGGGATTGGGCTAAGCACCCTTAACTCACAATCCACCTAAGAAAAGCATATCATCACCCACTTTTAAAGATGAGGATAACAAGGCTGAGAAAGCTTGAGCAACTTGTTCAAGGTTATAAGCTAATAGATTCAAATCTAGTTCCTTCTGACATTGAAGTTCATTTTGTCTCTCCACGTTAAGAAGGATCAGGGAAGTAAACAGAAAGTTCAAAGAGAAAAGACAATTACAGAAAACACGTTGTCCTCTACCTTTCTCCTTGTTTTCCACACCCCAAATCCCCAAACAGAATGTGGCTGGAAAACTGTTCTAAAGTATCATTGCAGCAAGAATCTATCCTGTGCATTGAAGAAAATAAATCCAAAAGCAACAGTGCCCAGAATGTTCAAAAAGTCTTAGGCTATTTCTAGTCCAGCCACACAAATTTAGGCTTATATTTGTAGAATGATTTACTATCATTCATTAGTGAATTTTATACTTCGCTGAACTTAAATAGGCAAATTATATAAACATTTTATATATAAGCAAAACATGTCAAGTGTCAGGACTCAAAATATGTGTTTAATTAAAGAAATACATCTCTTAAAACCAAGGCCCTAAATACATGTTAAACGATACCCTAATCTGAAGGTAAATGAGATATGCCACCTAAGAGATACTCAGTGACCCACATACATGGTAATATCTCCGTTAATGAGGCAAATTCATTCTAGCAGCACACTTTAGTGTCAGAAACTCCACTGCCTGATGAAGCAAAAACTCCACTTCCACTTCCTTAGAAGCCATAAGGACCCATCCAAGGAAGACAGAAAAGAAGTGGGTACAGTATGACATTATTTAATATTAAATAAAATTACACCAAACAGGGCCAGAAAACAAGTATTTGGAAGTTCTAAGATAGGGACAGAGAATTAAAAAGAAGCTGGAATCAAAGGGCTAACCTGTGACCCTCCGGGGAAGCAGAGAAAAGGTTGAAAAAGAAGACTGTGCGCTAGACTAGACTAGACTAGTCTGGATTACAGCAGAATAAACTCAGCCCTATTTGGTCACCCCCACAGCCCAGAACAGACTTCGAGAAGGGAGCTGGGTCTGGCCCAGACACATCTCTGCAATGACACAAACTATCTGGAGAGGAGAGATGGCACCTCTGAGTGCCCCCGCCCTTGCCCCCAGCACCTTTCACAAGAGGCCCCCAAACCCAACAAGGACAAAATCAGGGTAGGAGTTCCACATATGCAATCTCGTTGTGCTCCATATTGCCCCATCCATTAAGAGTCCTTTAGGCCCGGCGTGGTGGCTCAAGCCTGTAATCCCAGCACTTTGGGAGGCCGAGGTGGGGGGATCATGAGGTCAGGAGATTGGGACCATCCTGGCCAACATAGTGAAACCCCGTCTCTACTAAAAATACAAAAAAAAAAAAAATTTTATCTGGGCATGATGGTATGCACCTGTAGTCCCAGCTACTTGGGAGGCTGAGGCAGGAGAATCACTTGAACCAGGGAGTCGGAGGTTGCAGTGAGCTGAGATCGCGCCACAGCACTCTAGCCTGGCAACAGAGCAAGACTCTGTCTTTAAAAAAAAAAAAAAAGTCCTTTAATAAGGGGCCATCCTTCATTAGTCAGTAGAATTAAAGGACCAAGTACCTTTACCTGGCTGGGATTCCATGTTGACTAAGTCTCATTGGGACTAAAGTGTAGGTCATTAATGAATGAGACAGTCAGTACATGAAGATGACCCTGATCAGATCCTTGGCTTTCTGGACAGAAGCAAGGATGCTGGGACATGGGTTGACACTGAGCAGCTGAAGGGACAGAGGAGGCAGCCAGGAATTATGAGACTCAGAAATGAGAGGCTGGGGAAACCCTAAATTTCACTGATTTCTTATTTATACCATAAACCATGCAGGACAAACATGCTCTATTCACCGAGGTATTTTTGTCCCATGCAGCTGTGTGGCTTAGCAGGAGCTTTGCTGTCGAGCCATATGACTCATGCCAACACTACTGCATATGATTTATGAAGACTTAAAGAAAAAAGAAAACAGCCAGCTTCATTATGAAGGGGCTTTGTTTTCAGAGGATTTGTTCATCAAGGATCATGGTACCATTTGGTCCTTTCTTGCTTACTCTCTGAGTGAAACAGTGAGCCTGCCTCGGCCAGCAGTCGGCCAGAGGGCACCGTCCTGCCTCCTTCCTCCTCATTTGCCCTATTTCCAGCATCAAGCAGGGAACCTCCAGTTTAAGAAGAGAACAGATAGTCATAAACAAAGATCTGTGGCTTTCACCAGCCACAGGAGGTTTAGTGACGATGAAACCTGACAAACTGACTATCAGAGACATTGCTTGGGCCTGGAACTGCTTACTTCAAAGTTTGGTCTGCAGCCCGAGGCATGGGGAAAATGGTTAAAAAGAGGTGAAGTTTTATGGACACCCAGGCTAGTAGCTTCTGCCAGATTGTCTCCCTGGCTCACTGAGTAGGACAACATCTCCAGTTGTTTTTCTGAAATGGTCCACAGGGAACATTCAACAGCCCTCCCCACATCTTCATCCCAGTCTCCCCAGCAGGGGTCAGAAAAGAAGAGGCTGAGGTCTTGAACTCTAAAGGTTGCTAACTCCTTCCCTAGGAACTTCACAAGCTGGACTTGACTGGTCCTGTCTCTTTTCTGCTCTTCCTCCCTGTTTCAGCCTCACTGTCTAACAAGGCCAAATTCACATTTATGCCTTGAAAATTGGGAAAATCAGGCCAGTTGATCGCCCAGGGTTGTGGCAGTAACATATAATGGGTGCTTTGTGATAAAGTAGCTTTGACTAAAAAAGCGACTTTGGCAATATCCTGTTTATGTGCTTCCATGAACGCACCGTTACCCACCAATACCCTCACCACAATAGAGTGGAATAAAAGTTCATAAGAATTTGTGAATAATAACATACTCATAGGGCCTGCACTTTGAACACTTTCATCTTAAATTAAATTGTGGGAGCCTCAGGATAAACTTTGTATTCATGTTGTCTAACTTGTTAATAAGATACATAGTTTATCTTATCACTAGGAAAGATGAGAACAAAGCAGAGTTGGAAGACTTGCAAAAGGAACTTGCAATGACAAATTTAAAAATATTAAAAGTACGTGCCATATGCGAACAAGGTTCTATTTTAAGCTCAAAAATAAAAAAAAAAATAGAAATTTTGGTGCAGTTTATTTCCCAGCAAAAGTGTTAAATTAAATAGCCTATCTTTTGTTTCATTTTGTTGTAGTTAGTTTGGGTACAGTGCTCCCATGCAGTTTTTGGTTTATTTGTTTAATTTTTGTGTGGTCCAGCCCCTACCCCCACCAACACACACACAAAAGACCTGAACAATTGGTTACAGGTAGTTGTTTTAATCTTTCCCTCTGGAAGCTTTGAAGATGCTTCCAGCTGCATCAAAGTGCTTCATTGCTCTGCGCATCTCCGCCCAACTTCAAAGCCTCACTGCAGGAATTTGTAGTGCAGTGTGTACCGTCGTAGTTCTAAAGGAGCTATTACGTTCTATTTATTGTGCAAATTTTTATGGAGATACCCTGGTATCTTTCTTGACACACCACTTAGCCTCAGAGTGGCTCCTTCTAGCTATTATTAAGAATTATCTAGGAAAATTATCTAAAGAAATAGGTTAGGGTCAGACAGCCTGAAACTAGTTTAGCTGACTTTATGTCCTTTCAGTGTCTACTCTGCCACACCCTGCCAAACTAACTATTCTAGAAGATCTATCAGCAGAGTAGTTGGACAGCTTTCCCCTAGGAGCTGGGAGGAAGCTAATTAGTTTTGATTTAAGTTGTGATTTAAAACACAGTTTCACCTTTATATAAATTATAGCTAAAAGATTCTAAAAGGAACGGGAGTCCTGAGATAGAAGAGCAAATAGATGCTCTTGGTTGGGCTGTGTAGTAGAACTTTGCAATGATGGACGTAGTCTCTAATTCTGTGCTGTCCAACACGGGAGCCACTGCCACAGGTGGCTACTGAGCAGTTGAAATGTGGCCAGTGTGACTGTAAGACTGAGTTTTACATTTTATTTAATTTTAATTCATTTAAATTCCCATAAGTGGCTACTGTATTGAACATCCCAGCTCTAGAAAACTAACAGTGTATGTGTACGTGTATATGTGTGTTTAGAAAATCTAGGGCCAGCCTGGGCAACAAGTGAGACCACACGTTTATTACAAAATTAACTGGGCTTGGTGGCATGTGCCTGTAGCCCTACATGCTTGGAAGGCTGAAATGGGAGGCTTGGAAGGCTGAAATGGGAGGCTTGGAAGGCTGAAATGGGAGGCTTGGAAGGCTGAAATGGGAGGCTCCCTTGAGTCCAGGAGTTCAAGGCTACAGTAGCTATGATCATGCCACTGCACTCCAGCATGTGCAGCAGAGACCCTGTCAAGAAAAAAACAAAAACCAAAACAAAACAAAACAAAAAAACTTCAAAAAAACTAGGACCAAAGTGGGAGGAAAGAGAAGGAAGGAAAAAGAAGAAAAAATAGTACCTACTCAGAACTTACTGGAAAAATCCTTCTAACCTGTCACCATAATCTCTTCACTCAGGCAATAAGGAGATCCTGCAATCAGTCCTAAAGACAATAGCATCATCATTTATTTTCTGTAATCATTAGGGCACAAAGCTGCCATGCCCACACACAAGCTGGGCACTTCCCTGCATTCATCCCTACTGATTGATAGCATTTCAAGTAATCTTGTGCTAGGCAATGGATGAGGGGAAAAGGTAATGAAATTGCCTCCTCATTTACCAACCCAAGCCAATAATGTGTCATTGTGCGTGGCTGTCAGTTTTATACATCAAGGGTGCCCAATAGCAGGTAGGACACCCGCCCTTTTAAAACAACATAAATCAGGAGTTGTACGAGTAGAGAGGGGTCACCAAGAGGCCACAGGACTCTCAGGCCTGTGCACTGTCTGATTTGGGGCCTTCAACTTATTCCGTGAGCTGGCAGAAACATGGGATTCTGCATACTTTCTTGGAAACTCCGAGCTGTGTGAATGCCATCAGCAAGCTCCCAGCTGAGAGGAGGAACGCACCACAGAAAGACTAAGTAGATGTGACTATCCATAAATATGTGATAGAAGATCCTTGCTGGTTTGAAGTTGGCGGTGGGCGGGGGACGGGGGTGCTCCAAGCACAGGCAGCAGGAAGAAAGCCCTCCGACCCCCGACAACTCACCGGTTTCCCTCTGTTCGTTTTCCTGCTACGTTCTAATTAGGAAACACTGAAGAAATCTTGGAAAGTATAAAGAACCAGACATTAATAAGCTTTTCTCCATCCAGGAAAAAAAAAAAAAACAAACTTGTTAATTAACGCACATTTCACTTCTATAAAGTTGTCTTTTTTTTTCTTTTCCTCCTGATGTACGCATCCGGGCAGAGCATTTAGCAAGGTACTGAAATGTTTAACTGCTGCTACCACTGCTGCGGTACTTTCTCGTCAAGAGAGATTTGCCTTTTTCATCATGAATTCTTTTGTTTTTCCCTGTGGCCAGCTGCTACAAAGATGCAGTCAATTTAGATTAAACAGGCTGAGAAGTGCTATTCAATATGTCAGCCAGGCACACTTCTCTAAATACAGTGTGCAGCAGGTACAGCTTGAAAAGAAAAGTCAGGGGGCTGTTCACAGAGGGGCACGCACTTTGTTTTAAGTCTGGGAACAAGAGACGGATCCTTGGAGTGCAGATGTGGGTTTTTCCATATGCAGCGCTGGGAGCAGCTCTTGCCCTTTCTTTCTGCCTGTCTTCACCCTCATCCCGCTCCTCCCCTTCCCCTGCTGCCACTGGTTTCTATCTCCATTGTTCCCTTAAGCCCAGCAGCCAATGTGCAGCCAGGCCCAGCACACGCTCCGCAGCCAGCAACTTCCTCTGAAGCTGCAACGCATAATTACAACCAGCTGCTCTGGGCTGCTGGCTGGCCAGCTCTGCAAACAAGCGTCCCGATACCTCGAGTTCCAGGGAGGCAACAGCCTGATCTTGGCAGCAACAAATACTCTGAAGGAAGTGCCCACACCCTTGTAAGAAGAGGGAGCAGCCCTTCTGTCTCTCCTGTGGCTTCCAGAGGCCAGCGCTGGTTCGGGTCGGTTTCTCCTCTTGCAAGAGACTCTTCCATGTCAGAGAGAGTTGGTTCTATTGTTAGTGGGAAGGTGCCTGCTTCCACCTGCAGCTGCCGTCGTCTGACTGGCCTATTGTCTGACTGGTGTGACCACCAGCAGAATGGCATGTCTTAGGCAGTAGCATTAGGAGCCCTGGCTTCTGGTCAGCGTCTCAGCTGTGGCATTTTGTGAATGTGTACAGAAAGATAGGGGTAGGAAACGTGCACTGCCCTCAGCTAGCATGAGGCTAAAAGACAACTGATGTTGCTTAAAAAAATACCAGTGAAAATCCAAACAAGCCTAACTTAACTTCAGTTAGGAGAGTAGCATGTGGGCAAGAAAGCTGTGGGTTCGTCCAGGCCCCGCCTCAGAGCTGCGGGTTCATTTTGGGGCCTCAGTGATCTTTCAGGCTTGGCTACAAGGATGACTCTGATCCAAAATTAGGCTTTGAATGTGTAACACAAGGCTCTCGGCCCCACCCACCGCCTCTCTCTGCCCTATGCTGTTTCTTTAGAGCCTGGCTGTGGGCCAGAGCTGGCCCTTCTGGCTCTTGGGGGAAGGGCTGGCCACAGTGTTCTGTTTCCAGGCAGGGGTTTAGCGTGGGTGAAGGTGCATGGTGCAATGTGGGAAGAGGAGGGGAGATCAATACACTTGGAAAGGGCACCCAACCCTAGAATCACCAGCCCCGTCTATCTAAAGCTGGAGAGGGCCCTGCAAGGGGCAGGTGTGCCACCTGGGCTGCCGCATTGCCCCACCCACCTGTGCCTCCCAGCCTAGGCTCCTAATAGTCCCGCTGAGAGCGAGCCAGGCCAGGAGGACTGCCCTGTGATGCCCAATAGCAGCCTCTGAGGTGGGAAGCAGCTGGGAGTCTGCTGTTGAATAGGAGCTGCTCATTTTACAGGGCAATTTCCCAGGGATGCCTGCCCCGGCAGTAGTGGCTCAAGTGGGGCAAACAGGAGCATCTTTGAGAGGGTTCGTTCTTTCCGTCAGCTTGGGCAGCCATGCCATCCATGGCCAGCAGCCGCCAGCTGTCTGTTGTATTGGGTTTCCCATTGGCAGCCCTCTTTGTTTCAGTAGTTAAAAATCTCAGGAAACTTTTCTGGCTGATTGGTACTGGGCAGGTACTTGGGGGTACTTGCTGGGAAGGAATAATAGCAGACAGGGTTGGCAAATGGGATGCAGAGAATTAAGTCGTTGTCGGATATGTGTGAGCAATGGGGTTGGTACCTTGTCAGCTATAGCTTTTCTGTGTCTCTTCGTCAGTTTCTAATAAGCTTGCGATTTAATTCCTGACAGGAAAAAAGTATCAGTTTAAGGTGCTCTTTTGGTGTTCATCCCATGCTTTCCCTTCTGATTCTTAAGCCTGGCTACAGTTTAGAAGCTCATACAAAACAAGCTCATGTCCGTAATAGCATCACGACACAGCTATTTCAGCCTGCAGATGACTTGTGCAGCATGACTGGATCCTCCACTTAGAGCAGTCTGGAGGGCCCGGTTGCGCAGTAATATGATTTTCAGCAGGTTTTTCTTCGGGCTTACGAGGAACAAGCTTAACAAGCAAACAGTCGTATCTGAGCTCTCACTTTCCTGTAAACTTTTCTTGAGAACCTCAGAAATGAGTGTTGCTTTAGAAGCTTTCTTAGAGAAGAAATATGGAGAAGACACCTGTAGCCCTGTGAGATCAGTAAGTGGAGGGGAAAAAAAAGATGTACAAAAACAGAAAGAGAGAGAGAAAAAAGCCAGTCTTCAGGGTTATAGAGAATGAAGTTGAGAAGGATAAGCACTGGGTTTCAAAGGCTTACATTATTCTAACTGTCCGTAATTATCTGCATGGACTTGACAGTTTACTGGTTTCTTCTAGTTTAGGTTTTCTCATTTGTGAAATAGAGGAGATGTTATTTCTCTGCCATTCTACCATGGGGAAGTGTGTGTGTGTGTGTGTGTGTGTGTGTGTGTGTGTGTGTGTGTGTGTGTAGTGAGGGCGAGAGAGGAAGCATGCTAAAAATGTTAAAAGCAGTGTAGAAATGCATTTCGCAGTAGCAAAGTTAACTATCGGTAATAATAGCATCTACTTGTGCACCTTCTACAGGTTATCTGTTTATATTTAAATGAATCATCAGGTCCAGCCATGGAAGTGGATTTAATGAAATACTGTTGACCAATGAATGAAGAAATATAAGTACTTTTTCATCTTCTTATTTTGAAAGAAAAAAAATCATATTTTCTGTAATTTAAAAACCATCAGATGAGGTTTTATTTTACCACATAAAGGAAACTATGAAGGCTTTCGGGCCTCTTCCAGCATCTCCTAGTGCTTTCCAAAGATGTTCCTGACAGTCTGAGAGCAAGGTATCATGTATCACCCTTTCCACCAACAGATGGAGAAACTGAAGCATGAAGAGGTGACATGAGGTCACCGAGGGAGCAGGTGATGGACTGGCTTCTGGTCTCTTGCTCCAAACCCTGCTCCAATTTGTCTGTCTTATAAACAGCCATCAATAACTTTATTTCCAGGCTGAACACTGCCAACCAGGACCCACAATGTGCTGAGCATTTGTATGCAAATGAGCTCTCCACCATCCTGAGGAGTACACGGGGTGCCGAACAGGAATGGAGGAAAGAGAAATAATTGTTACTACTGGAGTCTAAAATGCCATCCAAACCCAGTTTCACAGTGAAATTCCAGAAATGAGGAAGTAATGAGTGTTAAATGTAATATCATCAGTCAATCCACTACTAACAAATCACGATCCTATAAACCTAATGGCAGGATTTCCTAAACATTTACTTTATTTTTTTATATATATTTTTTGAGATGGAGTCTCACTCTTCCCCCCAGGCTGGAGTGCAATGGCGTGGTCTCGGCTCACTGCAACTTCTACCTCCTGGGTTCAAGCGATTCTCCTGCCTCAGACTCCCAAGTAGCTGGTACTACAGGCATATATCACCACACCTGGCTAATTTTTGTATTTTTAGTAGAGACGAGGTTTCATTATGTTGACCAGACTGTTCTCAAACTCCTGACCATGTCATCCACCCACCTCAGCCTCCCAAAGTGCTGGGATTACAGGCATGAGCCACTGCACCACACCCAGCCACATTTGCTTTATTTAAAAATATATTTTTGACACTAAGAGATTTTCCTTCCCTAATATCAGAACTGAGCCAATAATTAGATGGATGGCAAAATAATTAAAATGTCATGTTAATGTTCATATGTTGTGGTAATGCATATCACCAAGTATAAGTCAACCAAATGCTTAGGTTGATGGAACATTCCTATTTAAAAATTAGAGTTGTGACCCATTTTCCTTCACTTATTGTCTGCTCAAATATGTACCTGTTCCCTTTAGGTTTTCAGCCCAACTCAGCCACTGGCTTTGTGAGCTTCGGCAAAGGCCCTGAACCTCAATCTCCTACTCTGCAAATGGGAGCAGTCAGGTTTGTCTCAGATTTTTTGCAAAGGCCAATTGACTTCATGTTTGTATAGGTATTGGAAACAACCCCTGGCAGGTAGACAGTGCTTAGTGAATACGATTTCCTTCCTCCCCACCTTTGAATATGTTTGTTACGAAATGCTTGAGTTTTTGGAGCCAAGGTAAACTTTCATATACCTTGCTCACAATTCCGTAAGGTAGCTAAGGAAGGTGCGATTATGCCTTTCACATATAGAAGGAAACTCCGTCTCTGAGAGGTAAAGTAATTTGCTCAGAGTCACGCTGCAAATTGGTGCAGAACTAGAAGCCTGGCGCCCTAATTCCTAGTCCTGTGATCTTTCCATTAACTTTTTATTGCCACCATTGCCTCCGCCTCAATGAAAGCTCCTGTTGTAGCCCACCCCAAACCAATTCCAGCTCCCAGGATGTGGCTCCTTGGTGCCTCTTTTCACCTCTCCCCTCGCTGTTGCCCCAGCTTAAATTCCATCCCATTCTTCAGTAACTTCCCTCTACCTCTACCTGGTTCTGGATGCTCAGAGACTAGTCTACATAGTGTATGAGTCCAAATGACTTTGGGAGGAATGTTCTTTTAAACAAAAGAGGTTGAATTAGATACCACCATACATATTGTGTTGTTAAATATCTACAGCATGATAAAATCATCCCAAATGTCACCAATCCCTGGGGAGCTTATTAATAATTAAGCATTTTTAGTTCACTTAGAAATGCAGATTCCATTTAACAACAGAATGTACACTAAATATGTCCATTATATTGCAGCTTGCAGCAGAATATGTTAGAGATCTCAGCTGGGTTTCTCCAGGACAGATGACAAAGTTAATGCAGGTATCAGTCTTTCCTAAGGCAGCAGAGGAGCCAAAAGCAGCATGCTGGATTGGTTTATAGGGTCTGCATTTATTAGGAGTGTTTATTAGGATGACTAATAATGGAAGAGACAACTTGGCAAGGGTAGGAGTGGATTGGAGGAGAGTCGGGAAAAGCCCAAAGGAAATGGGATGATCTCGAAAAACAAAAGGAAGGGCAGCAACCCAGGGTCTGTGGTGTGTGAATCATTTGTCCACACACTGATTTTTAAGCTTTTCAAGGAATAGTCAAACAAAACTATCATTTTATATGTTCCACTTGCTTGGAAGTCCATTTACTTTTTTTTTTTTTTTTGGCTTATTCCAGAAAGATAAATAGTCGTGGTTACACACACACACACTACACACACTACACACATGTACTTTTCACACACATACACACACACTTCACACACATACACACACACACTCACATATACACACATGCACAAGTACTTTTCTTTAAAACGCAGTTTTATTTCCTGGGCAAAGACAGAACAGTGAATATCAAGAAAGGAAGAATGGGGAAGAAGGGAAGCGCAGGAAGGAAAGATTGGAGAGAGGAAGGCAGGCAAGAAAATAGGCTGGCAACCTTCTTTGTCTCTTCTAGAGATTTACTGTTTCTTCCTAGGCCCACTGAAAAACGTTCCTTTTGAAGGTGATAGAGAGGAGGGAGAAAAAGAGAGAGAAATTGAGATAAAGAGGAAGTGGGTCGCGGTTGTGGTGAGATGCAGGGAAATGAGTTGATCCAGGCATTAGTGTTGGAGCTCTCACTCACTGTGCAATGTGGGATCTTAGGCATGTTATTTAACTTCTCTGTCTAGGCCCCTTTCCTGCCAGCAGAAGTTTTCATGATCTTAGAGACTCCCTCTAGCCTTCGTGTTCCAGAAACCTAGGCTTGAAGCAGGGAGAAGGCCCCTTCTTAATGATACCTGAAAACTTTTGCAAGCTTTTAGCAGAAAATGACTGTGGATGAATACTCTATTTCCTCGTTTTCCAAACGGAAACTACATTGCAAGCTATGCCACTTCTTTCCTCCCTCACTTAAAGCACCTGCCACACTAATAAAAGAGTCATAAATTTAGTTGTAGGGGCTCCAACAAAGGAGCAAAATCCCCTCCTACTAGGGCAGCCAGGCTGTCACCAGGAAGTAAAGGCTGCAGGGGAGACTGCTCTTGTGTAGCGTGTAGCCAGTCTGGGTGCTGGAGGGGCAGCAGGGCCGAGAAGCAGCACAGAGTGAACATGGGCAGTGGGCTCCGCTAACACTGCAGTTTCTTAATTTCCTTCCTGAGATGATTGGGGTTCAGGGTCCAGTGAGTACCGCCTCAAAGGGACCTCCCGGTCTGAAAATGGTGTGTGCATGTCTGGGGAATCATTCCCCAGGTGTTCTCCAAAACCAACACTTTCTGTTGTTTGGGGAGAGGGCAAGGAGTGTTATTTATTGCACAGCTGCCTTGAGAGAATTAGAGAGGGAGCTGAGCTTCAAAACAACTTGTGAACTTAGAGGCTATGAAATGGTGGACAAAGATGATTTAAAGCCAAATAGGTTAATAAACTCAATTATCTGGATGGTTTTCATTAGCCACTGGTTTTCCTTTTCTGAACATCACAGTTGTTTTTTCCTGCTATCAACCAGCACATCCCCAGTGAGAACAGTGTTCACTATATTTCAACATTCATAGAAGCAGGTGGTGAGCTTTCCCGTTTTGCCATAACACAGACACACACACATCACCACCACCACCAATAACAACCTGATAATGCAAAGAATTGCTTTGCTCTGTCTCTTTAAATAATCTAAAAATACTCCTTGGGTACCATCAAGGCTAATCATCACAATTATGCTTATAACCAAGCGGGTACCATCACCTATGGTCCATATGTTACTTCAGATAGGGACTGCGGGGTCATATTAGATAAGGCATGGCCTCACTCTTCAGTAGGATTAACAGAAAATGTGTGCACGTGTGTGTGTGTGTGTGGGAATTGTTACCAGGTTTAGCTCCTGTAATTTCTCACACTTTAGGTTTCTGGCAGAGAAAAGCATCTTTGAAATTTCTAGGGTTCTAAGCATAATCACAGATTTTTCAAGCTGGCAGGAATAGGGCCCAACCAACTCACCACATAGATGATTAAATTGTGGCTCCAAGAAGTTAGCAAGATGAAGGGTGGGTCACCCAGCTGGTTGGTCAGAGATCCAGGAATGGAATCTTGGCCTCCAGGTTCCTTATCCTGTGCTCTTTCTCCCCAGTGTGGATTTGAAATCTGTTTTGCAGAATTTCCTTTAGGTTTTGTACTCAGCTGGAGACAATACATCATGTTACGGGTTTATATATCCAAAGTCTTCACTAGTCAAATGTTCCCCAGTGCTCTCCGCGCTGGTCCACACTGTCGCAAGGCCACATCTCTGAAAAAGATATGGCAGGAGCACTCGGCTCCAACAGAACACATGTGTTTTTTCATCAATATCCCTTTCTTTGCTCTGAGGTTAATTTCTGTTTGGCCTCAATTTCTTTTTTATCTGTGCCTATTCATTTATATTAGTTTGTATATCAACACTTACATAACTCATCTTTAAATCTGGGAGACACTGAATATAGCTAAATGCAACTCATAGAACCTGAAAAACAATCTAAGTTTGTGTAGTATTTCTTGTGTAGTATTTCTTATCCTCTTCCCATAGTGATATAAGTGGGAACTTTGAAATCATGTCAGTATCAAACCTCCCTTCTGAAGATGAAGCTAAATGACCTGCCCAAGGATATTACACACAGCTGGGAATGGAATGCTCTCTCTAGACTCACTGCCTTTTCTTCTTTCGATTATGCCATAATACTTATGAACCTACCAAAATATACGTTTACACCCTCTGCTCTTTTCCAAACCCCTGTTATAGATACTAGAAGTCAATGAGATGTACATGACATGTGCATAGAAAGAATACGGAGACGACAGGATAAGGCCTGAGCATCCCAGTTTGTGCTGTTCAATGAATGAGCTACAAGCCACATGTGCATATTTAAGTTAAAATTAAACGTTTAGTTCCTTAGTGTACGAACCACCTTTCAAGTGTTCGGGAGCCAGAAGTGTGTAATATGGCGACCATACTACACAGCATAGATATGGAACACTGCTGTCATGGCAGAAACTTCTAGACCTTTGGGCATCAGGACCAAATAATAATAATTACCATATACTGAGCCCCAATAGTATACCACACCCTGTCACTTGTGTTTAATGCCTATTATCTAATTAATCTCTGTAAAAGCCATGATGTATTATTATTTGTATTTGCCAGAGGAAGAAACTGACCTGTAAAATTCTTAATAATTTGCCCTCAGTGTTTGATAGTAAATGGCAGAAATATGAACACAGGCCTGTCGATGGCAAACTATAATATGACCTCCATTTCTCTGTGAGGAGTCATAAAGACTGATAACAATCTGGCAAACATTTATTGAGCAGCTACTATGTGCCAGGCACTGTTCTAACAGGTAGCATACGTATTCATAGACTCCTCTATAAGGTAGGTATGATTATTATTCTAATTTTATAGGTGAAGAAATGAGCTTAGGGAAGTTGAGAACTCTTGTGATCATTCAGCTACTAAACAATAGAGTCAAGATTTGAACCCAGGCCATCTGACTCTATAACCTGAGTTCCAAACTGCCACACTCCACTGAGGAACAATTGGTGGTTGCATCTGGGTTGTATGAAAGTCAAGGACTGACCTGTGGCTTACGGTTCCAATCTTTGTTCACAGGGCCGGTTGCTCTTTCCAGGTGGGCTCCCTCGCGGGGCCAGTCCTCAAATGCCTCTGGTCAGAAGGATCTGCTTTGCTTCTCCCTGCAGTTGGCCAGCAAGGTCTGTTGCTCTCTCTGTAAAGCTGTTACTGCTAGAAGTCATCACAAAACGCAGCGTCTGAATAAGTCTTAACATGGGTCCTTTTTCTTGCTCCTTCAAGTTGTCCCACCGCAGCTCACCACAGGGCAACTTTAAGAGCATCCTGTTGACATGCCTTCTTAACATCTGGCCAGCCCAGAAGACATCCCTTCAGTCCTGGTGGGCTGGCTGCATTCCAGGGCATGTTGGTGAATCTAGCATATCCTTTAATGGGAAGCAGTCTAATAGGCTCGTGCTTGGCTCAAAAAGTTGGCGGTGATGTTTGCGGCATTGGTCTGTGGATTTTTATTTAGTTTGGTCTAAAACCAGGAGGCATATGGACACCATATTCCATGTGCCAGGCTCATCAGGATATTCTGATTTTTTTTTTCTCTATTTTTCCATCGCTTTGATATTTTTAGAGCATTACTTCTATCTAAGAATTGAAATGCTGTGGTGATTTTCAATTGTGTTTCAGTGGTGAAATTCTTTGGTTCCCAATAGGATTTCCTTGCATGGGTTCCTTGCACGGGTTCCTATTTTGTCTTGGTCAACGGTTTGACTTTTCACACACTTTTTTTTTTTTTTTTTTTCTTTTGAGATGGAATCTTGCTCTGTCGCCAGACTGGAGTGCAGTGGTGCGATCTCAGCTCACTGCAACCTCCGCCTCCCAGGTTCAAGTGATTCCCCAAGTAGCTGGGATTACAGGCATGTGCCACCACATCCGGCAAGTTTTTGTATTTTAGTAAAGATGGGGTTTCACCGTATTGGCCAAGATGGTCTCCATCTCCTAACCTCATGATCCGCCTGCCTCGGCCTCCCAAAGTGCTGGGATTATAGGCGTGAGCCACTGCGCCTGGCCTTCACACACTTAGCCTGTCTGAAAGACAAGCCAAAATCCTTTGAAGGCTGCTTCAATGAGGCTGGGTCAACAGTCACCATATGAAAATTCATAGATGACTTTAAGAGAAGATGGTCTGTGAACTGTAAAGTTGGAAGTGCCTCTCCTAAGACCAGGAAACTTAAGTTTCTTTAGGTACTCTGGAACAAATAAATACTCAAACCAGCCTCAAACTATTGGTGGTATGTGCTGGCTGTGGGCAATACCAGCAAATAACTGGCAGGATCTTCCTGGGTTCCTATAGAGCTTCTTTAGTGAGGTCAGTAACTGGCCATGTGGAAGCCAACTCATGCTATCAAAGGCTTTGTAAACTTGGAGGGTCAATGCACTTCCTCCATGTGACGTGCCACAAGGACCACAGGAAAGTCACTCCCACCTCCCCACTGCAGCCCAAATAACACGGCTGTCTTACAAGAGTGCAACTGACCTTATTGTGCAATCATTGGCTTGCCAGGATGCTGACCTGAATTTTGCTACAACAGAAAAGTGTAGAAAGCTTGTGAGAGCTGTCTTATCATTCTCAATTTTTTTTCTCCTTCAAAAAAGATGATGAACTTGAAATCTGGCTGCCTGTTCTTGGCACCCCATATAATAATGAGTCGGAGCTATGGCTATCTAACTAGCGTCTTCCATTTCAACTAAAAAATTTTCTCAGGTGCAGGACTGGGACTTACAACTCATGATTCCAGTTCCAGCTTCCTTAAGGTGGAACACATTCATATTTTAAAACCAAATTGACATGGATACTTCAAGAGGTAGTACATTCCCTCTCATTGGAGAGACTTGAGCACAAACTGGTTGGCTATTTGTTTATTTTTATTTATTATTTTTCCATCTCCCTCTCCTAGTACTGGTTGGCTATTTAGAAGGCATTCTATAATGGGGATTTAAGAACTGGTCAGACGGCCAAATTAGATTACCCAATCAAACCCTGACAGGCTTTGATTCTAGCTTGTTCTCCAGTCTGCAAATGTCTGTATCCATAATGTTCTACTCTTTAAATAGACCATGCCTTTCCTTCTCAGGGTCTTTCCCTAGGCTGTGTGCATGTGTATGTGTTTTTAAATTTTCCTGGAACATCAATACATCTGAGCCCTGTACATGGCTAGTGTAGACTTTTTTTTAATTGTTCAAATGTTAATTTAAATGTTTTCTGCTTAGAGAGGCCATTTCTAATCTGTCTGTCTATATAGATACATTATGTTATTCTCTATCTCTGAATCTAATTGTCCCCCCAGATGTACGCAGTTTGTAAGTATACCTGTAACTGTTTGTCAGTTGGTTGGCTGTAGCCCATAGGAGAGACCTGTGTCTATTTTATTCATTAATGTATATCTGTGTTTAGTATATAACAGGCACTTAAATAATTTTCAAATATCTGGCTGAATGAATATTAAAATCAGATTAAAGTCATTTATAGAAACTACGCTGCAGAATTTTTTAGCTGGAAGACATATTTAGAGACAATCTATTCCATTGTTTGCCAGTGAAGTATAAATACTTCAGTTTCTTCTTTCCTTACTCTGCAAGGTTGATGGTTGAGCTATATACATTTCTAAGTGCTATATAATAGCTATTTTTGATTAGGTCACCTGTTGGGACTTGTTTACTGCATCATCAGAAATCCCAGCGAGAGAAAAGAGAAGTTTTGTTTTATTTTGTTTTGTTTGCTTTTTATACAATATCCAGGGCTTGGAAATGTATTTGTCGTCTATCACTTTCTTTCCAGATCATTTGGAATAATTTATCTTCCTTCAGACTTCATACAGCCCCAGCTTGTCTGTGGGGAGTGGGTGGGGCCTGAGGTCTTCCTCTGGTCCCGTGGGTGGACAATGACCTTGCCTGTCTGGCTCTTGAGCACCACGGTGAACTCTCCAGGTGGGGGCTGGCCACACTGAGTGTGTGTGGGACCAAAGTAGTAGGCACCAATGACCAGATGCATCAGCAACAAAGAGGGAGGCGGGCAGGTTCCTGAAAATAGAAAGCACATCACAAAATAGATGATGAGTTGATAATGCCTTGAGGCCTTTGTTCAGGAACACTCCGGCACTATAAAGGGAAAAATGACAGTGCCATATTCTTCTGTGAAGTGTGAGTCGGTTTTTCTTCAAGAGTTCTTCCCAAAGAAGGCCTTGTGGGTTGTGGCTAACTCAGTTTTCCATTTTTATCTAGATTTGTTCTTTAACGCAAGTGTTATTCTTTTCCAAGGCTTGCTGTATCATCACATTAACAATAAGATAAACTTGACAAAAATTCACTGAAAACAATAAATGTGGTAATTGCATATTCTTGTCCTAGGTATTCCCTTTTTGTTCTCAATGAAAAAGCAGTTCCAGCAGTTGTGTATGCTGTATCATTTGTTCACCTTAAATAAATACTTTTGAATCTAAAAATATAGCAGAAATAAAACTTTCTGAAAAAAATAAAAAGCTGAAACAGTGTCACATCAAAAATAAGAAATGGATTTTAGGGGATCAGGATGGTTTTCAAGAGGTTGATGTTTTCTGACAAACCAACCCCATTACAGGCCGCTATCTAGGGGATCCAAAGTCCACACCAAATAACCAGCCTAGAACTCTAGCAGAATAGGATAAACACCCACTCAGATATCTTAGATTCGTTTATACTTAAAAATATGAGTTAACTATGCTCATTGGCAGATATTTCATCAAAGTACAGATTTCAAGTAGCATTTGGTCAGCCCAAGATTATTATCTAGTGATTTATTTTAATTAGCTTTGCTTGAATTAAAAACGTGACTCTTTTTTTTTTTTTTTTCCAGATGAGTCTTGCTCTGTTGCCCAGGCTGGCATGCAATGGCACTATCTCAGCTCACTGCAACCTCTGCGTCCTGGGTTCAAGCGATTCTCCTGCCTTAGCCTTCCGAGTAGCTGGGATTACAGGCGCCCAGCTAATTTTTTGTATTTTTAGTAGAGACAGAGTTTCACCATGTTGGTCAGGCTGGTCTTGAACTCCTGACCTCAGGTGATCCGCCTGTCTCAGCCTCCCAAAGTGCTGGGATTACAGGCGTGAGCCACTGTGCCCAGCCAAAAACATGATTCTTAAGTGTGAGCAATGGTGAAAATTTGGAAGACTTCTACTAGATAGTGGTGCACAAGAGTTTGCCACTGCTAGGGTCATGGACTCAGCCTCATGTCTCTATCTACAGGTAACCCGTCCTACAACTGACCCAGGAAGCTTCAGAAAGAAGCAAAGTGACCTGACCACTTTAGCATTCACACCTGATCCGTGGAGCAGCCTGGCTCTGTACCCTTCAGGTCATCATAACCTGTCTCCTCCCATTCACCTGCAGCCTTTTTAGAGGCAGGCTGCCAACACAAAGACAGATCTGACACAGCCTCCTCTTCTGTGCTCACACTTCCCCCATGACATGCCGGAACCAACACATCAGAGCAGACACACTCATAATAAGACCAAAAAGCAGTGACAGTGCTGACAATTTCACACCTAGGCCAGATGCCAGAACCCACTGTGGGGAGGAGGGGCAGGGAGGGAGGGGACACCCTACTCTCAACACTTTTTTGAAAACACAGGTTAGGGTTACTATTAACTTGGTGCTACTAAGAGATTCTGGTTTGAGTTTTGTTTTGTTTTGTTTTTTGTTTTTTTCCCCCTAGATCCTTGGAAGGTGAGGTCAAAAAAAAAAGTTTTTAGACCCCTGACATATATGAAACTAGCAGAGCTGATTAAGTGAGGGACAGAACCCTTATTAGCCCCGCATTGGCCAATGGAAGCCTGGGACTATGTTGCCGTTTTGTTCATCTATACAGCATCTATGCACCTCAAATAGGCTGAAATATTTTTATCTTACAGTTTTTTTGTGAGTCAGGAATTCAGGGATAGCTTAGCTGCATGATTTTGGCCCAGAGTCTCTTACCAGGCCAAGCTCTTGGCCAGGGCTGCTGTCATCTGAAGGTGTGATTAGCATTAGAGAATCCTCTTCCTAGATGGCTGACTCACATGGCTGGTGAGTTGCTGCTGGCTGATGGTGGAGGCCTCAGTTCCCTGAAACATGGCCACTCCAAGCAACTACTTGAGTGTTCTCATGACATGGTGCCTAGCTTTCCTCAGAATGAGTGATACAAAAGACAGCAAGGTGGAAGCCACAATGCCTTTTATGGGCTTGAAAGTCACACTGTCATTTTGCAATATTCACTTGATCACACAGGTTAGCCCTGCTTCATAGGGGAGAATATATAAGAACATAAATACCAGGAGGCAAGGGTCATTGGAGGGCATCTGGGAGGCTGGCAACCACAGCTGCCTGTTGGTCCTGTCACCGCCTCTGGGAATCAGTCTGCCCAAGGCCTGGACTTCTAACAGCTATACAAATTCGATGCTCATGGAAATTTTCCAGTATCCTTTTAGAGAAGGGTCCACAGCTCCTGACCTACCTGCCTCAGGTGGATGCTGGCTCAGTCCCTTGCCCCAGCCACCACACCTCTGCTTGGGTGGCAGTGTGCATGCGGGGATGGCTAGGAAGGAGGCCCTGATGAGCCAGACACACAAATGGCTCAGAATGCGACTTTAAAGCCAGGCCCACCCCCAGAGACTCTTCCAGCTCTAAAATGGCCATCTAAACCTAAGTAAGTGTCTGAGTTACACCTGTGAGGCTCTGGGGAGAATGCGGCCTCACTGGATTTCTGCTCTTTTCCTGGTGGGAAATAACCTTGCTGACTCAGATGGGAGTAAGAAGTTGTTAGCAGTTGCTGGGTTCACCTTCGGTGGAAATCTGGAAATTCCAGTCAACCACCATTTTCTGCAAGATAATCTAACCTAATTTCAGCTGTAAAATTTAAATTTTCAAATTTACTGAAGAGACAGTACATGCCAGCAGTTATACACAGTATTTCCCTTAATCATCACAAAAAAAAAAACCTGTCTCCGTAGTAGGTATCAGGCCCACCATTTTATAGAGGAGTGAACTGAAGCCCCAGAGGTTAAATTCCCAGCTAGCAAATGGGGGAGCCGGGGTTCCACCCCGTGTGTCTGCCTCCCAAGCCCGGGTGATACAACTCTGTCAGAACTCTCCAAAAGAGAAGGGGCATAAATCACAGGTCTATCCAGGGAGCGGAGGGAGAGGGGGAGTGCCCCACACAGTCACAGCAGCAGGGCAGGAGGAGGATGGGGGTTGGGGACAGCGGAGAACAGATGGGAGCTCCTGTTAGGAGCCACGTTTCCTCGGCTGGGAACCCTTACTCCTGAGTCTCTGCAACAGCGATGCCAGGTCTGTCTCAAGGGCGGCAAACTGTGCCTCTCCCTCCTCCTACAAGGAGAGTCGGGTTGTTCATGATAGTTACTCTCTGCCAGGCTTCCTGCTAAGTTAAGAAGCACTTTTTAAAAATCCTCACAACATTCCTAGTAAGTATTATTCCCTGCATTTGATAGCTGGGGAGGTGCGGAGTTCGGAAGTTTAGGAACATCCTCAAGGTCACAGAGCCCCAAGGTGTCAATGCTCACGTTTCAATCCAGGCTTCTGACTTTAGGGCCAGCAGAACTCTTTAACATCATGTTCCACCAAGCAGAGGTTGGGGGGGTCAGGCGACCACATGGGCCGTTCATCTTTGCAGGAGCTGACAGCGTTAGCCCCGACACAGAGGGCATGGGCCCCGCGGCTCCTCCGGGAAGGGGGCTCGCCCGCCGGCCCAGACACCCCCTGGGGGAGCCTCCTGTTCTCGGGCGCAGCCAGAGCCCGCTGCTCAGAGGCCCGAGGTCAGGTCAAGGAATCCTCCTGCGGGCCTCGGCATTCCTCGAGAGGAGGGCGACTCCCGCCAGGCGGGCCTGCGCTCGGGGTGGGTCTGGGCTCCGCGGCCGGGATGGGTGAGCTGGGGAGGGAAGCGCCCAGGCTCGGACCGGCGTCAGGCCCCGGCGCGTGGGGCTGCGCACGCGGTCCCCATTTTCCTCCCGCTGGTCTGTGTGCCCCTCGGGCGGAAGCCGAGGCCGGCTGGCCGCAGCCCCGCGCCCAGGGAGAGAGGAGGAGGGGAAGAGGCCGGGGGCGCCCTGCTCCTGGGACGCCGAAGCCCCGGAGGCTTTGTGTATTCGGAACCGGATTCCCCACCTCCCTTCCCCGCCTCCCATTCCCGCTTTCTTTTTCCCTGACCGAAGTCCCAGTAGAGTATCCAGCAATTAGCACGCGAAGAGGGGGTGGAAGGCGGCGGCTGCGGCGGCGGCGGCAGGGGTGGGGGCGGCGAGACCCCCGCTCTGGGCTCGGCCCCGCGCTCCGCCTGCGCTGCCTTCGTGCGCCACCTACCGGCTGCTCGGGGCTGCTGTGGCGCCCGCCAGAGCTGTTCCTAGGCAGATCTTGATCTCCGTGGACAATAGACAATGGGATTTTTTTTTTTTGGAACAATGATTTATTTTGGGGGGTGGGGATAAGGAGGAAGGAGGGAGAGAGGGAGGAAGCAGCAGTGTGTTTGTCATCGCTTTAGAAAAAAAATCTCTGTTCTATCATTGTTTCTGCATATCCATTATATTGAGGACAAAAGAATCCCGTTCTGGAACAACAAAGCCAAGGGAAATGTTTTCTGTGGCTGACATTTAATTGTGTGCACAAGGTGCTACATTATCATGGGGAGAGATTGTAGAAAAGAATAGGGCCAGCCTCGGTTCAAAAGCCTGACTTCTGCTTTAAGATGTGAGCTTGCATGTGCCCCATTTTAGATTGTCTCATATATCTCCACTCTTGTTATACACGACGCACAATTCTACATTTCCTTATAGTTTTCCAACCCACCGCAAGGAATCCTTGCGGATTATTTTTGCACCACCTCCAAGGTCTATTCTTTTTACAGATAACAGGGATCATCATGTTTTGCTTCACAACTTCCCTACATGTTTCTTTTTTAGAAGCTGTTAGGGACCTTGGAGAATACGTAGTCCAACCCTCTCATTTTACAGATGAAAGAGGTAGAATGCCTAGTCTAAAGTCACACAAATAATTAGAGAGGGAGGCAGGACCAGACCTCTTGTTTCCTAATCCCCGGTCCCTATGACCTGCTGTTTGATGTCCTAATGCCCAGCACTCCCGGACTTGCTCACTCCATGGCCTCCTTTCTGGCAGGAGAAAGCCCCTACACAGCGAGTTGTGTTCCACAAAGATGGGTGCTAACTCAGGCCAAGGGGACAGAAGTGTAAGCTTCCTGGCTTGTTGGTAATCCCTTTCACCCCCCCCCCCCCACCCTTTTCACCCCACCACCTCTGTAGCGTGAAGAAGGGGAGTAGTGTAGATGTCATCTTCATTTATTTATTTCATTATTTTGCTGTGATAATATGTAAAACCTATTGCAGTTGTCCCCAACTCTCCAGAAAACATTCTCCCCTGGGATGCAGGGACTGACGCCACCTCTGATACTGGGCTAAACCAGAAGCATAACAAGAAATGTGTTCCATCTTTGGAAATTGTACTCAGTGGTCTCTTGGCAAAGGTGGTTTGCCCTTGGGAACTTAAATGATACGGATTTCTTTCCAAGGCTCATGAAGAATCCTTGGGAAGAGGCAGATAGCTGATTATGCTGTAGAACAGAGACATTTTTCTTATGCCACCTTCCAAAACACTACAACAGACGGCGCTCCCCTTTAAACTATTACTATGTCACACTGAGACAGAAGAATTTTCAAGTTTTAAATGAGAAGCTCAGTAAACATCTTTGCACATCCAAAATGAGTCAACCCATCATAACAGCCTGCTTGTTTTAAAAGTTGTTCAGTCTGTTTAAAGCAAATAGACCAATCTCACAGTCTGCAGACAACCAGACAACAAGCAAAGAAAATTTCAAAACAAAAGACCAGAGCATTCCCTAACTCTCTTTAAACTGTCTTCTAAAAGCATAGAAAAGAAGAAAACACACTTGGGTTGTAAACAATTTCTAAAGCTTTCTGCTAGGTTTTGGCACTTTAAGAGAACTGGTTTATACAGGGGCCATGTGACAGGGGCCTGTTAACAGGGAGCTTAGATCTCTAAACCTCCTAGTTTTCCTTTGTTTGTTCCTTTTTTTTTTTCCTACAGGGTAGTGATTCATCCTGTCTCCACAGAAAGATCCACAGTTCAATGATATTTTAATATGACAACCACACACTTACAAACACCTTGCCTCAAGGATTTTGTGAGAATCAAATGTGATCAAATGAGATAATGTAGGTGAAAGTACTTTTAAAAGCCTCAGGTACTCTTCAGATGTGAGGTCTTACTCCCTTGTATTCGAGTGTTTGAAGGCATTGAAATTATTAATTGGAGCACTGCTGTAACTGCTGTAGAGCTGTGATTTGGCCTTTTTTTTTTTTTTTTTTTTTTTTTTTGACAGGGACTCACTGTGTTGCCCAGGCTGAAGTGCAGTGACATAATCTCAGTTCACTGCAACCTTCACCTCCCAGGCTCAAGCGATCCTCCCACTTGAGTCTCCCAAGGATGGCCCATTTTTCAGGTAGGAACTTAGGGTTACACTTCAAGGGTAAAGCTTAAGGTAGATTAGAGCGTATTCAAATCTCATCTTAAAGAATATCTTCACATCATGTTGGAATCTGGTAAATGCTAACATACTGGTGACTCATTGCTTCCCCAATGTCCTTATTTGGTAGCATGCAAATAAAAATGATCATTTTCAGATTTAGATTTTCTCAAACCGTGGTGCGAGCAGCTATTTTTACTTTTGCTTCAGTCACCATTCTCTGTAGTAGAAAGTGTATTTAGAGTTGTAAAAACTGTTTTTCCATTTGCAGCCTAAATTTAAATATAGGATACAGCCACTAAAGTACTCTCCTGGTCAGATACAGGAGTCACGATAGTGAAATCCAGGACTTCTGACATGTGGCCCTCATTTCCATCCATTTAAGGACTCCATATCACTAACTTCACAAGTGCTTCATGAGACCTTTTCCATAGCACTTCCCCTTAGGACACCTCAATTGACTTGTAGATGTTCTATTGCTAATTCTTTTAACATTTGTATTTGAGAGTAGTGGGTCCATTGGAAAGACATCCAACTTGCAGAAAGTGAAACCTCACCCAGTCGTCTGCCTTCTCTATTATAGGCCATGGGACATATACCCTGTACTTGGCTCCACAAGAAATGACCAATGACACCAAAAAATGGGCAAATCTTAGAACCCTAATTTCCCAATAGTTGTTGTCCTGTCCCACCAAAACCAAAAGTTGGACATGGTGGCTCACACCTGTAATCTTAGAGCGTGGGGAGGCCAAGGCAGGAGTATCCCTTGAGGCCAGGAGTTTGAGACCAGTCTGGGCAAAATAGTGAGACCCCATTTCTACAAATGAGTAAATTAATTAAAAGCCCCAGCCTGCTCTCGCGTTTCTCCAGGGATCAGAGCTGGGTTTACCTCCTGCTCAAGGCACTGGCTGCTGCTGGGCCAGGGGAGCTTTGGACACATCACCCGGTTTAACCCCAGGACTCTATGCGACCTGCATCCCAGCCCTGACTCAGCAGCCTGCGCTGTGACTAACTTCCTGTGACTGGGTTTTCAGATGTTGATGTTGATGATGTCCCTGCCAGGAAAACCGGTCCAGATTGGCCAGCTATGAGAATAATTTCAAGTGGGTTTCAGGTAAATTACTTTCTGCTCACCAATCCCTTTCTCTTTGATAAAATCTCCTGTGACTCTTGGGGCCAGGTTGGTGGCACTAATTCACTGGATGCTTATGTTTATGAGGTTTTTGGGGGTAGGTAGATGAACCTTGCCAGTTCTCCTGTCCTGGCTGCCCTCTCTTGTTTCAGATTTTGTGATGGACTGGAAGACTTAGACCCAGAATCTGATACCAAAGCCCTATGAAACATGGGGCAGTGCCTGGCCACCGAACCTGCCCCCAGAGCAGGTGGCCAGAGGCAGGAAATAAAGAGGATACTGGTAGGTGTTGCATCTTAGGCAATGGAGTATGCTGTCTCTGCCTAAAGCCACCTGCCCTATACCCATCCCAGATGGGGGCTTGGTCAGTGGGGCCTTCTCTACCCTCCTCCCCAGACTCTACCATCTTTACTGGGGACTTTGGTCCCTGTAAATTCTTGCAACGTATGAAATGCCCAGTGGAAATGCAAAATAATCATGTCATCTTTCACACATTTATGGTATGTTAGCAGTGTTTCTAATAGCCACTAAGGGACAAGAGTTTATCTTTCTATCTTACATCTCATAAATCTCTTCCTTTTTTTCATCCCTAGTGTAAATTGTGCTTAGACCAATAACACATTTAAAATTATAGAGCTTTTCATCACTCTGAAGATGCTCTTGCCTGTGATAGAAACGATGGCTACATCTGAAGCTGAGCAAATTTATCTTTTCTGTTTGTCTGCATCAGGGTGACCTCTGGAAGGTAGGTGAAAGATTTTCACTTAGCTGGGCACAGGCTTTGTTCAAGGCATCTGCTTGTGAGAGCCAGTGTTTAAGGGAGAGTTTTTGGCCTAGGGGAGAGCCCAGCAATCTGTGTCTCTGTTCTTCTTCAGAGTTTCTTTCTCAGACTCCCAACTGAGGGCGAGTCATCTGAGCTCTCTCATGGCGGTGAGGAACCTGGGTTGTATAAATATAGGTCAGTTATTTAACCTGTCTGTGCCTCAGTCTTCTTAGGGGATAGTAATAGCTCTTGTAAGTTCATTGTGAAGATTGAAAGCATTAGAACATGTGAAGAGCTCAGCACAGTGCCTGGAGTATAATAAGCACTTTTCGGTGCCAGCCAGCATCAGAATCATGGCTATTTCTATCCTCCCATTTCCATGTGGCAGCCTTTTGCCCTGCCAGGTCTGTAGAACTGCTAGGGGAATCCATGCACCATAGATGTTGCTGCACCTCTGGCTACAGTGCCATGAATCTTCGCATCAGTCTCTGCCTCTTGGGCAAGGACCAAAGCACAGGCAGAATTGGTGACAAGCTGGCAGAAACTTCAATCCCAGGCATGAACGGGGTCCTCAGACGGTTCTTGCCTCTTCTTTCCACTGCTGACTGCTGTTTCTCACATAGGTCGTCTGTCTGCTCCCACTCTCAGCCTGCCACACCTGCACAGCATAGTGGACTGTTGCCAAAGCAGTCTGCGGAGGTGCTCTTTCCACCCTCCGCCAAGCACTCAAGCTCCACTGAGTCTTTCTACCCACATAGCTCTAGAGGGCCCAGACCCAGGGTGGGAATAACCCCCATTTTCTAGCTGTGATGAGATGTTTATTAGGCAGTTATTTCTCCCCAGATTTTACCCATATCTAATTGGAGGATTCATCTTGTCCCCTTTTCCAGAAGTACAACCTCATCTACCACTTTCTGCAGTGTTCCTTGGTTCTCCTTGAAGCCAGCTCCTGTTTCCAAATGTGTAGGAGACATCTCTATTCCTATCTCCATCAAACATTGGATTTTTTGATTGAGATGTCTTAAGACATTTTCTACCCTCCTCCAGATAAGACACACTCCATATAATCAGGCCATCCTTAACCAAAGCACTTGCCCTTCTCTCTGGGATGGAAGGTGAATGCCATGCCAATCTCTCTCTCATCTGACCTCACTGCTTCAAGTTCCTTATTTGCAAACTTTACCAGAGATTCATTCATTGTAGAAGCTCAAGAAGTGCTTTAGATTGTGTCTGAGTTGGAGCACAGTGAATCTTCCTCCAGGGCTTCAGGGTCTGCTTTCTCTTCTCTTTCTGAGTTGTTGAGTAAGCCCCAAGAATAGCTTGCATTTTCTTCCCCTAGGAAACAAACCTAGTGTAGAAATTACAGTTCCGTTTTTTGAAATGATGGCATACCATATGTGCTAACATTTCTTCCTTATCATTGTTCTCCCACCATGTGTCTGTCAATGGAACTATCATCCATCAATGACTTCTTGCTGGCTACACACTTACATCTGAGCCAGAGTACTTTCACTAAAAAGCAGATGTGCCAAGATATGACTTACCTCTGAACAATGACCTGGTTTTCGCCAGTTTCTGTTTGCTCTCAACAAGTGGAATTGGACATCTCTTTCATAGCAGCATGCGATACAGAAATGCCTAGAAATGCACAGACAGGGTTATTACTGAAGTGGATATAAGTCAAGGGAAAAATGCATAGGCAAGGCTCAGAAACAGAGGAAACACCTTTGTCTACAAAAGGTTGGGTATGGCTAAGCGGTGATCAACACTTACGAGATGAAAAAGGATGCCCATCTTTGATTCCTCTCTCTTTTGCAACCCCATGTACAGTTGGTCACTGAGTTTCGTTGTCCTTTCTTCACTTCATAACATCTCTTGCATTTCTTTCTTGCTTTTCGTTCATACTGTGCTCCAACCCTGGTTAGAGTCTTTTTATCTCATATGTGGTCTATTGCAATAGCTTTCTAATTGTCTACCTACTGTACATATTTTCTCTTTAAAAATCACCCTACAACTGCCATTGGATTAATCTTGTAAAAGTACTACTTTTCGGCTGGGCATGGTGGCTTGCACCAGTAATCTCAGTGATTTGGGAGCGCAGTCAAGGCAGAAGTTCGAGACCAGCCTGGGAAACATAGTGATCCCATCTCTAAAAAGAAAACAAAAAGTTATCCAGGCATGGTAGTGTAGTCCCAGTTACTCAGGAGGCTGAGGTGGAAGGATGGCTTGAGCCTGGGAGTTCCAGGCTGCAATGAGCTATGATCGCACCACTGCATCCCAGCCTGGGTGACAGAGTGAGACCATGTCTCCAAAAACTAACTAGTTAAATAAATAATGTTTTCTCAAAAGTTTTACTGGTAATCCTCTAATTTCCCTCTAAGAAGATGTCCACAATTCTCATTGTATAGCATTAGAACCCTCCATGAAGCAGCTCTCCAGTTTACTCATCTATTTCCCGCCATTCCTTATTAAACCTCCACTCGTGTCAAGTGGGTTTACCTCTCCTCATCTAAAATTTGCTCATGCCACTCCAGTTCCTGGATACACCCTTCCTTTTCCTTTCTGCCTTTCCAAATCCTCCCCCATTCCTTGAGGCTGGGTCAAATCAATACTCCCAGCTTGAAATGATCACTCTCCTCAGAATACCCCGAGACATTATTTTTAATATAATTAATTTTGAGCACTCAGCAAACACTGTCCCATGACATTTTCCCTAGTGTTTTGAGTTGCTACTTAACTTCCATATGCATACCTCTCATCATATGTCCTGAGTGGTGAGCTCCTCCTGGATGGTTGATTCATATTCTAACTTCCTTCCAAAGCTTCTAGCATGAGGCTTGCACCAAGAAGGCATTCAATAATATTGGACTTCATTAACAGAAGAGAAAGCAACTGAAAAGGAAGACAAACTAGCAAAGCCATTTTCATCACCAGCAAAGAAATGACAGGTCCAGAGTTTCGTTCCTGTGCACATTGAACTTCCATGTGTTGAAATGATGGCGAGTGTGTTTTTCATAGCATTACATATCTAGAAAGAATCTTGTGAGGTCACCTTGACCAGTTTCCTGGCTCTAAGTCATCAGAGACAAAAAGAGATCTATCATATGCTCGAAGAACCTAGAGAGAAAATTCCTCAGGTATTTTGGATACTTGAGTCTCAGGGTGTATCAACTCTCCCCATAACAATTCTCTCACTGGTCACTCCAGGCCAATGTCCTGAAATTTTAGTGTACTCATTTGCTGAACTCCTACAGTATATGTTTAAAATGTAGGCTTCCAGGCCCACTCCAAAGAATAACATTCACTCATTCTGGAGTGGGGACACATGAATCTGAAACATGTATATTATCTTTATGTATAATATACCCAGGTGATTCTGATGCAGGTCTGTAAAGCACACTGTGAGAGAGAAAAGAAATTGTTCTGATGTATTTTTTTTAAATTTTAGTTTAAGCATATTCATTCCAGGACCATTTGCCAGGAACATTAAAAAACAGCTGATTAATAGTTTTTCTTAATAATCACATTTCCTTACATACATATTTTTAGCCTCATGTGTATTAAGATCTCTCTATGTTATGTTGAACTCGACGTTCAACACATATTCATTGAGCACCAATGTGCCAGGCATCATAGCTATCAAGATGAATGAGTTAAGTACTAAGGTAGATTGATCCTCATTCTTAGGAAGCTCATAGTTTAGTGGGAAAGTGGAAAACTGTAATAATGATGGTGATGACCTATTACCTTTCATCCAAAGTTTGTAGACCTTATATATGTTTGTGGCAGTCCGGCAGGAGCAGAGACTTGGGGTTTGTTGTCTGTGGCACTGGGCAGAAAGAGTATGCAACGTGCCCCCTTGCTCTGGCTCCTGACACTGTGCCTTTAGGGCTAATGAAAAGAAAGTGTCGTCACCCCACCATTCCACCAGCTTTCCAAGAGCAATGAGCATTGGTCAGTCAGTCAACTATGTCTTACTGAACATTTGGAATGACCAGCACTCTGTAAGGCATTTGCAGAGGATGTTGCTCCCTTCCCATACCCCAGACTTTGCCACAATAGTGCTTCAGTCCTTCCCCATTCATTTGGGTCCCTTTGATTTCCCTGCCAACAACAGAAAAGGCTGAATGCCCTCTGCATTCATGAAATATTTAGTGAGTACTCCAGTGTGCAAGGCACTTGCTGAATGATGTGATGAATACAAAAATGAATCCAACACAGATTTGACTATTAAGGAACTTATAGTCTAGTGCTGAGATGCATCATGTACCAGTCACAAAGTAGAATATAAGCAAACATACCATGGGGTTGCTTCCAGCCAGGAATGGGAAAGGGGGCTGAAGGTATGGAGGGATAAGGAGTGAGGAGCATTGTGCAAAGGGGAGATGAGTTCGGGCTGGAGGTGTTGAAGGACATCTGGTGAAGATGGCCAGCAAGGAGTTAGAGAACGTGTGACCAGAGCTTGGAAGGAGGGATAGGCAAGGGACACTGGTGTCATATGAAGCAGGACTGGATTCTATTGTCAAAAGAGTGCAGCTGGCAGGAGAAGGAGATTAAAACACAACAGAGGTGACTCAGATATGCCATCTTTTCTTATTAGAGTTCAATTTAATCACTGAGAGGTTGAATTTACAGTGTTTGAAAGGTGAATTAAAACATTCTATTTCGTGATGTAACTCAGAAAATATATTTTCATTGTTCCCCTGCCTTTTCTTGGGTGATGGGCTTTGAATATTTGCAGGGTCTCTACTAGACCTATGAAAGAAAGGCTTTTTGTACTAGACTAGTGCCTATGTATTTGTTTTATTCAGAAAAAATGGAAGGAACTACAGATGGAAGAAAGGAAAGAGGAGAAAGAGAACAAGGTCTCTGTTTATGGGCACCTCTGTTTGGTGAAGATTGAGGAGAAACATCGTGGATTCTGATTGTGACTTGATTGAGGTGAAATGCGTTCTTTATAAGGCTGGGCTTGCTCTCAGGGCTTTCAAGGACTCCTATCTTTGGTACATTGGATTAAAAATATAATCTCCAAAAAATTGCCCTACAGTCCTTTTGTGCTGTGGTTTCTCTCTTTGCTTGTCTTTCTATGTCATCTCTCCTTGTTTCTGCTATAGAGTGTTGGGCTCAATGATAGTGGCTCCTTGAATAGGAGCACAGGAAAGCGAGGTTGGTGAAGAAATAGCTATGAGTAAACCATTCTCACACAGCTATAAAGAGCTACCTGAGACTGGCTTATTTATAAAGAAAAGAGGTTTAATTGACTCACAGTTCCACATGCTGTACAGGAGGCATGGCCGAGGAGGCCTCAGGAAACTTACAATTGTGGCGGAGGGGTGAAGGGGAAGCAAGAACCTCCTACATGGCAGCAGAAGAGAGAGAGAGAGAGTGAAGGGGGAGGTGCTTCAGACTTTCAAACAATCAGATCTTTTGAGACTTCTATCAGGAGACAGCACCGGGGAGATAGTGCTAAGCCATTAGAAACCACCCCATGATCCAATCACCTCCCGCCAGGCCCCTCCTCCAACACTGAGGATCACAACTTGAGATGAGATTTGGGTGGGGACACAGAGCCAAACCATATCAGAGAATAACACCAAAGTGTTGATTTGAAAATTTTCTTAGAGTAACTGTTTAGGCACAGGCAAATTAAAATCCTGTGCATAATCCTGTTTGGGTGCATTTGCGTCTCTTTAAACTATCTCATACAGCTGGATGTTATCCTTGGAGGAGAGCTAGTGGAGCTCATGGCCAGAGTACCTAGCAAATTTTCAAAGACCTTGTGACTTATGTTTACTTGCTTGACAATGATATTCCTGCAAGGAGCATGAGACCTTGTCTTCCACAGAGCAATTTTGGACCATCAGTGTTACAGAGGCTCCAACCAGCTTGCACAGGTAAGCCAACTAGAATTTGCTGCTGATGTACAGCTAAAAGAAGGGTGAGCATGAGGCCGGGGGTTCTGCATTCCAGATCTGTGCTCAGAGACTCTTCCTGAGCCATGCATAGAGCAGCTGTGGGTGAGAGGTGAGCTGCTCGCTGCTGAAACACCCCATTTGGTGAAGCAGACCTTTGTTTGAGATGACGCCGGGAGTGAAGGCAGGTTATCATCGCTGTACCCAGTGGTCTGACAGAGCGAACGGAAGAGCTCGGTGAGGTGAGGAGAGGTGAGAGAGGTGAGGAAAAGATTAGCGAGGCTCAAATGGGATGATTGGAAAAAGCAGGGGCAGGCAGTAAATTATGCCCCTTTTACTTGGCTTAGTTATCATATTACCCGAATGGGTGAAATAGGTCAGCAACCCATGGATGAAAGCAAACTCAGGAAGGGTCACAGAGGTGAGCTAAGAACCGAGCTCTGAGGACACTTTCCGGAGTCCGTGGACACGGTGTTGCTGGATTTTCATGCTTAGAAAGAGAAACAGGACAGAATAAGTCAACAGAGTCTTCTGTGATTGTCTGGAGGTCTTTTTCATGTTGTCAGAACCTAGACCTATCAGTAGGAAACAGGTTGAAAAGTCTCACAAATGCAGAGGCAAACAAAGCAAGGGAGTGGTAATTGTTTTGTTTTTTAAGAGACAGGGTCTCTTGCTGTTGCCCAGGCTTGAGTGCAGTGGTACAATCACTGTTCACTGAAGCCTGGAACTCCTGGGCTCAGGCAATTCTCCTGCCTCAGCCTCATGAGCAGCTGGGGCTATAGGCATGCACCACCATGCCCAGCTAATTTTAAAAACATTTTTTTAGAGATGGGGTCTCGCCATGTTGCTCTGGCTGGTCTTGAACTTCCAGCTTCCAATGATCATCCCTTCTCAGTCTCCTGAGTTGTTGGGAATTGCAGGTGCCTGCCACCACGACTGGAAGGAAGTGGTGGTTAATGTGGGTTCTGGACTGCTTACTTTTGCCTCCCACCCCAACCTGCAACCTTGTTCTGTGACCTTAGGAAGTTACCTTGCCACTTTGTGCCTTGGTTTTCTTATGTGTGACAAGGAAATAATAATTGTACCTGGACCTTCATACATACAAAGCTCTTAGTTGCTAGCACTCTTAAGTTCCTCGCAGTTAGAATACATTCAAAAAGACTAGCTGAGAAACACTTGAGAGCATGGTTTCGATGCCTTTGAGGTAATTTTGGACATTTGCAGGGACTTCTTTTGGTTGTTACAAGGATAGGGGTACTACTATCATTTACTGGGTGGAGGCCAACAAAAACAACTCATCCTGTATCCCACATGACTTTTGAGTGTTCTCATCTGGGATGTACACATCCCAATAGGTGAAAAACCTAATATTATTGGAACTTAGAATCTAACTCAGTTTTTAAAAATTCCATGAGTTCTTTCTGCATTGTTTTCACATACACTAAATTTTGCATGATCATACCAATAAAGAAGAAGATTATACTCTGCTTTGTTTAGAGTGCTGTCAGGAGTGGTTCCCTATTTCAGAAAATCACCTCACTGATGACAAAAACAATGACCTGTCAGAGCTGCATTTGTAACTATTATGTTCCTAGGGCCTCTATGCATCTGTGAGGCCTCGTGACTTGATTGTGACTTCTAGCGTAGCTCTACCTGGGCATATATATATATATATTGAAATGCGCATTATTTTATTATAAATATTGTTGTGTCTTTTTTATATCAGTTAGGGCATTGTGTTGATTTCTTTTTGAAATGTGTGAGGATGAGTTATGCATATTAATTTTATTGAGGATATTAAAAAGCCTTTATATAAAGGAGGTGTTAGCTCTGATAGATTTTTGGAGCTAAGCTCAGCGTAATCATAATGGTTGTAGCTCCCAAAAGTTGGTCCCTGGGTCAAGGAAATCAGAACCCAAAGAAAGTGTATTTCACTTGCTCTCAGTTTGCCTCTGTTTTCTTTTAACTGGGTATTTAAATGCTTATGTGGTGGTCAGAGCATTTTGGTATATTGCTTGTATCTTCTGTTAAAAGAAAAACTTCAGCTGCACTAAAATTAGAAGAGTTTAATTGAACAATGAACAATTTGCAAATCGGGCAGCCTCCTGAGCCACAATAGGCTCTGAGACTTCAGCGCAGCCACGTGGTGGAAGAGGATTTATGGACAGAAAAGGGAAAGTGACTTACAGAAAATGGAAGCGAGGTCCAGAAACAGCTGCATTGGTTATAGCTCAGCATTTACCTTATTTGAACATGGTTTAAACGTTTGGCCACATTTGATTGATCAAAACTTGGTGATTGGCACAACAGTAGACTACGGTTTGTTTACACTTCCATGTAGGCTATAGTTCACGATGTACAGAGAAACCTTTAGCTTTAGGTTAAACTTGATTTAACACTACCCTCAATGATCTTGAAGTCTAGTTTCTGATTAAGATGTGGCCATCTGTCCCATTCTGATTAAGATGTGGCCATCTAGACACAAGTGTGCTAAGTGTCTCTGTAGCACACTTAACTTCAAGAGGAAAGACCATCTTTTGTGCATGTGAACTCTTCTCTCTCCCACTGTGGGAGCTAGATCACACCAGAAAAGCCTCTTTTCCAGGGCTTGGTGGAAAGACTGAGGCAGCCAGGGCTGGAGGACCTACTTTGGCAAAGGTGCCCTTTGCTCTGTCCAGGGCTGTCTCCCGAGCTGAACCATGGTCTCAAGGGGTCCTGCTCTCTGCTGAGTAGGCCTGGTACAATTAATTCTGAGGCCCAATCTTTGATTTGATTCCTGTTAAGTCCTGTTGTTTGGGGAGGGAGAGCATCTGTTTACTCCCTGACATGGCCACACAGGGAAATGGAGAAGTTGCAGAAAAACTTTATGGGTAAGAATGTCATACCTAGAAGATGATTGTGTTGCCTGACAGCCATGGGGAAGATGGCAAGTAGAGTCAGCTTTCTTGAGGGTGTGAGTCAGTTTGGGCTGCTGTAGCAAAAATATCATAGACTGGGTGGCTTATAAACAACAGAAATTTATTTCTCACAGGCCTGGCGGCTGGAAGTAGCAGGTCAGGTTCTGGTGAAGGCCCTTTTCTGTGTTGGTAGCTAAAAAGAGGGCTAAGAGCTCTCAGGAGTCTCCTTTTTATAAGGGCACCCCAGAGAGTGAGGTGCTACACCTTTGTTACCTAATTATCTCCCAAAGGCTCCATTTCCTAATGCCATCACATTGGGGATTAGGCAGAACCTCAACATGAAATTCGAGAGGGCACAGTCAGTCTCTAACATGGGGATAGGGCCTGAGTTCAGTTTCCTTCTATTCATATCTTAGAATATATTAGTGGTAAAGGTGTTAGAGTCTAGACTGACAAAATCAAGACAAAATAAAGAGCTATTAAATCTTTTAAGATTTAATCTGTAATTAAGCTATATTCAGAAATGTGCTGGTTCCCAAAGATTAAGTTTTCCTGTACTTTTCTAGGTACTAAAAGAAAATAAAAAGGGAGGAAGGGAGAAAGAGAAAAAGTAAGGGAGGGAGGAAATCTTTGAGAAAAACTATTGATTAGTATTGAGGAGATCTATAAAGTCTCTGCATGGGACTGGTTGTATTTTCAAAGTTGTCCACAGCAATTTCTCTTACCCTTCAAGCTCTTCTGCAAAGAGGTGGAGTCTCCCTCCCTTCCCTCTTGAATGGGGCCTATCATGAGAGCCAAACACTATCTTCTGCTGGAAAAGAGAAAAGGATAGAATATTTCTGTGGTGAGAAAGAAGGTTATTTGATACCAAACCCAGACCACATCCACTAGAGCTGGAGTTCAGCTTACAGAAATTATCTAAGATCAAGTCAAATCCATAAAGACACTGGTGAGTCAGCGGGAACCACAGTGAGCTAAAGGTAGCACTGGGTGGGAGGCCGAAGGAGCGGGTTGACCGAGGCTGGAGATTTGATGGGAGTGGATCCTTCATGAGGAAGGCTGGTATCCCACAAGGCTGCATAGTCAGTGGCTTGAGACCTTTGAACCTGAGCTAGGGGTGGATGTGTGCAGGGGCCTGGAGAGACTGCAGAGATCTGAGTGAGACCAGCTTTGCGGGGTTACTGGCAGTGCACATTCTGGCTTTGTTTTCCTGAGATCTGTTTCTTGCCCTTCCTCTACCCTGTTCTAAATCAAAGGGACCTGACCCTTGTAGGTTGCTTTTCTAAGATCAGAGGATGATAGGAAGCCCTGGATGGTGGAGGTAGAGAGGGAGAAACGAGGCCTTCTCCCCTCCTTCCCAGCTGCATACCTCTGCCACTCCATTGTTGCCAGACAGGTCCACTACGGTTCCAGACTCCACTCAGTGACGCAGAGACTCCACAAGGCACCCTGAGCTCTGGGAACTCCGTCCTCCCTTTCCTCTGCCCTGCAGTGGTGTCAGCTTCCTGTCTTTGCAGTCTGGATTCCTCACCCCGCCCTGGCTGGCCTCTCAGCTCTTCCATCCCTTGTGTAATTGATCCCTGCATCAAAGTCCTGTTTGGAATTCTCTGGTGGTTTCTGTTTCCTGGTTAGATCCCGACTGATACACTGGCCTCGGTAGCTGGTCAGCTCTGATACCTGGAAGAGAGCTGCTGAGGACCGGCCTGGGGAAGCCTTGCTGAAAGAGGTTTGTAGGGAAACAAGCTGACTTCAGGACAGCTCAGTGTGTGGCTTACTTGACCCCATTCTCTCCAGAACTACATAAGCTGTTATCTTAAGGGAGGGACTTTAATGAAGGAATTGATTTGGGATGGGGTGAAGGATTCACTAAAACAGAGGCATCAATGACACCAGAGAGCAGAGAAAGCTCATGTCCACTCAGTTTAGAAATAACCAAGTGTTCTGGTGGGGGCTCATGCGTCACTGAATTACTGTGGCATTCTTGGGCTCCATATAATGTTTGTATCTTGTGTCTGGTTCAAATAGAACAGAGAATAATGGAGTGAGTACCTCTAATTTAATATTCTTATATTTCCATCACATCAAATTCCCACTAGGACAAATGTATACAAATGAATCATTATGATTTTTTTCCCTTTTACCCTAGCTGAGCCACTTGGGCTTCTGCTAAGAAATGATGATAAAAGTGATGAAAAAAAAGCATAACATTATAATGTCATTTTAAAAAATAAAAGATTTCCAGGAGATCCTTTGTTGTGCAGGAAGAGCACGAGCTGCATGTTTAAATGACTTTTTGTTTTCCCTTTTGGATAATCACAGAGAGTAATGTAACCAAAATAATCTTGGACTGCTGCTGAGGTCATCATTTAGTTCCTGCTGACATGTTGTGCTGGTCAGAGAGCACAGCATCTCAAAGGGAGTACAGCCCTGGAAACATGAGAGAAGGCATCATTCAGACTGCTGGTGCTTCCCTTGGAGACAACAGGAGCATTGGATTTGTATCTGGCTGTTCAGGCTCCCATCCCAACACTGGAGACACGAATGAGGAGCACACCTGTATCCCAGGCATTGTAGATTACAGTGGGAGAGAGAAATGCCAACCGGGACTGTGTCCTTGGGGGATGCGATTTTTCATGCTGTATAATGAATCTGCAGTAGGGAAGAGCATTTCATTGTGGGTTTTACTGCACTAGGCAATTCTGACAGGTATATGGATACTCATTCCAACTTACAGTCATAAGATGAAGATGGTCATGGGGAAGCTGCCTGGTTTCCAATGAAATATTGGGGAAGAGGATTCAATATCAAAAGTTCAGAATGGACAACAGCAGAGTACAAGTATAAAGCCCTAGGTCATTTGCTTATTTGTTTTATTCCCTTCACTAGACACAGTGCTGCAACCACACATTATGGGATAGTTTAGAAATGTGGCCCACAAATTCTTTGACACTCCTCCTGTGAAATGAGGGATTCATATCTCCTGCTCTTGAATCTGGGGAGAGGATGGGGGAAGCTTGTGAGTGTTTTGACGACCAATAGCATACAGTGAAAGTGACCAAATGGGATTTCTGGGGCTGGATCATAAAAGGCCATGTAGCTTTCACCTTACTAACTGAAACACTCTTTCATAGAGCCCTAAGCTGCCATGTAAGGCATCTGACTACCTTGAAGCCACTACATTGGAAAGGTCAAGTGGAGGAGCTCCAGCTGACAGTGTCTCCATGGAGCCCAGCTTCGAGCCATCCCTGCAAGGTATCAGCCATATAAATGATTCAGCCCAGCTGCCAGTTGGGTATCTTTGCACAACTTCCATCAATGCCTTATGAAACGGAAGATTGATCAGGCAAGCCTTGCCCAAATTCCTGACTCACAAAATCATGAGATATAGTAAAATGGTTGTTATTTTAAGCCACTAAGCATTTGTTATGGTTATGCAGCAATGGCTAACTAGATCATATTCCTAACTAGACAAGTTCCTAGTCTATTCACAAAGATACCTTTTTTCTTTTTTTTAGAGACAGGGTCTTGCTCTCTCACCCAGGGTGGAGTGCAGTGGCACCATCATAACTCACTGTAACCTTGACCTCCTGGGCTCAAGCGAGTCTCCCACCTCAGCCTCCCAAGTAGCTAGGACTACAGGTGCATAACCATAACACCTGGCTAATTTTTAAATTTTTTTTGTAGAGACAAGGTCTTGCTAGCTTGCCCAGGCTGGTCCCCAACTCCTGGCCTCAATTTATCCTCCTGTCTTGGTCTCCCAAAGTTCTGGGATTACAGCCATGAACCACCATGCCTAGACTAGTCACAAATGTATCTTAATAGGTAGAGTTCACTATTTAGTAAGCTTTAATGTCAAATAGCCTTCAGCATCTTGTATTGAGTGCCTGCTGCGAGCCTCTTTGATATGGGGGATACAAGGTATAAGGTTTAGTTTCTGACCTAAAGGAACTGATAAAATAATAATTATGGGATACCATTTATTGAAGGATTACTATGATTAGGCTAATGATTCCCAAAGTGTGGTACCTAAACAATACATCAGCATCACCTTGGAATTTGTTAGGGTTATTTATTTTCAATTTATGATTATTATATTTTTAGAGACAGGGTCTTGCTCTGTCACCCAGGCTAGAATGCAGTGACACAATCATAGCTCACTGCCGCCTCAACCTTCCAAGCTCAAGGGATCCTCCCACCTTAGCCTCCCTAGTAACTGGGACTGCAGGCACATGCCACCGTGCCTGGCTAATTTTTTAATTTTTTTTTTCTAGAGATGGGGGTCTCACTATGTTGTCCAGGTTGGTCTTGGGATTGGATAGTTTGAATAATTTTAGCAGGCTCTGAGGCATAGGGTCTACCCCTCATTGGCCTGCTACCTGGCCCTGGCAGTGACAAGGACACAGGACTAGTGACCCAAATGTGATGAGAGCCCAGAGAAAGGAGGTAATGTGTGGGTATGGGCTTTAGATTGGTTGGTTTGCATAGAAAGGCACATTCACAGATCAGTTGGTTGCTATCTCTAGGAATTGGCCAGTTTTGGGAGCAGCAATCTCTCCAGGGTCAGCAAGGTCCCACACATCAGAGAATTAGAATAAAAGACCTGTTTAATACAGGTAGATACACTTACCCTATATTTCAGATGGCAAAGCTGAAATCCCAAGAAGTAACCTGTTGTAAGTCATATCTTCACCAAGGGGAAGACCTAGATTTAAACCTGAGTCTGCTGGACCCCCCAAACCATGCTCTTACCAATGTGCTATTCTGCTTCTCATTGAGCTAATTAAGCATACATGTGGGCATCTATAATTGTATAAAAAGATAATTTACAGAGCAAATGAGGATGCTGAGTAATTTCTACAGAAAATAATTGCGCGAAGCAATGAGAAGGAGGAGGGATTGCTTGTAGTGGTCACAGAAGGCTCGTGGAAAAGGGTCATTCGGACTGCTGCTGTCCCCACTCAGAGACGATGGATGATGGGCATTGTGTTTGCTGGGTGGGTCTTGAAAGTTGGATAGAATGGGTCCGGGTAAAACCGGAGAGAAAGGACATTCTGAAAAGATGGGAAATGATGTGATCACAAGGCTTAAAGGCAGTAGTGTGCAAAGTCTGATGAAAACACCACGTGTTAATAGGCTGCCTTGGTTATTTGAAAGTAGATTAGGAGGAGAGAGATGGTGGATGCAGCTGGATGCCGCCTACTTTAATGAGCTAAACGCATCAGAAGCAGTGCATGGATGTGCAAAAGTTTGGCATTGTGGTCTAAATATCAAAAAAGTATCTCCATCTAAAAGTAGTGCCATAATCTAGGTGCCTGAGCTGGATAAAATGTAGAGTAAGAATCTAGCTGGGAATTTCCAGTTCGACATCTTGTGAGATAATACCTTAGGCTGGGAATCTGTGACCAACAGGGAGCACACAGACAACGAAAGATCTTTCCATGTGGACTAAAAAGAGTGCCAAAGCTTTTAGGAAGTGAAATTGACAGCCATGCTTTTGTTTAGATGTTTCTGAGCACTCACACTGTCCCAGGCACTGTGCTAGGAGATAGGGAGTTATACATCATTAGTCATCCTAATCAAACAGGTTCTCTGCCACTGAGGGACTAACAAAGTAGTGAGCTCACAATCTCTGCACACTAGAGAGAGCAGAGGAGGCGTCTGTGCAGCCCAGCCTTGGAAAGGTGGAACGAACAGGCGCCTGTCCATGTGGTGAAATTCCAGGAGGCACCCACAAAGATCCTGGCAGCACAAGGTCAACCCTCCTATGGCTTAGCTTGCAAGTCTCCCACTTCTGTGGCAGGAGTTCACTTTCTATCATCACTTCTCTTTTTTTTTTTTTTTTGAGACAGGGTCTTGCTCTGTCGCCCAGGCTAAAGTGCAGTGGTGTGATCATGGCTCATTGCAACCTTGACCTTCTCCCACCTCAACCCCCACAAGTAACTGGGACTACAGGTGCTCACCACCATGCCCAGCTACCTTTAAATTTTTTTTTTTATAGACCAGGTCTTACTATGCTACCTAGGGTGGTCCCAAACTCTTAACACTCAAGGGATTCTTCCAATTTGGACTTTCAAACTGTTGGGATTACAGGCGTGAGCCACTGCGCCTAGCCTGTGCCATCACTTTCATACTTTAGTAGGGTCCAGATCACCAAGGGAGTTTAATAATGCACATTACTGGGTCCTGCCCCTCACCAAAGATGCTGGTTCCCTGAATGATAAAAGAATACCACCTTAAATCCTCAATAACACCTTTAATACTTTTGTTATCAATTAATAACAGAGCAGCTGGCATTGATAAGAATTTAACTAGAATATAAGCTTCAGAAGGGCAGAAGTATTTGTCTGTTTTGTTCACCGGTATGTCCACAGTGCCTGGCATATTAGACACTTAGTAGCTCTTTGTTGAATGAAGCATATTGAAACATAGGTGTGGAGGGTGCAGGGGAGGGGAAAAAATTAAGTCAAAAAGATGTGTCAACAAGAAGAAAGGGGTACTTTTAATATGGGAAGTGGAAAGATATTAAGTGCAAATTTGGCTTTTCCAAAGGTCTGCTATATTTGGGTGGGGGAGAAAGGGGCAGAGGGGAAGCCTCAGGTCTTCACTCCTCTGAACTAAAATTATAAGTTGAATGATGCCTCCTAAACCATTGTTCTAAGAAATGTTCTGATTATGGAAAAACATCCATTCAGTGCCTTTCAGATTCTCCGAAGGCCCCTCTTTTCTTACTGTTTCTAACCTTCCGCCATGTTCAGAGAAAACAAACACCCAGCACTTCTGAGGTACAGGAATTCTCTGACGGGCCCACGTGCTCATTTTTATCGACGTTCCCCAGTTCACTGTTAATTCAGGCCCCAGCAACAGCACAGGAATGCCCTGGCATCCCCGTAGCTCCTTCCTGAGGAGATGAGCAGGTCGGCTGGAAAGCACAATAGAATACAAAGGGAACAGATCTCGGAAAAGATGAAGGAGAAAAATCAGGACCCCTCACCAAGTTAAACAAACATCTGGACTGAAGGGCTGTGTAATCAGGTTTTATAAAGTTATTTTCAATAGAAAATGATGTTTTACTCTATATCCATGAGGCATTTAGTTTTCAACACTCTTTTCCCCCTGCATTCATATCCTTAGTTCTAATTCATTTCTCTGTTTATACATCTTCTTTGGAAAGATATATTTTTTTTATACATCTTTTTTTTTCTTTCTGATCGTTTCTGTATTTGGCCTAATTTTCTCCTTTTGCTTTGGACCAGCAGTGTGTGGGCCGTAACAGGTAGACAGGAAAGCAGCTGGTCTCTTTAAAAGAACCAAGCAGATCACAAAATGTCTGTGAAATGAACATGTCTGCCTCAAGCTTCCCACTCTGACGGGGCTCAGTGCCGAGCTCTGATTTGCTCTGGTGAAAAAAAAAAAAAATTCCCCTAATTTCACTGTCAAGATTTTGAGAAGCATTCTCATGGTTTTAAAGAGATTATTGCATAATTTGTTCATGTTTAAAGAATTATATTGTTAAATAAATTTAGCTCTCCAGATTCTAAATGACAAAAACAAGTGAAGTTACATCATTTGAATTATGAAGTGATAATGTCTTCCAATTCTGCCCCAATCAAAAGTGTAACAGTTTAAAGCTTATAATAATCATGTTCAAACATATTCAGATTATAATTACTTTTCTTCTGATAATGATAGCCCGTCTGATTGGATGATTACCTATTTGACTTTGATAAGTCTCAGAGGTCAAAAAAGGGATAATTGCAGACATCTGTTTTCTATGGAAAATATAATCTCAGAAAATAGTGTTTAAAGTGACATCTGCAAATATGTGTTTTAGAAAGAAACTCGTTGTACATTTAAAATCATAGGGAAAAGAAGCAATTCCTAAGCTACTATGTATCACACTGTCTTTGTTAATAGATGAACAAGTTTAACTTACTAGCATTCGTGTATGCATAAGTAATTACAAGCAGGCATGATTATATTTTGTACAGGTAGAATTAGAAATAGACATAGATTATGGAAAGGAATTTGAAAGTGTTTACAATATGGAACGATATGGAAGACTTTCTCTTTACTTTTGTTTTAGTTCAATCTAGCCATATATAGGTGCAACCATTTTCTAGGTGGTTTTTTATTTCGAAACTGGAGCTGGAAGGTCTTGTTTCTTTGATTTCTTCTTGGAGATGACCTTCTCCAATTATGAGGGGGCTCCTGATGAAGGCAAAAGGTTCACTCATGGCTGCCACGCTTCTCTATGTAGAAGAGGTGCCAGTTTCTCTCTCGGCAGGTGCATCAGCTTCCCAACCTCTGAGAGAGACCAAGAACCTCTCCCTCCCTTCAGCCAGCAGCTGTGTTCTGCTGCAAAAAGGGAGAACTGTATTTAATATTCCCTTCCATGCATGATAAAAATTCCTTGGCTTTAACTAATTAACTCAGAATCTTCTCTAATTCATGCAAGACCTGGGTTATCACTTTTTCCAGATTCAGCTTCCTAAAATACAACTTTCACCTTAGCACTTCCATTCTCAAAAGCCGTCAAGGTGTCTAAGGAAGGAATTCCAAGCTTCTCGGCAATTCATGATCTTTCACAATTTGACCTTAGCCTATTTTTTCTTATCTTTTTCTTCTACATAAAACTTTTCTCTTTTGTTAAATCTATCTAATGCTAAAGGGTGTGAATCTTTCTTGCTTCTAGTCTTGATCTTTGGTGATTCTGGTACATTCACATGGAATTTTATCTTCCCCATCTCTGCTAATTAATCTTTTGTTGGTGGTGGGTGGTTGGTTTTTGCACCTCAGATGCACTGGACTGTATATAACACAATTGTTGGTTCCTAACAAACTAGTATGATTGGTCCGTGCAAGTCTTCTTTTATATTTATCCATACATATTAAATTTTTACTCCAGTCTACCTTAAATCCTCTCATTTCAATAAGGTCTTTCCCTGTATACACCGATATAATGACCCTGTTAGGAGGGCTCTTTCTGTCTCTGAACTATTACAATGTTTATTGTGCAGTTTGTAGACGACCACTTGCATGAAACGTATCACATGCTGCCTGGTACCATCACTGTCTTTGCACATAGCTGCAACCAGTTAGTCACATCCTGCTATGCTGTTTGTGCCTGGGACTTTGCCATAGATGTATGACAGCCTTTACCAAGTTGTATTGTATTATATATTATCTGTATCATCCATCTCCCCCTAAATCAGTAAGTTCCTTGCAGCCAAATTTGGTCTCTCATTTATGTTTGCATCCTAAGTGCCAACCACAGTGCCTGACAAGTAATGTTTAGTAAGCGGTCGTTGCATATTTTGAAAAATTAGATTATGAACTTCTGGGAAGCAATCAGGGAGTCACAGAATTTCAGACAAGGGATGGAGCTCATGAGTTATATACTCTTTTTATCTTTCACAGTGCCTAGCAGAGCACTGAGCAGACGTAAGTCCTTAATAAATACGTATTGAGGGATTGATGCCTAAATTCCTTCAGAAAATTAATGAACTGCATATATTAGGGAGGGTAACCAACTTATCTCAGTTTCCCCTGAAGTCTCTCAGGTTTTTCTTTCTTTTTTTTTTTGAGAAGGAATCTTGTTCTGTCTCCCAGGCTGGAGTGCAGTGGCATGATCTCGGCTCACTGCAACCTATACCTCCCAGGTTCAGGCAATTCTTTTGCCTCAGCCTCCCGAGTAGTTGGGACTACAGGTGCCACCGTGCCTGGCTAATTTTTGTATTTTTTTGTTGTTGTTGAGACAGAGTCTCGCTCTGTTGCCCAAGCTGGAGTGCAGTGGTGCAATCTCAGCTCACTGCAAGCTCCGCCTCCTGGGTTCACCCCATTCTCCTGCCTCAGCCTTCTGAGTAGCTGGGACTACAGGCACCCACCACCACACCCATCTAATTTTTTGTATTTTTAGTAGAGATGGAGTTTCACCATGTTAGCCATCATGGTCTTGATCTCCTGACCTCGTGATCTGCCCGCCTCAGCCTCCCAAAGTGCTGGGATTATAGGTGTAAGCCACCTTGCCTGGCCTAATTTTTGTATCTTTTAGTAGAGACGGGGTTTCACCATGTTGGCCAGGCTGGTCTCGAACTCCTGACCTCAAGTGATTCGCTCGCCTTGGCCTCCTAAAGTGCTGGGATTACAGGTGTGAGCCAGTCTACCTGGCCAAACTCTCCTAGGTTTTTGTTTGTTTGTTTTGTTTGTTTGAGACAGAGTCTCTGTTGCCCAGGCTCAGTGCTGTGGCACAGACTTGGCTCACTGCAACCCCTGCCTCCAGGGTTCAAGCAGTTCTCCCTACCTCAGCCCCCTGACTAGCTGGGATTACAGTTGCCCGCCACCACGCCAGGCTAATTTTTTGCGTTTTTAGTAGAGACGGGGTTTCAGCATGTTGGGGAGGCTGGTCTTGAACTCCTGGCCTCAGGTAATCCACCTGTCTCAGCCTCCCAAAGTGCTGGGATTACAGGCGTGAGCCACCTCGCCCAGCCACTTTCCTAGTTTTAAAGCAAAAAGAACCATGTCTGGGAGTCCCCTCAGTCCCAGGCAAACTAGGATAGTTGGTCAGCTTAGTTAGAAGTCTTACAGACATATGAGGAGGGGCCATAGCTCAGAGGCAGAGTATTGGACTGCAGATCAAGAAGTCTCATGCACATACCAACAATGTAAATGCTAATATTACCCTCTCTCCTCATGGAGGTCTTTTAAGGATCACTTTTGCAAACTTAAACTGAATTTCTGTATATTTGATAGGGACTAAAAGAAAGTTCTTGTGAATCAGTCTGAATTTTAGGCTCTTCAGAATTTAATTTCAAAAAAGTATATTGTTATTCCCCCTAGTAAAAATTAGTAAGAGTTTGAAATGCAACTGGATTTCACTTCTCAGAGTGGGATTTCTCTTTTGTGAGCTTAAAGAGACAGAGCTCAACAAAGACTCAAGCCTATGACCTACAGGCCAAGAGGGAATAGGGTAAGCCTATCACTTTCAGGTAGAGGCCACCCACAACTAGGCTGCAGAACCCCCTTCCCCCACTCTGTGAGTTGGGGGGAGGGGGAGCTGTTGTGAATCACCAAGTCTCTTTTGTGTAAAACCAGCTTCCTTGGGTCCTCTCAGAAATCTTTTATTAAAACTCTAAGAATTTTCCTATTCTCCATGCTATTCCATTTTTATTCCATTCCACGTCCATTGTTATGGAGGGAATATTTACTTGCTATTGAAGGAAGTCTTGTGGGATGTATAGTCAATAATTTCATCAAGGAGTAACTTATCTTTGTACTTTTGGTGGAAAAGGGAGGGAAAAAACGTTCTCTTAAGTAGCTTATAAGCTTTTGAAGAATATGTACAAAGATATTTTTAGACAGACAAAGAGAGTATTATTTTCCAATTTTTAGTAAAAAGCAGAATAAAAACAAACAAAGTCTGAAACAAAACAAAACAATAGGGGCATGCCCAGAGAATGTGATGGCCATTGATTTCGTATTAGTCACTTAACAAATACACACACAGAGGATGCATGTTTGTGTCTAGGGAAAGGTCCAAATGGAAATTATCCTGGATATAACTTAAATGATTAGAGATTTGTTGGCTCTTTCACTACCAAGGAGAGGAAGAAGAAGAAGGTAAAACAAATGCAAAAATAGGAAAGCAAAGGTGGCAAAACTTCTAGCAAAAGCAAATCTTTGCCATAGTGGATTCTGGAAGCTTGAAACATTTGCAATTCACACAGTTCATATAATTCTATGTATATTTGCTGCTTCTGAGTTATCTAGGTGAACTAAGTATAGTTGGCTAAAGGTGTTGTCTTAGTCGCTCCTGTTGCTATAACAAAGTACCACAGACTGGATAATTTATAAACAACAGAAATTTATTTATCACAGTTCTGGAGGCTGGGAAACACAAGATCAAGGACTTGGATTCAAGATTTGGTGTCTAGTATAGGCTCACACTCCTCTTCCAAGATGATGCCTTCTTGCTGTGTCCTCTCAGTGGAAAAGTGGAAGAGGGAGGCAGCTCTCTGAAGCCATTTTTTTTTTTTTTTTTTTTTCCCCGAGACGGAGTCTCGCTCTGTCGCCTAGGCTGGAGTGCAGTGGCCGGATCTCAGCTCACTGCAAGCTCCGCCTCCCGGGTTCACATCATTCTCCTGCCTCAGCCTCCCGAGTAGCTGGGACTACAGGCGCCCACCACCTCGCCCGGCTAGTTTTTTTGTACTTTTTAGTAGAGACAGGGTTTCACCGTGTTAGCCAGGATGGTCTCGATCTCCTGACCTCGTGATCCACCTGTCTCGGCCTCCTAAAGTGCTGGGATTACAGGCGTGAGCCACTGCGCCCGGCCTCTGAAGCCTTTTTTATAAGGGAATTTATCCTTCACAAGGGTGGAGCCTTCATGATTTAGTCACGTCCCAGAGGCCCTACCTTCTAATACTAGCACTGTGTTGATTAGGTTTCAATGTATACATTTTGGAGGGACACATATATTCAAATCATAGCAGGCGAGATTCCCTTTTATGCCAGGACATTGGCCTCCAGTTGACAACTATCTCCACTCCCTGCCATACTGTCGGTCCAAATGATCATGATGTTTTGCCTAGGCAGCTGCAATCACTCCCCCGTATTCACTTTGCACCCCCCACCCCATCTGTTCTTTGTAGTACAAACAGAACCAATCATGTCGTCCTCCCCTTTCCTCTCCTTCTCCTTCTCCAGGGGTGAAGTACTCTGAGGTTAAAGACCAAGATCCTTAATATGCTCCTCAAGATCCTGTGTAGTTTGGCCCTACTTACCTTTCCACCTCATCTTGCACCAATCTCTCCCTGTTCCTCTGCACTTCACCCAGCCTCATCCAGTTCCTTACACTTTTCATGCTGCTTCTCACCACAGGGCCTTTGCACATGCTGTTGTTGCCACCTGGAGAATATTCTCTCTCATTCTCTACTTTGTTTAGTTCTTTTATTCCTTTAGGGTGCAGTTCAAGCACATGAGCTCAGGAAAGCCTTTGCAGAGACCCATCCAGGTCAGATTCCTTTGTGACATATTCTCCTAAGTCCATGTTTGTTCCATCAAGAGAACTCGCATGGATATGTAATAGTATACTCATTTTTTTGTGATTAAGCAACCTCTATCACCAACTACAAGGGCCATGAAAGCAGGGACTTTGTTTCTGCTTTGTATTTCATCCTCAGTGCTCATTGAAGTGATTGGCACATGGCAGCCACTAGTCAACTGCTTGGAATTTTTTAAAAGAATTTGTTTCAAGGACTATCCTTGTATAGTGAACATGCTAAATAATAAGTACTAGACTTGGAGCATAAGAGGAAAATTTGAGCTTTGATTCTATTCTTGTGACTTTCTGGAAGATGTAACTTATTTGCCTTTGTTTCTATGTCTATAACCTAAGAATAAAAAGGTCTGCTGCCACCAGCCTCATTCCATCAAATATGCTGTTCTCCCGTGATTTCACAGTGTATTAGTTTAAACCTTAGGTGCTGTAACAAAGAGAACTAAAAATGCAGGGCTTAAACAAGACAGAACTTTATTTTTCTCTCTCTCCCATTTTTCTCTCTCCCAGGCCAGTATTCCAGGGTAGGTGTATTGACTCAGTGATGTCAGCAACCCAGGCTTCTTGTATCTTCTTGCTCTGCCATCCTCAATATGTGGCTTCTCTCATGGGCCCAAGACGGATGCTCTAGCTTTCAACATGGCAAATACATTTGAGTTATTGGGAAGGGAGAAAATGGAAGGGGAAGGTTATTTCCCTTTAAAGACATGAACTGGAAGTTGCACATACTACTTCCACTTTCACTCCATTGGCAAGAGCTGAATCATATGGCTACAGTGAGCTGCAAAGTACATTGTGTTGTGATTTTTTTGTTAGTTTGTTTTCAGACAGGGTCTAGCTTTGTTGCTCAGGCTGGAGTGCAGTGGCATGATCTCAGCTCACTGCAGCCTCAAACTCCTGGGTTCAAGTGATCCCCCCACCTCAGCCTCCCAAGTAGCTGGATTACAAGCATACGCTAGCATGCCCTGCTAATTTTTGTATTTGTATTTGCATTTTTTTTTGTAGAGACAGGGTTTTACTATGTTGTCCCAGCTGGTCTTGAACTCCTGGGCTCGAGGGATTCACCCACCTTGGCCTCCCAAAGTGCTGGGGTTACAGATGGGAGCCACCGCGCCTGGTCATGTTGTGATTTTTTTACTGACCACTGTGTTTTCCCATTAGACTGGGTTTCTTGAGGTCAACAGTATTGTCTTGTTCCTCTTTATGCTTCTCTCTCCCTTTAGTGCCTACCTGAGAGCCTGCTACAGAGCAGTCCCTCAGTCACTGCTTATTTAATGAAGTAAATCAAACTTGGTGTGTGTCTAGAATAACTAAATGTTCATAAGGCAGATGTTTGTCAAATGCCTGTGTTTTCGTGAACTCCTAAAAAGAGCTAATTAAGTCTTTTTGACTTGCTCTCTATGTATTACCTTATAAAATTCATCATGAAAACACATCGGACAGATTTTAACTGAGATCCACATATGGGCTTTAGGAAATGTGTTTTTCTGAGGAGACGCTTCATGAGATTTTTCAAAGTAATTTGTGACCTGAAAATGTTTAAGAACCCCTGACATGGATGTGGAGATTTGAGGGCTCCCAATACATTTGCAGAAATTCAGAATGGACAAATAAGGCAAAAGACGGAGGCAGATGGAGGCCAAATTTCATCTATATTGCTACAAAAGTTGCTACTCAAGAAATGTGGCTTATATGTTTTGAGAAGTGGTCTTCCTGATATTGAATACTAGATTTATGCACATTTACTCACTCCACAGCACGCGGTCTGGGCATCCCGTCTCATCCTCTCGCTACAGGAGACAGAGTCTGTCCTGGAGCAGGCAAGCAGAGCGTGTCCCTCTGGGCAACTTGTTCCCCACAGAAGAAAAGAAGAGGAGGAAGAGGCGAGGTGGCACTCACCCAGGTTTTTCCCCCAGAAGTCCCCATATTATTAGGTTACTCTTTCTTCCCTTAAATGAGGGAGAGGTGTGGGGAGAGAGGCCAGGAGTTTTATGTTAATGAGACTCCTTCCACCTGGAGGGACACATCAGGTGTGGAGAAGAAGGGTTCTCCCTTAACAGTGAGGATGGAAAGACTGATTTCTGGTAATGAGTCCCTCATTTGTCCACAGAAAAATGAACAGGTTAGATGAAATAAGCTCCAAAGCCTTCCCCAGCCTCCACATATGGGAAACATTTCCAGTCCTAATACTCATGGCTTACAGTTTTGATAGTTTGGGTTATGTGGGAAGCATACTTAGGCAGTGCTGTATTTCCTGCTTTGTGGCTTCAGTCTTTGTCATCCTGGGTCCCAGCTGGGAGCAGGTGCTGGGGAGCAGGTGGCCTCCCCCATATCTCCAACTCAGGACCACCTGGGGCAGGGGGAGTGTGGAGTTTCACTTTAGCCTTCCCCCTGCTACCTCACCAGCTTACTTAGGAAAAGCAAGAGAAATGGGAAATGGGAGCTGGAAATGCAGCCAGTGAGCAACGGAAGAGCCTCTGGGGAACTCAAGGGGCAAAGGGGGACATTAGTATCTCAGTGAAAATGCATTTTCCTGTTCTGAGGGCTCTCTAGAATGCATCTCATGTAAAAAGTGAGGAAATTGGGTATCCTATATACATATAAATAACACCCTTAATCATCATCGACCAAATAGGCTACACTGCTCCCTTATGATGTTTCAGGAAAGCAACCCGGGCATTCCCATGGCCTTTGGAGGGATTTTCCATGATTCTGTAAATCCTTGAGTAATATTGAAGCTCTGTTATAACACCAAGCTACTTTTGCATTTATTTTAGTCTTAGGTTTGAACATTATTAGTTGTTTAAATTTTCATAGCATCCATGGTTCAGAAGAGTTCTGGGGAAGTCATTTAAATTCATCCTCCTGCAGGTCTCTTGGTAGGGCTGCAACTTGGCTAACAAAGACAAATGGCCTTCTATCTGATTCTGAAAGGTCTCCAGGGGAAGATTCCATAATGAACCACAGTAATCATGAATTGCTAACATGAATGTGCCCTACTTTAAGAAAACCTGACATGTGAAAGCCTATGTGGCAGGATAATTTATTGAGATACTAATCTGTGCTTTGTTCTCTGTAATTTACCTCCCCTGTCCCACCCCCATCCCCCATGAAGGTAGCCAGTTCTGTTTCCCTTCCCATGGAGGTGATAGAATTTACTTGTGCTATATTCCTATTGCTTTATTAGACAGATGCGCAGAGAAACAGAACATGCTTGCCCACGTGCTAATTCTAAAGTCAAAGTCTAACTCCTCAAGTAACAGTATAAGGAGGTGATGCTCCTTAGAGGATGCAGCTCCACCTGATTCTTCATCGTCAGCTGTGTGTTCTTAGAAAATGGCTTTTATCTCTTTAACTTCTGTTTGATCATCTATAAAATGAAAGGTTGATTTAATGACATTCAGGTACCTCCCTGCTCTTGATTCTGTGGGATTATCAATCTCTTAAGCTCCGACTCCCAGGACAGCTGTGGAACATTTGCTTAAAGGCTTTGGAGTTGGGTGGCCAACTTCAGCAAAGGATATGCAATATTTGTGACATGCTTATACAAAAATAAAATTTGCTCTTTGAAGTCACATTTAACTGGGCATCTTATATTTTATCTAGCAACCCTACCTGGGGTCACCTGCATTTGGGAGATAGAAGGCTGAGGTAGAAGAAGTTTGTTTCTTTTTATTGCCATCAAGATTGGATCTAGCATTCAAGAAACAGGTTTATATATTTTCTTTCTCTGTAAGCATGTCCATCTTATTTTTAAGTTTAGAGAATGGATGTCTTGGAATGAAAACTATCCTAGCACAATTTTCATTGAAATCTTCAAAATAAATATTTAACATGAAAAAAATAAATGAGATCTGCCCATTTTACTAAAGGCCAAATTTTCTATACCTTATAAAAATTGGAGAGCAGACCAATGAACCCTAAAGCAAGAAGAGACCAACTGCTCAATTGATCAAAATGATAGAAGTTCTTCTACATCACCTCTCCCAGCGAGGGCATGACTGGTGTTACCGGTGGGAGTTATATTTTTCTCCTGTCCTCAACATTTCTATGACACAGGAAAGCAAATGGAGTCAAAGTTCTGATTACTTTTTCCTATAACACTACAAGCATTTTTTTGAAATGTCCTTCTGAACTCTCCATTTTAAATTTTGGAATTGCATTGAATGTCATCACACTATGATTTAAGGAAATCATCTGTGAATCAAAACAATCTTGATGATACAGGTTGGGCTCCCTGTGATTTCTTGACACAAAACAGGTCAGGATCTAAAACTGAATGTGGAAAGAAACATGATTTATATTTTGTCCAATTAGCCCGTATATGACCTTCATGTGAAAGGAACATGGCCTTGGATAAAAAGACTCTCTCACTGATTTATCCCATTTTTAATCAAAGTAAGGTACCAACACATGCAGGATGTAGTAATTCACAGTCTCAAGATTAAATGCTGATAAAAATTTGCAGCAGTTTTAGCATCAAATATATGCTCACCCATAACAAGGAGGTCACTCTATTAGTGAGCAGGTCTGGGCACAAAAGTCCATTGTCCATTTGTCCACTTTGAATAATGTAGTGGAATCTAAAGCTTTGTGGACAAGAATGACTGACCCTGTAATGTCCTCGGTGCATCTGTACTTGAAGTGAGATTAACATAAGCATGATCTGCAGGAAATAGGTACCCTTTAAAGATACCTTCAGCTGTGTGTATGAGAGAGAGAGCGGGGCCACGGGGTGTGGTGGGGTAGGGGGAAAGAAGAGAGAACCTAAGAGACTGAGTGAAGGCAATTTACTTATCAATGTTCAATTTTCCTAAATGTCAACTTGATCTCTCTCTTTTTGTACTTTACAGTTGAGAAATAGGTTTTGCATTTCACAGGAAAAAAAAAATTGATCCCTCTTAATTTCCTTTGTCAAAAGGTTTTGCTTTACTTGCATTCATAGGAAGGGCAAGTGGGAAGTACTTTGGGGCTATGAAAGAATGCCAGTGTGATGAGGCTAGGAAGTTTGTGGGCATGGTTCAGAACTCCGCTTCTCAGATCCATTTCAAAACAACTTAATATGCTCAAGTATTTTCTGAGGGGCAAGACTGTCCTACAGTATAGATTAAGTGGTCCAATTTTTGCCTCTGGGGGAAGGAAAAAGATAATCCAAGTAGGTAGACAACTATTCAAAAGAAACATTTTATAGATGCTTAGCTTTGGCAATGTTCTGATGTTAAGCAGGGGTGGAGAGGGTGGTGCAGAGCTGCGCTCTGAAGCCTGGGGAAGCAGGGGCTGGGCTGAAAGCTGGGGAGAACTTAGATCAGATGTGATGCTGCCTAATCAAGGTTAAGACTTAGCCTGTTACCAGGGAGAAGAAGAAAGAGCCAGTGAACCTGACTACATAATTGCTATTTCTTTCAAAAAAAAAAAAAAAAAAAGATTGGGAAAAAGGGAGGAAGGAAAGGACAGCTTAGACTCTGTAGGTTATTTCTGAATAATGGAAATATTTTTAAATTCTTGTTATAATTAATCAAATCTATGTTCTTTGGGAGTAGAAAACTAAATGAATGCATCATTAATGGCTTACTATAAAGTACAATCATGCAAATTTAAGTCTCCTATTCATTCCAGTTGAAAACTCTAATGATAATAGTTAACGTCTTGCACTGTCACTGTGTGCCAGCCATTGTGTCAAGAGCTTTCCATGCATTATTTTCCTCACAACAACAGATGAGGAAACTGAGGCTCAGAGAATTGAGGCAAACTCATCACGTCTCAGTTTGTATATCAAGTAAACAGGAGTTGGGTCCCAAGGTCTTACTCCAAAATTGTGTTCAATAGCCATCATGTTGTATTTCTTCCTCTGCCTCCCTGCAATTGACATATCCTTGTAATCAGGAGCAGGTTTTTCTTAAGGAGCCAAAAGAGAGAAGAGATAATTTAGATGATAGGAGGAAAATTGTGGCAGAGCACATCTTTGTCACAAACAAGCCTTTGAAAATATCAGATGACTGAACTAAAATAAATGGGAGAGAGTGTACTTATTTGATGTGGGGTATGGTTTACTGCTATAGAAAACCAGCAATGGCCAAGGGACCAGTACCTCAAAGACAAAGACCAGTGACAAAGTTGGCAGGACAGGAGCTTTTGTTCACTGTATTCTAGGATGGGGTGGTAAAAAGCTAGGACACTTTGTAAGCATCTCTAGATTATAACTTTTGTCTTTTGGATTATGGAGATGCCAAGAGAAGCAGTACAGAAATAGGGCTTTTCACAATTTCAGGAGATACTTAAGTGAGAATGCAGCATTTCTCTTGTAATAAAGGTTAGGTAGGTTAGAAATCTCTTCCCCTTTTCAATGAACCAAGACATTGCTAAGCAGTTAGTACAGTGGCCATGTGTTTAACTGACACAGAGGGAAGAGCCGGACAGACTTGGTTTGCATCCGTGCATCTCTCTGCAGGCATATCCTCCAGTCTCCCAGACTCAGTTTCCTTATCTGCAGCATGGTGTTAGAATGCTTACACTGCTGGGCTGGGCGTGGCGGCTTTCGTCTGTCATTCCAGCACTTTGGGTGGCCGAGGCTGCAGATCACCTGAGGTCAGCAGTTTGAGACCAGCCTGGTCAACAAGGCGAAACCCCATCTCTACTAAAAATACAAAAATTAGCCGGATGTGGTGGGCACCTGTAATTCCAGGTGCTCGGGGGCTGAGACAGGAGAACTGCTTGAACCTGGGAGGTGGAGGTTGCAGTGAGCCGAGATTGAGTCACTGCACTCCAGCCTGGGTGACAGAGCGAGACTCTGTTTCCAAAAAAAAAAAAAAAAAAAAAAAAAAAATGCTTACCTTGCTGGCTTGTTGTGAGGATCAGAGATCACATACAATTGTGGCTGGCATAGAGTAGGTACTTGATAAATGGTAGTTATTACCAGCCCACCGTTTTTACCGGGTAGGTGAAAGAAGGCTAAGCCAAGGAAGGGAAAAATGTTAAAGGCTGAAAAAAAAAAAGAAAAAAAAAGAAAAAAAAAACAGAGGGAGGGATAGGGTGGTGGCATCTGGCCTGCGAGACCCACTGTTGCCCCTCCCAAACTCTGTCCTTTTAACAAGCCATATGCAGCTTCCAACAGATGAGATCTGGTGTCTGCAAAGACAAAGCAGAGCCAAAAGGCGATGTAACATGAAATTATAGACTGCTTTTCCCTCTAATGAGCCAGCTCGCTCATTTAGAATGCAGTGCTGTTTGGAGCCCAGACTGGGCGGCATGTGCAGCCGTGCGCCCGCGCCGTTCCTCACGTGCACACGGGTGGCTTGAGCGCGCGAGCATGACTGCCAATATCACGGTTGGTTAGCTTCTGGCGCAATACTGGGCGGTGTAGTGTGTGCAGGAGGCGGGGTGCTGGAGCCGCTGTCAAGGACGACTGTGGGAGTCACGCAGCCTCTAAGCTACTTGGGAAATGGACTCTCATCAGGCAATACTCTCAAGATCTTGCAGAGTACTGAGGTACTCTGCGACGGAAGTGAGAGAAAGAAGAGATACTAGCTTCCCCCAGAGGGCTTCCTGACTACCCAGCTGGAAGACCACACACACACCAGTAACACCTACTACATACACGCACCATGTGCATACGCCACACAGACCATGCATATACATATACCATATACCACACATATGTACACACACGCTACACACATACCATGTGCACCTGCCACACAGACCATGTACATATAGATACCATAGATCACACATATGTACACACATGCTACACAGACACATCGTGTGCACATGCCACACAGACCATGCACATACATCTACCATACCCACACATATGCACACACACTACATACACATCATGTGCACATGCCACACAGACCATGCACATGCATATACCATACACCACACATATGTACACATGCTACACACATGTGCACATACCACACAGACTATGCACCTACATATACCACATATCACACATATATACACACACACACCAAACACATGGACACACATGCACATTACACACAGGCCACACCATATGTACACCACACACCACACTCATGTGCATACACTATGTGTACCATGTGTGTAAACATACATACTCTATACATATACCACACACATAGACACACGTCATGCACATAACTGCCACACACAGACCACAGACATATGCATGCACACATACCACACACCACATATGCACAGCATATGTGCACACACTACATGCACCACATACGTGTGTGCACATGCATATCACACAGAGGGCACACATACCACATGAACACATACTGCATGCACCACACTTGTACATACACCCCACGCTTTACACACATACCACACACATATGCCACATACAACACATATATACAGATCTATATTTATCACACACATGCACATATCAATCCCATGCTGTACTCATGCACCACACACATCACACACTTTTACGTATAGATACCTCATAGATATACTACACATGCATACAAATGACCTACACTCCACATCACACATCACACCTGCACCCCCCATGTACATGCATACGTCACACCCACAATTCTATACATACTATGTACATGTAGATAAACCCATCATATAAATACATACCTCCTACAGATCACATATATATGCATACATAAATATTACATGTCACACAAATATATATACCACACTTATAGTGCACACTTGTACACACATGCAAACACCATGCAAATACCCCACACAAAACATGCACTTACACATCACACACATAAAAACATACTCCTATACACTACACGCATAAGTACACACCATACACACTACACACATACATAAATCCTCCTATGCACACACACATATTCATACCACAAACATATATACACATGTACCACCCATACCCCTGGCACATCACACATCACATACACACACATCATACACGTGCATACATAACACTAAGTATATACACACAAAACACCACACAGCACACATGTATGTATACCACATATACATACATGTGCCCCTACACCCTACACACACATATACAAGTTACACACATGTACACACACCACACACATCACCCTCATGCACATACCCCCTACACATACCACACATTTTCACACAGTACATGTAAATACACACATACTACACACATGTATCACACATGTCTATATACCCCCATACAAATCACACCCCCATACCACATACATACACAGCTCCACCACATACACATACCACACATACATCACATACATCACATACATACACATGCCACACACCACACACCTGATCACACAACACACGATGCACACACATGCAGAAATCTCTTCCACGTCCACACACATGAGACATACACTCACTACTACACAACATACATGACCTCACACACAGCCCATAAACACAGATGCTAGCAGACACAAATGTGTCTTGCTGTGTCCCCTTGCAAAAGTGTACTCCTTTGGGGACCAGGACTCTAACATTGCAGAGCCTGGAGTTGTGGGGCAGGAAGTACCAATTGAACCAATAGTCATAGATTTAAGGAGGGTCCCTGCTGCTTCCATTCATTGATTCCTGGACCCATGTACTTTTCCCACTGGGACACAACACCACAAAGGGGCCTCTGACTTAATGCACACACTGCGTCCTAGAGAATGATGTCCCATCCCCTCTGAGTCAGCATATCAGCTGCCCTTTTCGAGTGAGTTTTCAGGATTCCAAGGCTGGCTGTTTTTGGATGGTGTGACAGGTGATAGAGTGAGTGTGTCCCATGGCTCCACCCCCTCATTTCCTTCACTGTGAAGTGGGTCCCCTGTTGGATGCTGTATTACTTGAGATGTTGAGACTGTGGATTAGGGATACTGTAAACCCTTGGAGAGTGGTGTCGGCTGAGACTCTGTGGGCAGACAGGGCAAATTCGTTTTGAGATTGGTACCCATACCTGTGGACTGCTGACTGTTCCAGGATGGCAGGGACCCAGTGTAAGTGACTTGTCATCACATGGTCCATTGGGCTCCTTAAGAACTACTGCCATTTCATGGGCACTAGTTCCAACTAGTGCCAACAGGTTGTGCATTCAAAGGCAGCAGTATCCTGATCAGCCTTGTCAAGTGGAAGCCCGCAGTTTTGGGTCCATACACAGCCTCCATCTCTGTCCCTGTGGCGGTTCCATTCATGTGCTTCTCCTGCCAGCTCAGAGAAAGCTGATAGCAAAGACTGGCTAACAGCAGCTGGCTGCATCATTTTGTCTACTTGGTTGTTCAGTACCTCTTCTGTGAGGATTAAAAGTAACACCCATTAATTTCCGTGGGTATTAAAGTGTAGTGCAGCAATCTTGACACTTAATGCTCAATGCTATGTGTCCATTGACATGCTTCTCCCCCAGGACTCCCCACCAGTCTTTCTCCCAGGCTTCTGGCCAGCCCAGGAGTCTATATACAGTCGACCCCCTTATCTGTGGTTTTGCTTTCCATGGTTTCAGTGACCTGCAGTACTGTGCAATAACATATTTTGAGAGACCATGTTCATATAACTTTTATTACAGTATATTGTGATAATTGCTCTATTTTATTATTGACTATAGTTGTTAATCTCTTACTATGCCTAATTTATAAATTCAACTTTATCATATATATATGTAAAGTTTGGTACTATCTGCCGTTTCAGGCATCTTCGGAGGTCTTGGAACACATCCCCCAAGGATAAAGGGGACTACCGTATTCTCAGGTCAGGTCACAAAGTGGATGGTCAGGTGCACTGCTCACTGCTCACTGCTCTACCCATTGAGAAGTTTCCAATCTCTACTGTCCTTCAAGGCAACCCCCTGAATATGGCTGTAATATGGACTGCGTTCGTTCCAGCCCCTCTTCTTCAGGAGGTTTGTATCGTAAACGGCATTGAAAGTTAGAGTTAGTGTCTCCCTCCAGAGCAAAGAGCAGGCATGCTTACTGCCCACTATAGAAGATTTGGGTTCCCCAAGCTCAGAGTCTTTTCTGTAATGTAGCCCACTGCATGTGCAGGTGTCACCTAGCATTTTTTTGCATTGCTGTATAGGAATGAGAGCTCAGGGAACTGGTGTAAGAAAATGCTGATACTCTGGCTGCTGTGATTGTGCTGAGTAATACAGTTCTTTGTCTCTGACCTTAAATCTTCTGCCAGCAGCCATACAACAGTGTCAGGATAACTTGTTAGCTTACAGGCAGGGTAAAATCTCAGACCCCTCACAGATCATAAACCAACCTTGGGCTTTCTCCTCTTTCTTTCTTCAGCTGGTCACGTGGGACACTCCTTCGACAAGAGGTAAGAGCTGGGGATAGTGGATGGAATTGTGGAGGGTGACAGGAGGTCTGGGATCCCTGTTCATGCAACTTCCCCCATGCCTTTGGTTCCACTCATTTCCATCTTACAATAGACTGCTGCTGAGCCTATGTGACCTCAGGAATTGGCAGTTTCAAAAGAACCTGGATTGAGTAGGGCGCAGTGGCTCATGCCTGTATTCCCAGCACTTAGGGAAGCTGAGGTGGGCAGATCACCTGAGGTCAGGAGTTCGACACCAACCTGGCCAACATGGTGAAACCCCATCTCTACTAAAAACACAAAAATTAACCAGGCATGGTGGTGCGTGCCTGTAGTCTTAGCTACTTGGGAGGCTGAGGTGGGAGAATCACTTGAACCCGGGAGGCGAAGGTTGCAGTGAGCTGAGATCGTGCTGCTATATTCCAGCCTGGGAAACAGAGTGAGTGAGACTCTGTCTCAAAAACAAATAAACAAACAAACAACCCCAGATCATAATGGACAGTCTGTATGCATGGTCACTTGATGTTCCATGGTCCAGCATTCCATTCTGAGCATTCCATGCTCAGAAACATGTGGGGGCTTTCTCAAAAAGCATATAATAATTTTGCTATAGATGGCATAACCTTGTTCCAGAGCCCCAGAGGCCTGCATTATTGTTTTCTCATTGGGACTTGCCATAAACTCCACGGTATATCTTTTTTCTAATATTGGCTGTCCCAACACAATAGGGCTTGCTGGACCTTATGGCCTGAGTGGCAGGGCAGCTTGCCCCACAGCCTGGATCTGCTGCAGAGCCCATTCTTGCTCCTGGGCTTTCTGAAACCTGGCAGTCTTCTGTGTCACCTAATATTCTTGAGTGTGGTATTGGTAGGTATGAAATGTGCTATCTCCAAAAGAAGCCAACGAGGCCTATCAGGTGCTGTGCTTCCTTTTATTGTGATAGGGGATGCAAGACATTTGTCTTTTACTTTAAAGATTATATTCTGGAGTCCTAAAGACTTCACGTGGTGGCAGCCTCCTGATTCTTCATATACTTTACCTTCTGCAGGGCATGTGTCTTCCCAAGGCCTCTGGTCTATAGCAACCTCTTATCATCTTGCCCAGTCAGCATGATGCCATCTTTGTAATGGCTCCATATGCCATTCTGCAGGATGTCCACAAGGTCCAGGTCTCCTGGGACTATATTATGGCAGAGGGTGAGTGAATTTGAAAAGCACCAGAACAAAAACAAATTATAATCGATATCATTTCTTGGTCGCCAAATCAATGACCATGTACCATGTACCTGAGGCTTCTTAGTATGTTCTGGGAATAAAATCACATCAGGCACTGCAGCTTTGATCAGGATTACTGCTTGACTAAGCCTGCAGTAGGCAATGGTCATTCTTCAGGATCCATCTGATTTCTCAACTCTATTGAGGGGGCTGTGATAATACTGCAGGTCTCCAGGTATCAACGCCAGCTCAGACCTTGTGTCTGATCATCCTCAAAATATCTGATGAATTTCCTTTCCCCAGTGTGTGTAGTTTATTTAGGAAAGGACTAGAGAACTCATTATAGTTTATGCTTGCCGCGGTGTTATAGTGTCATTCTACTTATGGATCCTGCCACCTCTTAGGTAAATGAGGCCCAGGTCTGAAAATCTTCTCAGACCTGGGAAATAGGTGAATGATGATGACTGTTTATTAGAAGGACCACCCTCCACCTCCTGCTCCTCTGTTCTTGCCTTCTTCTGATTGTGGCAGCATTCTCATTGACTGACCATCTCTGTCACCCCCCATCTTATGTTCAACCACCTTGATCTTCCAGGGGTACTCTTCTGGTTCTTTTTTTTTTTTTTTTTTTTTTTTTTTTTTTTTTTGAGACAGGGTCTTGCTCTGTCACCTAGGCTGGAGTACAGTGGTGCACTCTTGACTCACCGCAAACTTTGCCTCCTGGATTCAAGTGATTCTTGTGCCTCAGCCTCCCAAGTGGCTGGGGCTACAGGCGCGTGCCACCATGCCCAGCTAATTTTTGTACATTTAGTAGAGACAGGGTTTTGCCATGTTAGCCAGGCTGGTCTCCAACTCCTGACATCAAGTGATCCATCCACCTCGGACTCCCAGAGTGTTGGGATTACAGGCATGAGCCACTGTGCCTGACTGGTACTCTTCTGGTTCTTGATGGCTTATGCTAGTTAATTCTCACAGCTCTGTTAGGATATAATCTCCTTTTTCCTTATGAAACCCAACATATTCCTGACTGGAGTATGCTGAAATTTCATCTTAGTTATTGACCTGGAAGCCAGAATAAGAGATGGGACAATTTCTGAGGGGAGCACCTGTTACCTTGCTGAGGAGGGGATGTTGCTGTATCTTTCTGAATTGGAAAAATCCTAGTTCTTATTCTGGGGGAGCCACCTCTGGAAGCTCTGAGGCTTCAGAGGAATCTAGAGCAACAAAGCCCTTGGGACCATCCACCCCGATGTACCCATCCCAGTTTTTAGGGTCTCATGTTTCCCCAACTGGGACCCTGATTTCATAGGAGATCTGAATTAGTTTAAGCATCACTGGGGCTTTGAAACTGTAACTATCAGATTCCGAGTTGGCAGCTCAGCTGTGTCTGCTCTTCCAGTGCAGGAGAGAAGAGGCTTCCTATAAACTACCAGGAAGGTCCTCTGACTCCCACTCTTAGCTTTTATCTGTATGTCAACTGCTCTTGGTTTCTCACTATTCCCCTATAGGATACTTGTACTACTTAGTAGCAGCCAGCAAACTCCACTGTACGTGTAGCTTATGTGTTTCCCCCTATATCTTTCAGATGTCTGAATCATTGCACATGCAAAGCCATTCTCCCCCAGCAGAATGTTTTATCCCATGAAACCTTAAACAACTGTGCTGCCACTAGGTGCCAGGGAATTACCATACCCCGCATACCCCTCAAGATGGGCTCCTCCTTGTTGGGGAGGACCTGAGTAACCCAGTCGCAAAGCCTTATCTTTACGACCTGTTTCCTCACATCACTCCTGGTGTGTCCTGTGTCTTTTGAGCAGGGCATGCCAAGACAGGATTGGAGGTGTAAGCTATTTGTTGAGGTAGACTAAAAGAATAAGAGAGGAGCAGGAGTTGTCAGAGAGTCTTGAGATGGAAATGCCAGTCTGACACCTACTGAAGAAGAGACGGAAAGAAGTATTGGATAGGAAGAAAGGAAGGATTGCAATGGACCACAGTGCGGTTTTAGGTAAGTCTTGGCCAGGCCAATGGGAAGACCCAAAGCCATAGTTGCTGAATAGAAAATTCCACATCAGTCAGGAATGGATGGTCCAGTACCCCTACTGTTCCCTGTCATTGGCTGGAAGCTCTCCAGAGAACCCCACAGTGTATCCAAAGGTGCAGCGGCTGAGGGCTGTCCATCAGCCATGTTCCTCACAGCAGACCCCCTTAAAAGGAGATCTGAGTGATCCACTTCCATGGCCACCGTGGTGATGGAACAATCCCATGTATAGGATTCATGGAGGCAGCCATCAAGGGGAGAGTAAAGCAGAGCCAGCAACTGGGGGCTCTTCAGAAAGGAAGGGGAAGATGTCCAGGCAGCAAAAGCTTAGGGTGAGGGTTCCCAGAAACCAACTTTTAACTTAGCTTTCCCCATTCAGCCATAACTTTTTACTGCTTTGCTAAATTGGAAACAAGTTAAAGAAGGCCCTTTGGGTCCAAAACACATTAAAAAACAAAACACAGAGACACTTGTAACCAGGGCCTAAACTCAACACTGGCAGGTGTGGCAACCACCATGGCATCCGAAGCACCAATCATGCTGAGAGTGGCAGCCTCGGGGATGTCCCAGGCATGTCAGCCCGGGCCACTCACTTGGAATGCCATTTCCCTCAAACTTCCAGTGAATCTCTCCAGTGATGGACAGGAATGTGTGGAGGCAGAATAAGGTAGTGTCACTACCAAGGAAAGATATTGAGGAGGGGGCAGTAACCTGCATAATAATTCTCAGCTTACTTCTCATGGAAGTACCAGATACCACTGTGGAAATTAAGTGATTCCTGAGCTAAGACATTATTGCTTCAGGGTGTGCCTAAGCATGAAAGTCCCCTGCATGCATGAATGCAATTCTCTATCTAAATACCCAACTCACTGTCAGGAAAAAATGGGCCCTAGAGAATTTTCGTGGGTACAAACAATTGTACCCAGCTGACCAACCTACTAAATGCTCCTATTCAAAGACTGGGAGGAAATGAGTACAAATATTGACAGCAGAAAATTTTAGTGGCCTGTGCTCTGTTTCTTGGGCTAGTGGAGACCGTTAAGGATTATTCTCCTCTCTAGGCCCACATCTGACCACTATGTTTCAAGTTCTAGGTTCATGGGATTTCAAGGTTTGAAAGGACTAAGTAAACCATGCCACCCAATCCAGCATGAGCTGAAATGTTGATGACACTGTCATGGAGAGGTACAAACCTGGTGATGACATCACATTTGCTTCCCTTTCTGCTGACCTGAAAACAGCTAAAAGTAGCTACTGGTTCATGCCCTGGCTCTCATAACTATTTCTTGTCCAAGGTTTTCTGTGTCCAAAAGCCTGTGATTTGAGGTTTTACACATTGTGCGTAAGTGTAGTTATCGTAATAAATTTGAAATCAAACCCCATACCAGCAATCGGCTGGTATACAGCTTAGGAAGTAGCCACACAGCAGTTAAATAAAGCACAGTCAGGAAGCGTATCTTCTGTCAAGTAACCATGCAATTAATTTCAAAGTTAAAAAAAAAAAAACATTGGATTATCTGTGTCGTGGCTTTCTTCATTAGTGCAGATAATTGGGAGACTTTAGTAGTATATTTCCTTCCTTCTTGAAGAAAATGCTTATAATATAATGATGGGGATCCCTCCCCTTCAGGTTTACACTTGGTGGGAGTTTGTAGGAGCTTACATCTGATATCTTTAGTCTATAGGTAAGGGGTGAAATACCAGAAAAGGAACCATGGTTGCCTGGACCACGGGTTAAAAAAAAGTCTCAGAAGGCCCATCAGCACACCCCACCACTCCACCTGAACGTGACCTCTGCTGTACTTGGTCATGTGGAGGTTAGAGCCACACAAGGGCGTGCTTTCTAGAAGCCAATTGTTAGGGTTGGGCTGGTCAAGTGAGATCTGACAATGGAGTAACAGAATAAATCCAGGCAGGAAAGCGCCTGGGGGCAAGGGCTGAGAGTCAGAAAGAACAGCAAGGAGAGAGGTGAGACCGCGTTGCCCCGCCTGCTGGCTGGGCTCGGCTCAGGAGTTTCTTAAGTAGGGTCACAAGACCACCTGCGTAAAAATCACCTGGCGCTTATAAAACTGCAGGTGCCTGGGTCCCTGCCACAGACCTATTTACTCAAAATCTGTGGGAGCCAGGCCCAGGAATCTGCATTTTTAAAAGTTCCCTGGGTGATTCTTATGAGAATGAAGATTTCAGACTCACTGCTCCAGGCACATTGTTGCAGGGTCAATCTACAAGCCTAGCTGTGAATCATTATCTGGTTGTGACAGGCGCGTCACAGAGGGGTCTTCACAGCCCCCACTGGCATTAATATTCACAAAGATCAAATCCAAAATGGATTTAATGAACATGTTCTTAGTGAGAGATGCTGTTCGGAAACTCCAAACCAACAACGGGCAACATCTCTGAAGGCAGAAAGCCTGAAAATAAGCCACAGTTATGTTTTCAGAACTGGTAAGGGTGGAGCGGCTGTCTTTTCTAGCTGGATGTGCTGAATAAGAACCATGCAAAACAAATACAGTTCCCCAGGGGCGCTGTGCATGATTTATTTCCAGATTTAATGAATGGCCACGTGCCTGGGTTAGTGGAAAATAACCCACAGACTGACTCATCCCTGAAAAGTGCAGTGGAAAAGCCTCTCTCGCTGATGCCATTGAAGGACGCTGACCTGTTTCCACATCCTAATCTCCTGGTAAACCGGGTGACATAGTGGGTGAACGAGGTACGCAGGCTGCCTGCCTTGCCTCTGAGAACACAGTTTCTCGACATCCCCTGAAATGTCTATTGATCTGAGCATGTAGCTGATGTCAACACTGATTGTCTGAAGAGAGGTTACTCAATATCACAAGGTCACGACAAGAAAAAAAACCTAATAATTCACTATCCCTGAACACAAAAGACTGGGCATTGTTTTCTTCCATCTTAACAGTATCTTTCTGTGGCTGCTGAGTGACTCTCCTCCTGTCACTGCCCTTGCTGTGGGATTTAGGTCTCACATTCGCTTTTATTTACCTATTTCTCTCCTGGCTTAACTTTTCAGATTCATGTCACAGCGAACACCTGCTTTATATGCTCTGTCCCTGCTGCAGTCTCATCACACAAAAGGCTGATGTAACTCCTCAACAGAAAGGCCTAATTTCACAAGCCCTGGGACTTCTCTGAATCATATTTTCTGCCCTAAGTTAGGAGCACCATTTCTCCCATGAAATAATGTTTATTGGTGCTTAATTGATTGAATCGGCACCTGCCTCGCAGGTGTACTGTTGGGCTTCATGAATTCGTTGCTGTTTGCAAGGTTCTTGGAGAGACCTGGAGGGAATGTGCCGGAGAGGAGAGCATTCTGGTGACTGTGGGGGGTGCGGGCACTGTTGTCAGTATCTGCTGCCGGAGCCCACGCAGCACTTAGAGATGAGTCACACAAAGCACTGCACCTCCCCGGGAAGGGCGGCCACCTCAAGGAGAAGCAGGTAGTTTTTCATAACATAGAGTCGGCTCTATCGTTATCTCTGGCTACTCAAAATTATAAGGTAGACAAAGTTTGTGTTCAGAGCTACCACTCTCTTCATTTTTTGCATAGTATTTGGTCCTCTGATTCATTCATTCTCTCCTGCCCTCCCACACCCCTCCTTCTCCATCCTCTTTCTCCCTCCTTCCCTTGTGTAGGAAAAACATTTCTTGCTTGCACCCTGCTGTCAAAAAGCATTGGATAAACTGATGTATTAATACATAAAGGAGTAAGTGACTAAGAAGGCGAACGTTCCTCAACAGTATGTGTACGATCAAAGGAAAATTTTATTTTATTTTATTTTATTTTATTTTATTTTTTGAGACGGAGTCTGCTCTGTTGCCCAGGCTGGAGTGCAGTGGCCTGATCTTGGCTCACTGCAAGCTCCGCCTCCCGGGTTCACACCATTCTCCTGCCTCAGCCTGCCGAGTAGCAGGGACTACAGGCATCCGCCACCATGCCCGGCTAATTTTTTGTATTTTTAGTAGAAACAGGGTTTCACCGTGTAAGCCAGGATGGTCTTGATCTCCTGACTTCGTGATCCGCCCGTCTCGGCCTCCCAAAGTGCTAGGATTACAGGCGTGAGCCACTACGCCTCGCTGGAAAATTTTAAATCAAAGGAAAAAAAACAATGTGATGCTGGAAATTCAAACACCAGCACAGAGGTGCAGGAGACAGTGGGGGGAAGGAGGCTCTCCATTGTTCCTGAAATTGCAAGACTCGTTAACTTCATTCTTGCCTTTTCTTTAAGGTTAATAGAAACCCTTGTTTCTTGGATCACATGTCACAGGTATCAATTTCATTCCACATATTCAGATGTGTCTGAAATATAATTCTTTGTTTCCCTTTCTTTCTTTTTAAGCCTGCATTCCTCTGGGGTTGTAGAAATTCAATTTAAATTAATTTGGCTTCTCTCCCCACCCTCTCCCAGCCCCTTTCCTTGGGGTTGCATTTACATTTGGAGGCTTAGGCAGTGCCAGGTATTGGGAAGGGGACATCTGGTTCCCGGAATCGTTCGCCATCCATGCTGGCCTCCCCGGAGGTGTCCACTTTGCCATCTGGTCTTCAGTTATTGATTCACCAGGTGGCTGCTGAGTCATCCCTGGTTCCTGACCACAGACTCTTCGCATCCAGCTCTCTCTCTCAGCTACTTCCAGGACTCTCCTGGGCACAAAGGTGTTATCTGTTTCTGCCACACAATTCTGGGCCTCAGAAATCTCCAAGAGACTGTCCAAAAGTCTTCCTCATTTCTTTGCCACTTGTATGAATCATACCAGTACCCCACACTAAGTCGGCACACAAGCATACCATTATTTTGTGGGATTGTGTTGCATTCCTGGGCTCCAGCTGGGAACCCAGGAAAGTTCCTTCCTTCTGAAGACAGAACCAACCAAGGTGGGTAAGGAGGGCATCTGTCACTTCTCCCCATGCCTGTGCCAGGCTAAGCTCCTGAAAGGAGTCTCTGGAATATTTCTTGGGGACCCACCAGCCTCTGAGTTCTTGGGGACCCATCAGCCTCTGAGTTCTTTCTTCTAGCTCCCTTCCTTCCTGTGGCCAACCAGTGACTCCTCTTTTCTCTAATTTTTTGCTGTGTTATCTTTCTTTAAGCCAAAAATGTGAAGTGACTGAACAGAGGGATGACCCAAGGGATGGAAGATAAAAGGTGGACAAGAACTGATTTTTAAAAATTTTAATTAATAAATTAATTCATTATTATTATTATTTTCTGAGACAGGGCTTTACTCTGTCACCCAGGCCGGAATGCAGTGGCACAATCATGGTTCACTGCAGCCTTGTCCTCCTGGGCCCAAGCGAGTTTCCCACTTCAGCCTCCTGAGTAGCTGAGACCACAAGTGCACACTGAAATGCCTGGCTAATTTTTTCTGTTTTTTTGTAGAGACAGGATCTCACTATGTTGCCCAGGCTGGTCTCAAACTCCTAGCCTTGGACAGTCCTCTCACCTCAGCCTCCCAAAGCTCTGGGATTGCAGGTGTAGGCCACCATGTCCAGCTTTTTTTTTTTAATTTTTATTTTTTGTGGGTACATAGTAGGTGTGTATATTTATGGGTTACATGAGAAATTTTAATGTAGGCATGCAATGCATAATAATCAAGCAATTGATTTTATTTAAAAAATCCAGCAAACTTAAGAACACTGTGCTAGTCATTGTGAGGGATATAAAGTGTGGTAAAGCATAGGCCCTGTCTATGAGAAACATGCACAGAAATGTAGTGCTAAATGCCAACTCAGAAGTCATATGAATTCATAAGGAAAGAAAAATCAGTTCAGAATTACCATCATACTTTACTATTCTTTTCTTTTTTCAGATTTTTTCTTTTAAAGAATTGGGACTGTTCAGCTGCCCCCTGGGAATTTCTTAAAGTGAGAAGCTAAATAGAACACTGGTCAGAGTCTGTATCAACAAATGTTACTATAGCTCAAATCTGTGATTTAACTGGAAATATCAAAGCTTTCCCATGGAATTTACTTACTTTGAGCAGTACTGGATTCAAATGAATTCTAAGACAACTAAAGCATTTGTACACCCCTCCCCTCTTAGAATGGTAACGTCATTTGCCTTTTTATTATTTATGAGCCTTTATTTCTAATATTAAAAATTTAGAGCAGTAGTCACACAATTTGGGAACTGATGTGGAAGGCAATGGTTGTAGTAGTGAGGGTGGGCAGGGCTGGCGGCTGCTATCATAGTCCAGCATCTCAGTGCCTTAGCACGACGATGCTTATTTTCCACCCACTTCAGTCTTTTTTTCCCCCATAGTTACCTGGGGTCCACCCTCTGCCTTTAAAGCATGGCTGCCAGGTTCACCCTGGATATGAACACTAAGTCCACTAATGAGGGTAAGAGAGTGTGCAAAATTGCATCACAGTCTTATAGGCCCAGCTTTGAGGTAATACACATTGTTCCTTCTCATTTTCAGTGGCCAGAACTCAGTCATATGGCTCTTCTAATTGAAGGGAGCTGGGAAATCTCATTGGCTGTGGGTCCTGGAGACAAAGGCCGCAGGTTTGATGAGCACATGGCATCATCTCCGCTTTATTTGTGAGCAAAATTCTCTAACTGCATAAGGCTTCCAGTGATTAAAGCTTTGCTAGCAAAGAACCAGAATTGTTTCATATCATAAAGACTGCTGGAGTGTCAGGGAGACATGGCGCTTCCCTCTGACCTCCCTCACTTCCTCCCTCACTTCCTCGCTCCCCTTCCTGATCTCAGTCTGCCCTCCTCAGGAGGATGGATCAGCAAGCCTAGAGCCTGCATCTGCACAGGCATGGCAGCCTTACAGGGTTCTTAGGAAAGCTGAGGCAATAGCAGTCACAGCCGGGCTTCTCCCCCAGGTACTCTCCAGTGCCCGACCTGTGCTGATGACAGCACGTGAGTCATCAGCACTAAAGAATGCCAGCTGCATCACTGGAAATCGGCAAATTCTCAGAACAGCACTGGAGAGAAAGCCGGGTGGCTCTGCTGGGCATGTGGGGTGAAGAAGGAACTAAAACCTTCCGAGCATGTGGACGGAGGGCTGTCTGTGCCAGCAAAGTGTTTTGGTCTCTCTTGTATTGTTCAAGCCAAGCCCAGGCCCAGGAAAGCACTCACTTTGTTGATTGAAAGGGAATCCTTCTGAGACAGAAAATGTCAACAGTGCTGGTGGGAATTCTGCATCTGTTCTTTCATGTCTAAGTGGTTTTAAGGAAATGGATTAACCTGGTGGTTTCAGATGAAATATTATTTCCTGCCTTCAAGTACAACATGTGTATATGCAAGGCAGCCTTCTTCTGGAATGAGTCTCAGGACAGAGGGCCGGAACCTCCTCAGCGGCAGTGACATTGATATCCATGGATCAAGTGTGAGGAGCTGGTTGGTTTAGGCAGCCATCTTCTTACATAACATGCCTCAGAAAATGGGAGCCCAAGGAAGGGACCTTTGCCTCAACGAGCTAAACTTATAAAAAAGGAGCGAAGGTCATCAGCTCATGGTCCCGGGAGAAAGGCAGTGCTCACCCAAGAATGGGAGTGGTGGATGGAGAGTGACGGAAAGCTAACCTAGGATTTCAGATGGAGGCATGGTTGAAGTCCTAGGAGGGAAGGATGAGAATCTGAGACGGAATGTACAAGTGAAGGAACTCTGTTGTGCTTTCGGTTTTACTTCTGGTAAGTTCTAAACCAGTAAGGTGTCAGATTTTCCATTCCAGGGTCTTTCAGCAAAAAAAACATGATCTGTCTTCAGTTGATCTCTGTGGAGTTAGGGGGAATGGGGTATATGAAAATTGAAAGTCTCTTCCCTCTGATACTTATATTCGTAAGCTGTACAAATATTAATTCCAACACACTCTTCACTGCTACGTACAATTTCACAACCCTTTTATTCACCATAGAGGGTCAGGCTCTTAATTGCAGTATTCACCCCAGAGATGGCAGTGGCACCAGATGCTGGCTCCAGAGATTCATGCTGAGGTGTCTTCCAGAACACTGTAACCGACATTTCTGCTGGAGTCAGGCCAGAGTCCTGAAAACTTTCTTCTGGTAGGATTCTTGATCAGTCTTGCCTGGCTTAGAAAATCAGACAAGAGTCTGGGTCTCAGCTATGAAGTTACAAACAGTTACAGTTGAACATGCACATACTCAAAGTTTACATTTTCCACACACTGTTTCCCTGCCGTGGAATTATACAATCACTTTTTCTGAGGATTTATGTTTCTTTTTTAAAACTATGATTCTTATTATTGTTTGTTTGTTTGTTTTTTGGAGACAAGTTCTTGCTCTGTCACCCTGGCTGGAGTACAGTGGTGCAATCTCGGCTCATTGCAGCCTTGCCCTCCCAGGCTCGGGCGATCCTCCCATCTTAGCCTCGCGAAAGTAGCTGGGACCACAGGTGCGTACCACCACATCCGACTAATTTTTATATTTTTTGCAGAGACAGGGTTTCGCCATGTTACCCGGGCTGGTCTCAAACTCCTGGGCTCAAGTGATTGGCCTGCCTGGGCCTCCCAAAGTGCTGGGATTACAGGCGTGAGCCCCAGTACCCAGCCAGGATTTATATTTCTAAAAAGAAGCCTAATTGCCAAAAGCACAAGAAACATGCGTTTGATTTCTCACGTAATGATTTGAGTCAGCTTTCTTTTTTTTCAGATGATAAAACTGTGAGATAAGGTTGTTGCATCTCCTGCCCACAGAAAGTCAAAGGGGTCTTTGTCTTTTCTATTTATTTATTTATTTATTTATTTATTTATTATTATTATTATACTTTAAGTTGTAGGGTACATGTGCATAACGTGCAGGTTTGTTACATATGTATACTTGTGCCATGTTGGTGTGCTGCACCCATCAACTCAACATTTACATCAGGTATAACTCCCAATGCAAACCCTCTCCCCTCCCCCCTCCCCATGATAGGCCCCTGTGTGTGATGTTCCCCTTCCCGAGTCCAAGTGATCTCATTGTTCAGTTCCCACCTATGAGTGAGAACATGCGGTGTTTGGTTTTCTGTTCTTGTGATAGTTTGGTAAGAATGATGGTTTCCAGCTGCATCCATGTCCCTACAAAGGACGCAAACTCATCCTTTTTGATGGCTGCATAGTATTCCATGGTGTATATGTGCCACATTTTCTTAATCCAATCTGTCACTGATGGACCTTTGGGTTGATTCCAAGTCTTTGCTATTGTGAATAGTGCTGCAATAAACATACGTGTGCATGTGTCTTTATAGCAGCATAATTTATAATCCTTTGGGTATATACCCAGTAATGGGATGGCTGGGTCATATGGTACATCTAGTTCTAGATCCTTGAGGAATCGCCATACTGTTTTCCATAATGGTTGAACTAGTTTACAGTCCCACCAACAGTGTAAAAGTGTTCCTATTTCTCCACATCCTCTCCAGCACCTGTTGTTTCCTGACTTTTTAATGATCGCCATTCTAACTGGTGTGAGATGGTATCTCATTGTGGTTTTGATTTGCATTTCTCTGATGGCCAGTGATGATGAGCATTTTTTCATGTGTCTGTTGGCTGTATGAATGTCTTCTTTTGAGAAATGTCTGTTCATATCCTTTGCCCACTTTTTGATGGGGTTGTTTGTTTTTTTCTTGTAAATTTGTTTGAGTTCTTTGTAGGTTCTGGATATTAGCCCTTTGTCAGATGAGTAGATTGCAAAAATTTTCTCCCATTCTGTAGGTTGCCTGTTCACTCTGATGGTAGTTTCTTTTGCTGTGCAGAAGCTCTTTAATTTAATGAGATCCCATTTGTCAATTTTGGCTTTTGCTGCCGTTGCTTTTGGTGTTTTAGACATGAAGTCTTTGCCCATGCCTATGTCCTGAATGGTACTACCTAGGTTTTCCTCTAGGATTTTTATGGTATTAGGTCTAACATTTAAGTCTCTAATCCATCTTGAATTAATTTTCGTATAAGGAGTAAGGAAAGGATCCAGTTTCAGCTTTCTACTTATGGCTAGCCAATTTTCCCAGCACCATTTATTAAATAGGGGATCCTTTCCCCATTTCTTGTTTCTCTCAGGTTTGTCAAAGATCAGATGGCTGTAGATGTGTGGTATTATTTCTGAGGACTCTGTTCTGTTCCATTGGTCTATATCTCTGTTTTGGTACCAGTACCATGCTGTTTTGGTTACTGTAGCCTTGTAGTATAGTTTGAAGTCAGGTAGCGTGATGCCTCCAGCTTTGTTCTTTTGACTTAGGATTGTCTTGGAGATGCGGGCTCTTTTTTGGTTCCATATGAACTTTAAAGCAGTTTTTTCCAATTCTGTGAAGAAACTCATTGGTAGCTTGATGGGGATGGCATTGAATCTATAAATTACCTTGGGCAGTATGGCCATTTTCACGATATTGATTCTTCCTATCCATGAGCATGGTATGTTCTTCCATTTGTTTGTGTCCTCTTTTATTTCACTGAGCAGTGGTTTGTAGTTCTCCTTGAAGAGGTCCTTTACATCCCTTGTAAGTTGGATTCCTAGGTATTTTATTCTCTTTGAAGCAATTGTGAATGGAGGTTCATTCCTGATTTGGCTCTCTGTTTGTCTGTTACTGGTGTATAAGAATGCTTGTGATTTTTGCACATTAATTTTGTATCCTGAGACTTTGCTGAAGTTGCTTATCAGCTTAAGGAGATTTTGGGCTGAGACAATGGGGTTTTCTAAATATACAATCATGTCATCTGCAAACAGGGACAGTTTGACTTCTTCTTTTCCTAACTGAATACCCTTGATTTCTTTCTCTTGCCTGATTGCCCTAGCCAGAACTTCCAACACTATGTTGAATAGGAGTGGTGAGAGAGGGCATCCCTGTCTTGTGCCAGTTTTCAAAGGGAATTTTTCCAGTTTTTGCCCATTCAGTATGATATTGGCTGTGGGTTTGTCATAAATAGCTCTTATTATTTTGAGGTACGTTCCATCAATACGAATTTCTTGAGCGTTTTTAGCATGAAGGGCTGTTGAATTTTGTCAAAAGCCTTTTCTGCATCTATTGAGATAATCATGTGGTTCTTGTCTTTGGTTCTGTTTATATGCTGGATTATGTTTATTGATTTGCGAATGTTGAACCAGCCTTGCATCCCAGGGATGAAGCCCACTTGATCATGGTGGATAAGCTTTTTGATGTGTTGCTGAATCTGGTTTGCCAGTATTTTATTGAGGATTTTTGCATCGATGTTCATCAGGGATATTGGTCTAAAATTCTCTTTTTTTGTTGTGTCTCTGCCAGGCTTTGGTATCAGGATGATGTTGGCCTCATAAAATGAGTTAGGGAGGATTCCCTCTTTTTCTATTGATTGGAATAGTTTCAGAAGGAATGGTACCAACTCCTCCTTGTACCTCTGGTAGAATTCAGCTGTGAATCCATCTGGTCCTGGACTTTTTTTGGTTGGTAGGCTATTAATTATTGCCTCAATTTCAGAGCCTGCTATTGGTCTATTCAGGGATTCAACTTCTTCCTGGTTTAGTCTTGGAAGAGTGTAAGTGTCCAGGAAATTATCCATTTCTTCTAGATTTTCCAGTTTATTTGCGTAGAGGTGTTTATAGTATTCTCTGATGGTAGTTTGTATTTCTGTGGGGTCGGTGGTGATATCCCCTTTATTATTTTTAATTGCGTCAATTTGATTCTTCTCTCTTTTCTTCTTTATTAGTCTTGCTAGTGGTCTGTCAATTTTGTTGATCTTTTCGAAAAACCAACTCCTGGATTCATTGATTTTTTGGAGAGTTTTTTGTGTCTCTATCTCCTTCAGTTCTGCTCCGATCTTAGTTATTTCTAGCCTTCTGCTAGCTTTCGAATGTGTTTGCTCTTGCTTCTCTAGTTCTTTTAATTGTGATGTTAGAGTGTCAATTTTAGATCTTTCCTGCTTTCTCTTGTGGGCATTTAGTGCTATAAATTTCCCTCTACACACTGCTTTAAATGTGTCCCAGAGATTCTGGTATGTTGTATCTTTGTTCTCATTGGTTTCAAAGAACATCTTTATGTCTGCCTTCATTTCGTTATGTACCCAGTAGTCATTCAGGAGCAGGTTGTTCAGTTTCCATGTAGTTGAGCGGTTTTGATTGAGTTTCTTAGTCCTGAGTTCTAGTTTGATTGCACTGTGGTCTGAGAGACAGTTTGTTATAATTTCTGTTCTTGTACATTTGCTGAGGAGTGCTTTACTTCCAATTACGTGGTCGATTTTGGAGTAAGTACGATGTGGTGCTGAGAAGAATGTATATTCTGTTGATTTGGGGTGGAGAGTTCTATAGATGTCTATTAGGTCTGCTTGCTGCAGAGATGAGTTCAATTCCTGGATATCCTTGTTAACTTTCTGTCTCGTTGATCTGTCTAATGTTGACAGTGGAGTGTTGAAGTCTCCCATTATTATTGTATGGGAGTCTAAGTCTCTTTGTAAGTCTCTAAGGACTTGCTTTATGAATCTGGGTGCTCCTGTATTGGGTGCATATATATTTAGGATAGTTAGCTCTTCCTGTTGAATGGATCCCTTTACCATTATGTAATGGCCTTCTTTGTCTCTTTTGATCTTTGATGGTTTAAAGTCTGTTTTATCAGAGACTAGTATTGCAACCCCCGCTTTTTTTTGTTCTCCATTTGCTTGGTAAATCTTCCTCCATCCCTTTATTTTGAGCCTATGTATGTCTCTGCGTGTGAGATGGGTCTCCTGAATACAGCAGACTGATGGGTCTTGACTCTTTATCCAGTTTGCCAGTCTGTGTCTTTTAATTGGAGCATTTAGTCCATTTACATTTAAGGTTAAGCTTGTTATGTGTGAACTTGATCCTGCCATTATGATATTAACTGGTTATTTTGCTCATTAATTGATGCAGTTTCTTCCTAGCCTCGATGGTCTTTACATTTTGGCATGTTTTTGCAATGGCTGGAACTGGTTGTTCCTTTCCATGTTGAGTGCTTCCTTCAGGGTCTCTTGTAAGGCAGGCCTAGTGGTGACAAAATCTCTAAGCATTTGCTTATCTGTAAAGGATTTTATTTCTCCTTCACTTATGAAACTTAGTTTGGCTGGATATGAAATTCTGGGTTTAAAATTCTTTTCTTTAAGAATGTTGAATATTGGCCCCCACTCTCTTCTGGCTTGGAGAGTTTCTGCCGAGAGATCTGCTGTTAGTCTGATGGGCTTCCCTTTGTGGGTAACCCGACCTTTCTCTCTGGCTGCCCTTAAGATTTTTTCCTTCATTTCAACTTTGGTGAATCTGGCAATTATGTGCCTTGGAGTTGCTCTTCTCGAGGAGTATCTTTGTGGCGTTCTCTGTATTTCCTGGATTTGAATGTTGGCCTGCCCTACTAGGTTGGGGAAGTTCCCCTGGATGATATCCTGAAGAGTGTTTTCCAACTTGGTTCCATTTTCCCCCTCACTTTCAGGCACCCCAATCAGATGTATATTTGGTCTTTTTACATAATCCCATACTTCTTGCAGGCTTTGTTCATTTCTTTTTCATCTTTGTTCTTTTGGTTTCTCTTCTCGCTTCATTTCATTCATTTGATCCTCAATCGCAGATACTCTTTCTTCCAGTTGATCGAGTCGGTTACTGAAGCTTGTGCATTTGTCACGTATTTCTCGTGTCATGGTTTTCATCTCTTTCATTTCGTTTATGACCTTCTCTGCATTAATTACTCTAGCCATCAATTCTTCCACTTTTTTATCAAGACTTTTAGTTTCTTTGCGCTGGGTACGTAATTCCTCCTTTAGCTCTGAGAAATTTGATGGACTGAAGCCTTCTTCTCTCATCTCGTCAAAGTCATTCTCCGTCCAGCTTTGATCCGTTGCTGGCGATGAGCTGCGCTCCTTTGCCGGGGGAGATGCGCTCTTATTTTTTGAATTTCCAGCTTTTCTGCCCTGCTTTTTCCCCATCTTTGTGGTTTTATCTGCCTCTGGTCTTTGATGATGGTGATGTACTGATGGGGTTTTGGTGTAGGTGTCCTTCCTGTTTGATAGTTTTCCTTCTAACAGTCAGGACCCTCAGCTGTAGGTCTGTTGGAGATTGCTTGAGGTCCACTCCAGACCCTGTTTGCCTGGGTATCAGCAGCAGAGGCTGCAGAAGATAGAATATTTCTGAACAGCGAGTGTACCTGTCTGATTCTTGCTTTGGAAGCTTCCTCTCAGGGGTGTACTCCACCCTGTGAGGTGTGGGGTGTCAGACTGCCCCTAGTGGGGGATGTCTCCCAGTTAGGCTACTCAGGGGTCAGGGACCCACTTGAGCAGGGAGTCTGTCCCTTCTCATATCTCAACCTCCGTGTTGGGAGATCCACTGCTCTCTTCAAAGCTGTCAGACAGAGTCATTTGCGTCTGCAGAGGTTTTGGCTGTGTTTGTTATTGCCCTGTCCCCAGAGGTGGAGTCTGCAGAGACAGGCAGGTTTCCTTGAGCTGCTGTGAGCTCCACCCAGTTCGAGCTTCCCAGCAGCTTTGTTTACCTACTTAAGCCTCAGCAATGGCGGGCGCCCCTCCCCCAGCCTCGCTGCTGCCTTGCCTGTAGATCGCAGACTGTTGTGCTAGCAATGAGGGAGGCTCCGTGGGTGTGGGACCCTCCCGGCCAGGTGTGGGATATGATCTCCTGGTGTGCCTGTTTGCTTAAAGCGCAGTATTGGGGTGGGAGTTACCCGATTTTCCAGGTGTTGTGTGTCTCAGTTCCCCTGGCTAGGAAAAGGGATTCCCTTCCCCCTTGCGCTTCCCAGGTGAGGCAATGCCTTGCCCTGCTTCAGCTCTCGCTGGTCGGGCTGCAGCAGCTGACCAGCACCGATCGTCCGGCACTCCCCAGTGAGATGAACCCAGTACCTCAGTTGAAAATGCAGAAATCACCGGTCTTCTGTGTCGCTCGCGCTGGGAGTTGGAGACTGGGGCTGTTCCTATTCGGCCATCTTGCTCCGCCCTGTCAGGTCTTTGTCTTTTCATTCTGCCTACCCTCAACAATGATTTATTGTCGAAGACCTACTGTGGACCCTGGGATAAATTATACAGAGAAGGAGAGCCTTGTTGCCAAAAAGTATTAAAGATATAGTGATTTGAGATTCTTACCTTCAAAGAAGAGTTGAAGGAACTGAAGAAATGATCTGGAATTATGGATTTGATTTTTGGATGAACACTGAACTATTGTAAGACGTGGTAGAGTTAGTTGACAATCTGAGGCTTTCGTTCTCCCATTCATACATGGAACTTTAGGTAAAATGTACTAGAAATAAGCCAGATACTATTTCTAGTCCTGAAGTCATCCTGAATGGTGTCTTCAGAATGGATGTCATTCTCAATGATAATCAGGTGATTTGCTAAGATTAGAAGAGGAAATAAATCAGCTAAGCAAGGCTTATGTCATTCACAAGACACCAAAGTGAATATCAAGAACATTATCAAGGCAGGTGTTCCTATCTACGTATAGTGTTGTAAACCAGTAACAAAAGTAGACTGTATATGTAGTTACCCAGTTGAATATTTAAATGTATCCTTATTTGACTGTGCAATCGCACAGCCAAATATATTCAAGGGCGGTTTCTTTTATAAGAAAAAAAAAGTAAATGAAATGCTCAATGATGACATTAGCTCAATTTTATGTTTGAAAATTTACTTGCACCCAAGTGAGAAAATACAAAATTAAAGTTCTCACTGCAACAACAATGGAACCTACTAACAAGGAGAGGCTGTGCCACACATGCTGGGACTACATGGGATGTGGGTCCTGAAACCTAGACCAGAGAATTGGCTGCAAATTTATTATTGCCCTTCACCTAGAGCTTAAAAACCAAAAAGCTTTCTCTAGGAGTTATGCAAACAGCCTTTATCTTGAGAGTTATACCCAGCAGTACGTCTTGGATGGCACCAACTGAAAGGTTTACAGAAAAAAAAGGTACTATTTGTTGAGTGTCCTGGTACTGGCTAGACTCATGTATGAATGTTACCTATGAATAATTTTATCTTTCTTTATCTCCTACCTCTGGCCTACCATGACAACTCCATCAATTCAAAAAGATGAGACGATGCCTATGCAAGAGTGGGGAAGTGGGACCTCAGACCCTGTGGCCCTGCTGCCAACCTTGCTTGGTTATTGGAGCCCAGGGGTGACTAGAGAAGCCCCTGACCATGGTAACACTCAATACTTTTCAATGCCCATGGCTAGGATCCTGATCTATCTCTTTCCTTTATAGCTATCTAGAGCCTTGGGAATGCCTGGCATAGATTTTCCACATCCAAATCAGCCTAGAAAAACCCAGGTTCCTCTGTCCTTTCTATAGAAAGTTCTGAGTTCCTCAGTTCAGCTGGAGCTATGGGAACAATACTGGGAACTCTTACTTCCTTTGGGAAACGCCTGTGCAAATCCAGGTGTAGGAAAATGGAACTCCGTATAGTGGAACAGAGTTTGAGGGCTGTTCAGTTAGAATTGCCCTGCTGTGGCTTAGTCCCTTCCCACTATTTTCTGTTGCGCACTGTAGGGATATAGGTGATAAAGAAAACAAGCATTGCCAGTGCCACCTCTGTTACCTACATACGATTTACTCATTTAATCATTTATTCAACAAATTCTTATGGAAAGTCTATTATTGTGCTGTGCTAGCCTCTTTGGGACATTCAAAGATGATTAAGACATGCTCCATACCCTAAAGGGAGTCATTGTGTCATTTGAGAGATGACACACATACAACTATCCATCACATCAGCCAGAAGTGAAGAGTGGTGCTTAGGGAGAAACCTAAGCACCATGGGTTTCAGATTTGAGGGAGACTTCAGAAAAAGAGTGATAGTTGAACTAAGCCTGGAAAGGGAAGCAGATGACGCTGGGCACGGATAGCTACAAGACACTGGTGACAAGATGACAGTAGATTGAGAGCAAAAGCAGGGTTTTGTTGTTGTTGTTTTGTTTTGTTTTGCAGGTAGTGGGAGGGTGAGGTAGCAGGTAGGAGGTGGGGGAGAGATATGGAGATAATGCCACTGATTCTGGACACGTTGATTTTGAAATTGTAGTTAGGTATCCTGGTAGGACTTTCCTGCAAGCCAAAAAAACAAAACAAAACCACAAAAATAGAAGACACTAGAGTCTTGAGAAATTTTAAACTTGGGATCATTCATCTGTACAAAGAGGCCTGTTGTGATATTGGATGTTGCCTAGGAACTGGGGCTAAGCACTACAGTGAAGCAATTAACACTCTAAGCAATAGATGCTAATGTCTTCATTACTTGCAGGCAGCCCATATTCCAGTACACAGGGAGAAACTCAGCCTGTTCTCTGCAGAGCTGCTGGGAAAGTTCAGAACTTTGGGGAGACTCTTAGCTAGATTAGAGCAGGAAGGATGGTCTTTGGGAAGGGGATAATATTTGGGGCATTTTGGTGCAGTGCTCCTCATGACTAGAAACTGATTTGTCCCTTTAAACAAGCAAACCATCGAACCAACAAACCTAACCTGCCCTTTCTTCCTGATCCAGAACCATTTTGAGGTTGACATAAGTACCCCTTTTCTCCTTTTGCTATCTGGTGAACGCCATCTTCTCAGAATGATGTAGACACGTGTTCTAGCCCTTCTGTGATTTGTCCACTGCTGTGCTATTATAAGCATTATTGATCACACCATCCATTAGGGCACCATACACCGTAAATAATTTATCTCTTCAGGCATGAGCTCGTCTCTGCCACAGATGCCATCAGCAAGAATCCCCTTCAGGAGGTTTGTTCTGAAGGAAAAACAACCGCATTGCAGATATAGTTTGAGCACACAAGGCCCAGGAAGAAATGAAAATAATGACTGAGCAAACCCTGTGCCTGGAGACTGCATTCTACTGGGGATGTTCTGTCAGAGGCAGAACAGGTCTGAGGGTTTTCAGACCAGCATTCCTCCTACAGAAAGCATGCTGTCTTGACAAATAGGTATATGCCTAGTCTTTCTAGCTGAGGAAGTTTGTTTAGGCAGCATGTCAATATTTGTTGGACATACTAGAGCAGTTCTAGATGTTATAATTGATGGGAGCTGGAGGGACAGAGGAAGGGCAGGAACAGGCAGCAAAAGAAAGAGAAGACATTGTCTTATATCTGTATGGACCTTAAAATTCTATTGGCCAAACAGGAAAGCACATATAATCAAAACTGCAAGATCTCTAGCAAGAACAAACACATGAACAAAAGAAGGCAAGAGGATTTAAGTTCAGATTGCGCCTATAACTTGCTGACAGACTGTATAACAATAACAGTGCTCAGATTTTAGGCTTTAAGTTGGTTTGTCAAGGAGGAAGAGCCATATAGCTATATAGACAGAGAGGAAGGTAGGGAAGAGGTGGTCATAGGGGAGGAGGATGGGTATGCAAAAGGATGCATTTGGAAGCTCAAGAATCATGGATGCCAGCAAACAGATTTCAGCTGGGGCAGAGATTCCATGATGTAAAGCCAGAGAGTAACAAGTCAGCATTGTGGAAGGGGGCTGTTTTTTATGGCCTTCCCACACAACACTAGAGTCAGGGGAATCTTTCATAGGTAGAGAAGACCTGGGGAAAAATTCACCTTTTCTCCCTTTTTAAATCCTTCTTTCATGAGCTTCCTGGGACTTCCCTTCTACTGTAGGTTCTTGCAGAGAAAAAACAAACATTAAGCTCACTTACAATACATTTATATGCTAACAGTATTAGTCTGTACTCATGCTGCTAATAAAGACATACCTAAGAGTGGGTAGTTTATAAAGGAAAAAGGTTTAATTGACTCACAGTTCCACATGGCTGGGGAGGCCTCACAATGATGGTGGAAGGCGAATGAGGAGCATAGTCACGACTTTCATGGTGGCAGGCAAGAGAGCTTGTGCAGGGGAACTCCCCTTTATAAAACCATCAGATCTCGTGAGACATGTTCACTGTCATGAGAACAGCACAGGAAAGACCCACCCCTTGATTCAATTACCTCTCATCGGGTCCCTCCCACAACAAGTGGGAATTAGGGGAGCTACAATTCAAGATGAGATTTGGGTGGGGACACAGTCAAACCATATCAGTACCCCTCTGAGTAAGTTAGGATGGAGACAAGAAAACAGCCCAAGTCAGGTAGTTCAATAAAGAAAATGAATAGGAAAACTAGCTACAAATGGGTTGTGAGAGCTGAAAAGCAAACAGGAGATGTAGAGGCAAAGATTAGCAATGGCAAGAACTAGAGGCATCAAGGAGATGCACCTTGACCAGTCGGACAACACTGGAGGCCTTGTGTGACCACAGGGGAAATGTGGACACTGCCAGAGACCCCCAGACCGAGAGAGAGAGGGGTGGGAATACTACCACTTCTTTCCCCTGTCCTCTAATTCCTGCTAGGACTTCCCTTTGGCCTAACTCAACTGGAAGCCAGCTGGTCAGGACCCCTAGGAAGTGTGTTTGTAGGTATGAGCAGGAGAAGGTGGGGAATGATTGACATTCCCTTGCATAGTATTTGTTGATGATTCTCAAAGAGAAGCAATGTTTGTCTCCAGTAAATAGATTTATAATGGTGGAATTAGGCATGAATTGAGGCAATATTTGGGAGCAAGTTCTTTTTTTTTTTTTTTTTTTTTTTGAGACGGAGTCTCACTGTGTCGCCCAGGCTGGAGTGCAGTGGCCGGATCTCAGCTCACTGCAAGCTCCGCCTCCCGGGTTTTTACGCCATTCTCCTGCCTCAGCCTCCCGAGTAGCAGGGACTACAGGCGCCCACCACCTTGCCCGGCTAGTTTTTTGTATTTTTTAGTAGAGACGGGGTTTCACCGTGTTAGCCAGGATGGTCTTGAACTCCTGACCTCGTGATCTGCCCATCTCGGCCTCCCAAAGTGCTGGGATTACAGGCTTGAGCCACCGCGCCCGGCCGGGAGCAAGTTCTTAGTGACTGCTGTGGTCTGAATGTTTGTGTCCTCCCAAACACATATGTTGAAACCTAGTCTCCAACATGGTGCAATTAAGAGATGGGGCCTTGGGAGGTGATTAATGGGGTCTGTGCTCTTATACAAGAGGCCCAGGAGATATTGCTCATCTTTTCCACCAAACGAGGATGCAGCAAGAAGGGGCCATCTATGAAGCAAAGAGCAAGCCCTCACAGACACCAAATCTGCTGGTGCCTTGATCTTGGACTTCCCAGCTTCCAGAACGGTTGCTTATACATTTCCGTTGCCTACAATTACCAAGTCTAAGGTATTTTATTACAGCAGCCTAGTACAGTAACTCTGCAATTAACACTACTCAGTCCTCTGCTGGTCTTCTGGTAGAGCATACTCTGCTAAAATCAGTGTGGTTCTGTAGGTAGGGAGTTGCCCAGATCTTCTCTGAGCAGTCTGAGGTTCCTTCCACCATGATTGCCTAAAGTTTAGCTCAGTGAAGAATCAGCAATCACTTGTCTTGACCCAATAATACAAGAGCTAGAAGCTCAGTTAAAGCTCAGGAGGTGCTGATCAAAGTCTATGGTTTCTGCTTCTCTAACTCAGTCCTAGAGATGAAGGCTTATGGTCTAGAAAAGTCTACAGCCTCCCTTTCCTTACAAAGATCCTCTACTGTTGTTTATGAGCCCCTCTTGTTCCTCAGGGATCTTGCACATCCCAGAGGAACAATCTTGGCCTGTCTGAGTCTCTTAGGTTTGATCTAAGTAACAGATTCAACCACATATGAGTTCTATCAAGGCCGGATGGACACTCATGGATACTGGGTCTCTCACAGAAATCCTGTCTCCAAGGAGATGCTATTTCATAACCTTTAGGGGTTGTATGCCTTTACATTAAATATTTCAAAATTATTTCAAGTGGTGGTCATGACAAGAGATGATAATAAGAGGACAGGGAGATTCTATTTTATTTTATCCCAAGAAGCTAATGTTGATGTATATTGCATTGATTTAATATAGTTCACTTAATATGATTGATCAACCACAAGGAAGATGGCCTTTATGAAGACATGGTTCTTACTCTTATGCCAGTTTAGTCAGGGCTAAGAAGAGGATGTCAGGTATTTGCTGGTGGTAGAGGCTGTAATAAGTTCAGGACTGTGCAGGCAGATCATTGCTTTCAGAGAGTGGGATATGATGACTGTGCTATTCATCTGTTTAGTGCTATTGCCGCAATTTGCTGGTTCTTAAACAGAGCTTTACAAAATAGGCTTGTTGTTAGGCCAGGCTGCTAATTGTGCTAGTAATTAAAAATTGGCAGTGCTGAGATTGGCCCATATTCCCTACCTCAAAACCTTCCAAGTCAGCGTTTGCCTTTCACAATGAGCAAAACACCTGCTCTGTTTCCTCCACTCATTTTCTAGGACCTTCAAATGCCACTCAGTTGATGCTTTCACAGAGCCTGGAAAGATTTCTGGTGTTTCATTCAGAAAGACTGTATGTACACTGGAGAAAGCAGGACTATATATAGCCAGGGCCGAGCAGAGGGTGACCTCCGTGAATGCTCCAAGGAGCCAAGGGCATGACTGTGCTCATGGCCTCAGATCACCCTCCTGCCAAGATTCTTTGATGACACCAAGTTTTGCTAAGATTTTCTGGCTCTGGGAGCCCGTGTGTCGATTCTTGGAGGTTGAGAGCCACGTGGCAGCCTGCAGCTTGCCGGCTTGTCTGTGCATGCACACTCACGCACTCACATCCACTCAGAGTTGATGCGTCATCCTCCTATATTTATCCAGTTGCTGTTTCAGTGGCTCTGAGAAGTGTCTGGAGAAAAGCAAAGCTGCCTCCTCCTGCTATGCAAGCTGTCTGAGCTCCAGAGACAGGCTCTACTGTCTCGTTCTGTGTGTGTGGAGAAGGGGCATGCAGAGCATGGTTCCCAGAGTGCCTGGGTAACTAATGAGATGCCCTCTTTTCTCCCCCAGCCAGTCTAGAACTTACAGTTCAGGAGCAGGCAGCTTTGGCACTCTAGCCACAGCCCCAGTGTTTTTGCTTACGCCCAGTTAGGTCTAATCGGGAGGGCCATGATGTGAGTAGAATAAACATCTGGGTGCGGAGTTGGCCAGGGCCCTGGGGTAAGAGAAAGTGGGAGCAATAGCTGCAGTAAGGAATGAGTATCTGGAAAGGTATCATTGAGCATAAGAGCTGAAAGGGATCATTGATACCATCTTCCCAAGACAGCTGCTTTACAGGTGAAGAAACTGAGGCCAAGTAGGTGAACAGTCACACAGCACCAGTGCTGATCCTGAAGTGATGCACTTTTAATTCCAGAGCAGTGACTTTCCATGACCCTGTGCCCAGCAGGTGGAGCCTCACCTCACAACTGGCCATTGTCCAGCAAACATCGTGCGGAATGGAAGACCCAAAGACAACGTGCTGAAGACCAACCATGAGTCTCTGTCAGGGGAGCCACTGACAGGTGACAGGAAGTGTGCTGGAGAAGTGACTGCACTCAGGTCTCTGGCTTCTGCTGGGTCTCCTTCCAGCATAGCCTTGCCACCACTCTGTTGCAGAGGCATTGTCACATTCTGCACTCTGGCCACCTCCCAGGCACATCCTTTTACAATCACCACTTTGTGGACAAGCACAGTACCCACAGAATGACTCACTCTAGAAAGATTCAAATAGATATATCCAAATAAATCTGGGCTTCTTTGCCATTTCTTAAAGCCTATTACCTCATGATAACATATGCAAGAGAAAAACAAATGCCATTCCAAATTCTTGAAGAATGATTAATATTTTGAAGCTTTCCTTGAACAGGAGTAAAAGAGAGTTACTGAGAAGTGCCTATCCAAACTTGCAACAAATCCACTTTTCCATTTCTGTCTCCCCACAGCTCATGGCAGCTACTGAAATTTCTCCTCTTTTTCAAAATCTCCAGCCTAAGGTGCCTCTCTTGACATCCCTCTCTCTTGCTATCCTTGCTGAGTTCTAGATGTTTTCATTGCCTCCTTAGGAGGCTCCATGCCCTTTCCCATGTAGATCAAGTAAACCTCTCTTTACTTTCTCCCCATACTTTATCTTTCCTACCCATTTCTCTGACCAGCACACCAAAGGCATCCAAAGGCATAGAAATTGGGCCACTGAAACAATAATCTTCCCTAAAATATGGTGAAGGGGATGATTGTAAATTCTTATGCTTTGTATTTAAAACAAATCTTCGTCACATGAAAATCCAAATCTGACTGATCTTCAACCAGTTGTACTTGGTTGGGTTGCTCCATTATTGAATTCCTACAGTGCTGGAAGTGATACAATATTAATTAAGGACTCTTTAAAGATGATGCTTCCTTATTTCAAATAGGCTTCCACTGCCTCTCAGCCAGGGGAAGTACCAGCTTCTCCCCTGGAGAGCACTCTTGTTAGGATGTTATGGGTGCATTACCAGCTGCCTGTTGCCAGTGGGATTGGTGTCTCCTTTTTCACAAGGTTCCGGTCAAATCTTAAACAAATTCTGAAGAACAATAAACCCTTCGGGAATTTTCACTCTATGTGCAGTGTGTCTGTAAACCAGGAACCAGTAGGCATAGAGCATTTGACATAATTTCTTGCATTGTAGGGAACCTTCTTTCTCCCTCATGCGTTCCTGCTTTGGACCATATGATAGGAGTTTTCATTCTTTTGAAAGCATTGGGAAAAGTAGCTTCAGCCCCTCTCAGCCCTGTTCACTTTTCCCTGAGGGACTAGTCATGATTTAGTTGTCTGGTGAAGTGGGGAGTTTCTCCAGGCTCATGGGAAACTCTGCTCTTCCTGTCCCTTCTTCTTCGGATCTCCCGCTGAGGGTAGGTGTGTTTTGCTCGCCTCCTGTCTTGTGGGTGGCAGTCATGATGGGGTTAGGACCCAGCTCTGCTTCCAGGGCCAGGTCTCAAATCCTAGCTCTCACTTTGTTCCAATGTAGGGACATAGCAGATGCAGATGATGCAGCTGTTTTGCTCTGTGTGTGTGCTCTGTAGAGCCAACCCTTCCTTTGGTGAGATGTACCGAGTTTTAGACCTAGGGAAAAACATTAGAGAGTCTGCCTGTGCCACAGTTAACTCCTACTCTTCAATCCAACTTATCCTTAATAAAACAGGTTTTTAGCCAGGCATGGTAGTGCACACCTGTAGTCCTAACTACTAACTACTTGGGAGGTTGAAGTGGGAGGATCACTTGAACCCAGGAGCTCAAGGCTGCAGTGAGCTATGATTGTGCTACTGCACTTTAGCCTGGGCAACAGAGTGAGACCCTTATCTCTTAAAAAAAAAATCAGATTTTTTTAATCTTCACTTGTCTGATTTCTCCAATTGTTTCTCAGTAGTACTTGTGAAACCGTAGTATCTTCATTCAATTAACATAAAGTAATATTCAACTACCAATGCTGTAAATACCCCTAGGGAGGGAATACATTAACTCATAACCCCTTATGATGAGTGAACCTATGTCATGCAATTAGCATTATCCAGTCACCTACCATGAATGAGTTTAAAGCCAAGAAAAACAGCAGGATCATCCTAGATGAATTCTTAGGATGCTATCAAGGGTGGAGATGAAGACCCCACACCCCATGATACAACTTACAGTGTATTTTTATCTCAGTGCTTGGCAGACTGGGAAAATGCCCTCTTCCTCCTGGTGAGCCTGGATGTGTGTTGATACCAGCACAGTGGTGTGGAGAAGGGGGTGCCTTGGGGTCAGACTGCTTGAGTTCATCTTTTCTCTACCCCAACCATAGGACTTTGGGATGCTTACTTAAACTCTTTTGGTCTTCCATTTCTTACCTGGGAAATTGAGATAATACCTAGTAGGATCATTGTGAGGAATAAAATGAAAGAATTGTATGAAGATCTTTGAACAATGCCTGACAAGTAGTCAGTGCTCAGTAAATGTCAGTGATTATTATGAATAGTAAGAAAATATTTTTCTGCCACCTAAAAATTTTCCTTGAGGACACATCTTTAGAATGTGTCAGTGGGAAAGTATGCTATCCTTTAAAAATAATTTTGTTTTGCAAACATTTTAGAACAAACACTTTTAGTGAGAAACAGCTATATTGCTTTCTGGCAAATATGAATTAGGATTTACTTGTTAAAAAATAGAAATACGACTTCTATTACTTTCTCCACTCATGCCATCTCCAGAAACATTTCTTAGCTACTTTAACCCAAAGACACACATCAGACCCAAGATCTAGTGACACCTGCCTCTGGAAGGTCTCCACCTGGGCCCCTCAGTGGAGGCATTTCTAATTTTGAAATGAGCTGTGTGGTTCAAAAGCTCTATGCTTTCCAACAAGTAGATGATTGATAAGACTTTCTTGTTCACTGATCAAGCTTGGTAAAAAGGAAAAACAGGAACTAAAAATACCCTTTGCGTTTGAACTGGGGGCACTGAAAGTACAAGGAGGCCAAGATTTACATAATTATATATTTATTTTATTTATTTATTTATTTTTGAGACAGGTCTAGCTCTGCTGCTAAGACTGGAGTGCAGTGGTGCCATCATAGCTCATTGTGACCTCGATCTCCTGGGCTCAAGCAATTCTCCTACCTCAGTCTTGAGTAGATAGGACTATAGGTATGCACCACCATGCCCGGCTAATTAAAAAAATATGTTTTTGGAGAGCTGGGGTCTTGGCATGTTGCACAAGCTGGTCTCAAACTCCTGACCGCAAGTGATACTCCTGCCTCACTTGGCTGCTAAAGTCCTGGGATTACAGGTGTGAGCCATAGTGCCTTGTCCACATAATTATATATTTAATTGGTAGTTTGAAGTAAAATTATCCTGAAATCTAGGTATTTTTGTTGTCACGTGTCATAAACTTGTAAATTGTTGCTACAACAAGAATAGAATGCCTTTTTGTTGAATTTTTTTTAAAAAAACTCAACATTCTGGCCATTATACCATCTAGGAATTTTACAACCTATAGAACTATCAAGACAGAAATTAATTTGAAGGTCACATCAGCCTTCACATGAATTTTCTGTAAAATCGAGATGACATTTTACATGTTAACTAAGTAAAGGTGACATAATAAATGATGGTCATTTAGGTTCTGTTTCTCTTTTCCAGCTGGAAAGCCCATGTGAGAGGTACTTTAGGGAAACTCTCACTGAGTCAGTCCTCCACCTTTTCATGCCAGGGAATCCTGATGTTACTCAATGCATTTGTCATACATTGTACTTCTACTGAACAAATAAACTAAAAGTCACTAACCTGAAGCAAAAAGTTATCAGGCTGGGAATACGGATTTTTCTTTTTTTTTTTTTTTTGAAACGGAGTTTTGCTCTTGTTGCCCAGGCTGGAGTGCAATGGCGCAATCTCCGCTCACTGCAACCTCTGCCTCCCGGGTTCTAGTGATTCTAGATTCTCCTGTCTCAGCCTCCCGAGTAGCTGGGATTACAGGCCTGTGCCACCACACCCAGCTAATTTTTGTATTTTTAATAGAGATGGTGTTTCATCATATTGGTTACGCTGGTCTTGAACTCCTGACCTCAGGTGATCTGCCCGCCTTAGCCTCCCAAAGTGCTGGGATTACAGGTATGAGCCACTGTGCCCGGTGGAAATATAGATTTTAAACTTAGCATATGAACGAATGTGGAGAGTAATAATGGCAGAAAATTGATATCTTTTATTGCAAATCTTCCATCTGCACCTAAGAGATAGAGGTCTTAGACCTGAGAGCCTAAGCTAGTGTCCTGGGTTAGACAGCTACTAAATTCAAGATCCTCTTGCTAATAGACAAAGTAAACCAAGAGTAAAAGCAATAAAGTCATCATTTCATGAAAGAATCCAGTCCTTTTTTTTTTTTTTTAAATGATTAAGAGAATATTTATTTAAGTAAGAATACACACAGTTGGCCAGCTGTGGTGGCTCACACCTATAATCCCAGCACTTTGGGAGGCTGAGGCGGGTGGATCACTTGAGGTCAGGAGTTCCAGACCAGCCTGGCCAACATGGCAAAACCCTGTCTTTACTAAAAATACAGAAAACTAGCCAGGTGTGGTGGCACTCGCCTGTAGTCCCGGCTACCTGGGAGGCGGAGATGTGAGAATTTCTTGAACCAGGAGGCTAAGGCTGCAGTGGGCAGAGATCACGCCACTGTACCCCAGCCTGGGTGACAGACTAAGACCCTGTCAAAAAAAAAAAAAAAAAAAAAAAAAAAAAAGAATGCGTATAGTCATCATTGCCGTTGCCAGACTTGACATGAGATGTTAAATGTTCAACCCAATTTTCCTTCCTGGATAAGTTTTTCTTTTCTATCCCTGTCAGTTTTGAAAACACAATACTAGAAGAAGAGGGGCCCAATTCCACAGAGAGCTCCCAAGAGAGGGTTTTTGGGAGCGGGTCTGAAATCAAGATAGACACTTGCTGATCTTGCATAGGTCCAACAAATCAAGGCAGTATCTTGGATGAGCCCTTGGTGGTTAGGGTTGTTGTACTGAAGCAGTATTCCTGTGTAGGCCAGGCCCTTATGGCCAATCACTCAGCTTGTGCCCACTGGGTCTCCAGAGATATGTTATATTCAGCTGGGTCAAGGGTTGAGGGCAGAGTGGCCAGGCGCGATGGAGTATACTTTGGGAGCTACATCTTGGTGACCCAGCCCAGATCCTATTCTTTGTGTTCTTTTTGGGATTCCAGTGCTTTCATGAGTAAGCATTCTCCCCGATAACAGAATCTTATATATTGGAAAATAGCAAAATATCCCAGGCAGATTCTCTCTTTTGCATATAAATCTTAAGGGGAGAGTGAAGCAAGAGTGGTAGATGTGGAAGTTGGCAGAGCAGCTAGCGAGGTGCTCAGTGGAGACACTAGCTTGGGGAGCAATGAGAAGTTGGCCTCAGAAGGCAATGAGATGTCCAGGGCCAGGGGTGCCACTGGGATCTGAGAGCCTGAACAACTATGGACGCCTCCCCCACTCCCCAGTTCTCCACAAGGCGTGGTTGTGTAGCTGCTGAATGTTGCTTTCCATTTCCTCACTTTCTGGTGTATTCTTACAATAACCCCCAACCACCAAATGGGTCTGTGTCCCTTGAACCCAAAAGAGTCTAACATTGGGTCACAGTTTCTATCAAGGATCTGAGGACTAGGGGCAATTTAGTGTCCCTATATGTTAGGACTCCCACTTAAAGAACTTGGTTTTTTGATCCCAACAAGTTCCCTGCAAAGAACTCTATATTCTCTCTCTTCAGTGAGTGAAATAATAAAAATGCAAATCTCTACTCGTCCCCTGTGTGTCAAAGACATTCCTTTTCAAGGAGGTTCATTCTGAAGTGACCTCTGAGTGACAGTACAAAGTAGTAGACAGTAGCTTAGGCATTTTCAAAGGAACGGGTATGCCTAACAGTATCTAACATTTACTGTGTGGTTCTTTAGGCTCTGCACTGAATATACATTACCTAATCTAATTCTCACCACAACCCTTTCAGATGGGTATTATCCTGTTCCCTGTTTATATTTTAGTAAGTGACTGGACATCACCCAATTAGTTAAGTGGTAGAATTGGGGTTCAAATTTGGTTTTAACTGTAGAGCCTGAATTCTTAACCAGTGCGCTATACTAGAAGCAAACTCTGAAAAACACATCTCATCCAATTTCTTGACAGGATATTTCTGTTCCCAGTAATTTATTCTATTAGCAGGTCCAAGTAGCTGAGCCTTTGGGCAACTCCCAGGCCTTTCTGCAGTGGCCTCCTGTGACCCCTGCACTGTCTGGTGGAACCAGGGTGTGTGTTTTGTGTTCCACTCAAAAATCACAAGGGATAACCTGCCTCTCTCAGCTTGCTCTTTGAACGCTTTAACCCAGATTTTTCGAAGTCTCTACTTTTACCTGGTTCTTGCTTTTTGCTGCAATTTCCAAGGGATCCCTGCCTTCAGGCCTTTTTTCCACCTGGGGAGAGATGATGTGCTATCATATGATTTTATTAGATAAGAGAAATACGCCCAACATGTGCTGTAGCTTTAAGATAGCAGGTTGCAGTGGCTTTTTCGGTGGTGAAACATTTCCAGAAATAAGAAAATAAGTCCCATCACCAGGTCTCTAGCTGTGTTTCTTCACAATGGCACCAGACAGAAGCTCTGGAAAATGGAACATATAATGTGTCATCCCCCAATGAGGCCTCATTGGCAGAAACACCAACAAAAAACACACAACTCTGTTATGATAATGTCAAGCATCTCTCATCAGTATGCCAGCTCCAGGGCCTCAGTCAACAGACGTGAATGGAAGGATAGTGGTAATTCTCTCAATTGTTCACTCTGGGGACATTTTCATTCAGATGCTTATGTGTGTTTCACTTGATCCTTCTTACAGCCTCAGTGGGAGGCTGGGTCAGAACGGGGACAGTTTCCCAAGCCGATAACGACTTCCTAGAAGGAAATCTAGGGATTTTTCTCTCTTAGCCACAGATTCACAAACATACCTATTCTTTAGTTGTCTGTAATGCCATTAACAGCAATTATTTCAATCTATGTGTATAGCATTACATGTTTGAACATAGATATATTTGCTTTATATGCACCTTTGTGAGAACACACCTCTTGCTTACAATAGTCAAACTGTGTCTTTGTTTTAGTGTCCTAATTGAAAAACATGCACATAGACCAAAAGAGGTGAACACAGATTCTCAGGGAAGGGGTGGAAAAAGGGAGTGAGTATGTGGAGGGAGTTTTTTTCAGAATCACCTGGGGATTTATTCAAAGTGCCTTTCCCTTGCTGCCCTGACCACCCCACTGCACCCCAGGAGGAATCATTACAGTTGAGGGCATGCTGAATCCCTCAGACACACTGGAGTGGAAAAATTCTTCACTTACTACAATATAAAATATTTTCAATGAAACTATGATAACTAGGTGCCTGGGAATGGATTACTTTTGTAGCAGGTATGATTCTCAGTCTACAAATTAAGTTATGCAAGCAATACTAAATCTCTTTATTTTCTAGAAATCAATTAAATAATCTCTCCAGGCTCATGAGAAAATATAATCTGAGTCATTCTCCAGGCCTCCCCTCCCTTCTCTAGGTCATGTCAGTGCCCAGCATATTCTGCAATGTGAAGGTGTCTATGGAGACTCGGTGTTTTCGTCTGTTCCACAGGTTTCCACTAAGACTTCCATTGTCCATGATCTTAAGGGCTTTTCAGGACTGCTGACATTTTGATGCTTCCAAGCCATGCCTAAGACAGGGGACTCTCTTGTAAGGTGGCTTAGGGGTGTTGTTTGCCTAGATATTGCATGCAGCTCTTTCTCTATAGGTTCTTGCAAGGGAGGAGACCACCCCTCATACTGTCTTATGCCCAATTTCTGCTTCCAAAGAAAGAAGAAGTGAAAACTAAATGGCAGAAATGGAATCCACAGGCAGACAGCCTGGTACCGCACCTGGGGTCTGGTAGTTAAAAATCAGCCCCTGACCTAACTGCTTGTGTTATCTATAGATTTCAGACATTGTATGGAAAAGCATCATGAAAACCCCTGTCCTGTTCTGTTCCATTCTGATTACTGGTGCATACAGTCCCCAGTCACGTACCCACTACTTGCTCAATCGATTACGACCCTGTCATGCGGACCCCCTTAGAGTTGTAAACCCCTAAAAGAGACAGGAATTGCTCACTCGGGGAGCTCGGTTTTTGAGACGTAAGTCTTGCTGATGCTCCCAGCCGAATAAAGCCTTTCCTTCTTTAACTCCATATCTGAGGGGTTTTGTCTGCGGCTCATCCTGCTACACTTGCAGCATCTTTTCTTGTCTATTCCAAGGCCTCCCTTCATCTCCAGTTCTGGTGCAGGAACCTTTTTTCTACTCTAGGAAGCCTTCTATTCCTCCAGTTATCCTTTTTATTTCTTTTAACAAGTCTCCCATTTTTTTCTTCTTTATTGTAAACCCTCTAAGTTCTACTGTGAGCTCAGGCTTCTGAAAACAAAACCCAGAACTTCTATTTTGAGACAGAGTTTCACTCTTGTTGCCCAGGCTGGAGTGCAATAGTGCAACCTTGGCTCACTGCAACCTCCACCTCCCAGGTTCAATTGATTATCCTGCCTCAGCCTCCTGAGTAGCTGGGATTACAGGCATGTACTACCACACCCGGCTAATTTTATATTTTTAGTAGAGACAGGGTTTCCCCATGTTGGTCAGGCTGGTCTCAAACTCCCAACATCAGGTGATCCGCCAACCTTGGCCTCAAAGTGCTGGGATTACAGGTGTGAGCCACTGTGCCTGGCCTAAAACCCAGAACTCCATGGAGTTCTTTCTGCTTTCTGTCCCACCACATAATTTCCTTGAGCCCATATGAAACACAGAGCCAGTTCCAAGTTTGACTGAGGGAAAGATACAGAAAAGAAAAAAAAAAATTACAATTTAGTGACCCCAAATTTAATTTTTTTCTCATTTTTATATCATCTTTACTAGTGATTCTCAGTTCTAGTTTCCAAATATGCATAGAAAGATGGTTTGGGGCTGTTGCAAAAATTCTCTAAAACTTTCGAAATCAAGTTAATGCTGGAGAAATTTAAAATTCTAAAATAAATAATGGTTCTTGTAAAAGCTCAGAGATTTAAGAGGTTAGAAAAGTACTTCTCCCATTCTAACAACGAGAAAAAAAACTAGATAAACTACAAAATTAACAACGTTTTTGAACCTATGGCAGAACTGATGTTATAGGCAAACAACTGTCTTAAAACCAAGAGAAACACAAGGGCCTGCCGGGAGAAACAGTATTCAAGCATACACTTACCTAGAACAGATGCTGCCAAATGCCATAAAAACCTGGTAAGGAGATTATGCTAGAGATGTTTAAAGAATTGCTAAAGGCCAAGTGTGAGCTAGTGTTAGAGGCATTTGAACCAGAGCAACTCCAAGGGGCTGGGTAAAATAAGGCTGAGACCTACTGGGCTGTGTTCCCAGATGGTTAGGCATTCTATGTCACAGGATGAGATAGGAGATCTGCACAAGGTACGGGTCATAAAGACTTTGCTGATGAAACAGATTGCAGTAAAGAAGCCGGCTAAAACCCACCAAAACCAAGATGGCCACAAGAGTAACCTCTGGTCGTCCTCACTGACACACTTTCACCAGCGCCATGACAGTTTACAAATGCCATGGCAACCTCAGGAAGTTACCCTATATGGTCTAAAAAGGGGAGGCATGAATAACCCACCTCTTATTTAGCACATCATCAAGAAATAACCATAAAAATGGGCAATCGGCAGCCCTCCCTCGGGGCTGCTCTGTCTATGGAGTAGTCATTCTTTTATCCCTCTAATTTCTTAATAAGCTTGCTTTCACTTTACTGTATGGACTTGCCCTAAATTCTTTCTTGCGCAAGATCCAAGAACCCTCTCTTAGAGTGTGGATCAGGACCGGTTTCTGGTAACACTAGCATGGCAGTGTGAAGTCCCACAGGCTGCAGACATAGGAGGGTTCACACTCTCTTACAGTTTTTCCCTCCAAGAACAACAGGAGCTCACAGGGTAGATCAAGGAGAAGCCTCAGAAAATGTCCTCCAAGATGTTGGCTGGAGAAGGGGAACAGCAACCACTGCCCAAACACCACCCTGATACATTGCCTTCATCTTCCCTACCCAACAAAGCTTTAATCTGCAAAGGGAAGTCAGTCAAAACTGTACCCCTGGAAACTGACTGCAGCTAGGAGAGGAGAACATGAGGGAAAAGAAGCTTCACTTTGGGGGAGGGGCAGGAATATTTGCTAGGCCAGCACTACAGCTGGAGAAGTTGCAGGAGCCCCTGAGACCCAGGTTTTCAGTTTCTGCTAAGACTGACGCTTCATAAGAACATAAGAGATTGCCCCTCTCCCTCTCTTGGCCACCAAGCTAACAAGAGTTGCAGGGAAATATAGTTTGGAGAACTACATACAGACTCTCTCCGGAGGATAGCGCAAAGGGGAGACTCAAAACCAAGAGAAGAGACAGAAACAATATATCACTAGTGGAGTTTAAAGCTTCTGGAGCCCTGAGGGTAACCATAGCAATAATAAACTTCCAGTCCAACTCTGGACTAAATTAACACAAATTCCCACATTAAAAGTCTAGCAGAAGGAAAGACATGCTCAGTTCCAAGCATAAAAATATTTACATAGTATCTACTCTCCTATATAACACATTTACCTTTCATCAAAAAATTACATGGTACACAAAAGGCAAGAAAAAACACAGTTTGGAAAGGCAAAGTAATCATCAGAACCAGCCTCATAAACATGTTGGATTTATCAGGGAATTTTAAATAACTATGACAAATATGTTAAAGACTAATGGAAAAGGTGGACAACATGCAAGATCAGATAGAAATTTCAGCAGAGAGATAGAAACAACAAGAAAGAATCAACTGAAAATGCTGGACATCAGAAACACAGTAGCAGATATGAAGACTATCTTTGATGGGCTTACCAGTAGACTTGATATAGTCAAGGAAATAATTAATGAAGTGGAATATAGGTCAATAAAATTTACTCAAACTGAAACACAAGGAGAATGGAGTAGAAAAAAATAGAACAAAGTCTCCAAGAGCTATGGGACAATATTAGACAGTCTAACATATACATAATTTGAAATCCCAGAATGAGAAGAAAGAATAGGTAGAAGAAATGTTTAAGAAATAATTGCTGACAATTTTCTAATTACTGACAGACATTCTTATGTTCTGAATGTATCTCCCTCAGATTCATGTGTTAAAAACTCAATCCCTAATGCAACAATATTGGGAGATGGTTCCTAAAGGGAGGTGTTTAGATTACGAGGGCTCTGCCCTTGTGAAAGGATTAATGCTGCTATAAAAAAAAGCTTGCAGGAGTAGGTTTGTTCCCTTCCACCTCCTGCCATGTGAGGATGCAGCAAGGAGGCCCTCACCAGATACTAGCACCTTGATCTTGGACTTGCCAGCCTCCAGAACTGTGAGAAATAAATGTCTGTTTCTTTAAAATAAATTGTCTAGTCTGTGGTATTTTGTTACAGTAGCCTAAAAGAGACTATGACAGAAATTGGTATGAGAGAAGTGAGGTGTTGCTACAATAAATATCTAAAAATGTGGAAGTAACTTTGTAACTGGGTAATGGGTAGAGGCTGAAACAGTTTTGGAGTGAATGCTGGAAAAAGCCTGTATTGCCATGACAATACATTAAAAGCATTGAGGGCGATTCTGGTGAGGGCTCAGAAGAAGAGAGGTGTAGGAAAAGCTCCAGTCTTCTTGGAGATTACTCAAGTGGTCATGAACAGAATGCTGGTAGAAGTACAGACAGTAAAGGCCATTCTGATGAGATTGTACATGAAAATGAGGAACAAATATTGGAAACTGGAGGAAAGGCCACCTATGTTACAAAGTGGCAAAGAACTTAGCTGAATTATGTTCATGTCCTAGAATTTTACGGAAAAGGCAGAACTTAAATGCGATGAACTAGGATATTTGGCAGAAGAAATCTCGAAGCTGAGAAGTGTTTTAGGATGCTAAGTGACTTCTCTTAATTGCTTATAGTAAAATGTGAGAAGAGAGAAACAATTTAAAGATGGAATTTACAATTAAAGGAAAAGCAGAACATAAACATTTGGAAAATCTCAGTCTGCCATGTAAAGAATAGGAAAACATGTTCAGGAAAGAAAATTACGGGTGTGGCCAAGTGACCATTTGATAAGGAAATTAGTAGGGATAGAAGGAATCCAGGTGCTACTCATCACAGCAACAGGAGAATGGCCCTGAAGGCATTCTGGAGATCTTCGGAGGCCGCCATGCCCACCACAGTCCCAGAGTGCTAGGCCTAGAAATATCATCAGAGTGATCAGATGAAAGGAAATAATATAGTACATAAAGAAATGCAATTGAAAATAGAAAAACAGTACATAAAATCAATGAAAGCAAAGCTGATTGATGTAGTTTGGCTGTTTGTCCCCTCCAAATCTCGTATTAAAATGTGATTCCCAGCGTGATTCCCAGGGTTAGAGGTGGGGCTTGGTGGGAGGTGTTTGGGTCATAGGACAGATCCCTCATGAATAGCTTGGTGCCCTCCCCACAGTAATGAGTTCGCACAAGATCTGGTTGGTTAGAAAGGAGCCTGGCACTTCCTCCTCTGTCTTTGCTCCTGCTCTATGTGACATGTGTGCTCCGCCTTCGCCTTCCACCATGAGTAAAAGCTTTCTCACCAGAAGCCAAGCAGATGCTGCTGCCATGCTTGCACAGCCTGCAGGATTGTGAGCCAAATAATCTGCTCTCTTTATAAATTACCCAGCCTCATGTATTCCTTTAGAGCAATTCAAATGGACTAATACATTGATACTTTGATAAAGTCATAAAATTGATAAGTCACTGGTCAAGCTGGCCAAGAAAAAGAGAGTGAAGACACAATTTCTCAATATCAGGAATGCAACAAGGGACATCACTACTGATCTCACGGATGTTAAAAAGATAATAAGAGAATAGTACAGACAACACTATGTCCATAAGTTCAACAATTTAGGTAAAATGAACCAATTATTTCAAAGAGCCAATCCACCACAATTCACTTAAGAAAGATACCTAAGTTGGGGCTGAGCACCGTGGTTCACGCCTGTAACCCTAGCACTTTGGGAGGCTGAGGCGGGTGGATCATGAGGTCAGGAGATCGAGACCATCTTGGCTAACACGGTGAAACCCCGTCTCTACTAAAAATACAAAAAATTAGCTGGGCATGGTGGCGGGTGCCTGTAGTCCCAGCTACTTGGGAGACTGAGGCAGGAGAATGGCGTGAACCCGGGAGGTGGAGCTTGCAGTGAGCCAAGATTGCGCCACTGCACTCCAGCCTGGGCAACAGAGCAAGAATCTGTCTCTAAAAAAAAAAAAAGAAAGATACCTAACCTGAATATTCCAATATATATTAAAGAAATTGAAACTATAGTTTTAAAACTTCTAAAAAGGAAACTCCTAGTGTAGATGGTTTCACTGGTAAAATCTACAAAACACTTAAGCAAGAAATAATCCCAATTTTACATAATATCTTCCAGAATATAGAACATTTATGAATTCATCTGGTGAGGTCAGCATTATTCCAGGACTCAAACCAGCTTGCACATGGCCAAGAAAAGAAAACTATAGCCCAAGATACCTCATGAAAATAAATGTAAAAAATGCTCAACAAAATATTAGCAAATCAAATCTTGCAATATATTAAAAGGATAGTATATAACCAATTGGGGTTTGTCTCAGATTCCAGGAAAGAAACTCTCGCTTAAATTTTAAAAAATCAATGTAATTCATTATATTATATACATTCATCTCAATAGAAACAAAAAATCAATGAAATTCAACATCCATTCATGATAAAAGTCTCAGAAAACTAGGAATAGAAGAGAACTTTCTTAACTTTATATAGGAAAGCTATGAAAAACCTACAACTAACATCATACTTAAGAGTAAAATACTGAATGTTTTACCCTCCAAAACTGGGAATAAAGCAAGGATGTCCTCTCTGACTATCCCTAATCAACACCAGACTGGAAGTCATAGCCAGTGAAGTAAGCCAAGAAAAACAAATAAACAGCATACAGCTTTGAAAGGAAAAAGATAAGACTGTCTTTAATTGAAGACAACATGGTTATCAATGTAGACAATTCCAAAAATATACAAAACACTCCGAGAACTCATAAGTACATTTAAAAGGGTCAATATACAAAAACCAATCATATTCCTTATCACGCGCATCCGTGTAGAGAGACCACCAACAGGCTTTGTGTGAGCGACAAAGCTGTTTATTTCACCTGGGTGCAAGTGGGCTGAGTCTGAAAAGAGAGTCAGCAAAGGGTGGTGGGATTATCATTAGTTCTTATAGGTTTTGGGATAGGCGGTGGAGTTAGGAGCAATGTTTTGCCGGCAGGGGGTGGATCTCACAAAGTACATTCTCAAAGGTGGGGAGAATTACAAAGAAACTTCTTAAGGGTGGGGGAGATTACAAAGAGCCTTCTTAAGGGTGGGGGAGATTACAAAGTACATTGATCAGTTAGGGTGGGGCAGAAACAAATCACAATGGTGGAATGTCATCAGTTAAGGCTATTTTCACTTCTTTTGTGGATCTTCAGTTGCTTCAGGCCATCTGGATGTATACGTGCAGGTCACAGGGGATCTGATGGGTTGGGCTCAGAGGCCTGACATTCCTATATTCCAGACGTGAATAATTGTCATTTGATATTAAGAAACAAGATCATTTACAATTGCACTGAAAAAGTTAAGTACTTAGGTATAAGCCTATTAAAACATGTGCATGGTCTGTATGTTGAAAACGACCCTGATGAAAGATATTAAAGAAAAATCTAAACACATTGACAGACATACTGTGTTCATGATTTGGAAGCATTAATATTGTTAAGAGGCCGGTTCTCCCAGTCTGATCTGTAGATTCCATGAAATCTCAATCAGAATCTAGTAAGCTTTTTATAGATGATGACAAGCTAATTTTTAAACTTATATAGAAAGGCAAAGGACCTAGAATAGCCAAAGCATGCTGAAAAAGAAAAAAAAAGTTGGAGGATTCACACTCTAGGATTTCAAGACTTATTCAAAAGCTATACTAATCAAGACAGTATTGAATTAGCTAAAGGACAGACACATGGAGCAGGGGAACGAAAAAGAGAATTCATAAATAGATCCACAGAAATATTGTCAGCTGATTTTTAACAAAGCTACCAAGACAATGCAATGGACATAGGATAGTTTAAAAAAAAAATGATGCCAGAATAGTCCATTTGCAATAATGAATCTCCCTGTACCTTAAACAAAAATTAACTAAAAATAGATAATAAACCTAAATGCAAAACATAAAACTATAAAATGTCTAAAAGAAAACATAGAAAATTTGTGTGATCTTGGGTTTGGCAGTGGGTTGTTAGATACAACAATAAAAGCACAATCCATAAAAGAAAAAAACTGATACATTTGACTTTATCAAAATTTAAATCTTTGCTGTGCCAAAGATGCAGTTGAGAAAATAAAAAGACTGGCACGGAGACAAGGCACAGACTGGGAAAAAAGTTGCAAATCACATATTTGACAAAGACTTGTTTCCAGAGTGTATATATAATATGTCTATATATATACACACACACATATATATATATATACACACAATGACATCTTAAAACTCAGCAATAATAAGGAAACAACCCAATCTTACAAATGGGCAAAATATCTGAACAGATATTTCTTTAAGAAGATATCAGTGGCAAATAAATATAAAAGAGGTGTTCAGCATCATTTGTTATCAGAAAATGTAAATGAAAACCATAATGTGATAGCACTACATACCTATCTGAATTGCTAGAATAGAGAAAAACCTGGCAGTATGGTGAGATGCAAAGCAACAGGAACTCTCATTCACTGCTGTTGAGCATACTAAATAAATAGCACAACCAGGTTGGAAGACAATTTGGAAATTTCTTATAAAGTTAAACATATACTTCCCACGTGATCCAGAAATCCCAGTCCAAGGCATTTATCCAAATGAGTTGAAAACTTATGTTCATACAAAAACTCATATAAAAATGTGTATAACGACTTTATTCCCAGTCATTCTAAACCGGAAACAGCTGTGATGTCCTTCAGTAGGTAATGGAATAATGAACTGTGATATATCCATACAGTGGGCTATTACTCAACAATAAAAATAAATGCATTATCGATTTACACAACAACACGGACCTTAAATGTATTCTGTAAGTGAAACAAGCCAGACCCAAAAGGCTACATATTGTATGATTACATTTTTATGACATCATGTAAAAGGCACAACTATAGGGATAGAAAACAGGTCAGTGGTTCAGTGGTTAGCAGGGTTGAGGGAAAGGGGAGAGGTTTTCTACAAAGGGACTGGATGAGGAGTAATTTTTAGCGTGATGAAACTGTTCTATACATTACTTGGGCAGGTGCATACATGGCTCTATGCATTTTCAAACCCCATAGAACAGTAGTCTACAAAGAGTGAACTTTACTGTATGCAAATTGAAAAAAAAAAATATCAATGAGGATGTTTGGGGGAGATCCCAACAGGAAACACAGAAAAAAGTTATTTGTTGAGCAGTAACTTTTAAAGAGCGCCAAAGAGTTAAACAAAACAAAACAAAAAAACAAAACAGCAATAAATATAGTGTCTTGATTTCAAAGAAGTTCTTCACTTGTGTCCACTGCGGTGAATTCTGTCAGTGTGAGCTCCTGAAAAGCAAGGCCTGTGTTTGTCTCCCTCTGTAGGCCCACGCTTTACAGTACAGCATTTCTCAAATGAGTTATATGCAGACCCCCTTACACTGTTAAGGAGAAAAAAACCTCCCATGGACTTCTAATGCTAAAGTCTTTTATCATCTTGTTTTAAGCATATGTTTAAACATACAAATATATAAATGCTTGTGTTTACAATTCTTATACACCTAGGAGACCATAACAAAATTATGAATTGGACACAAAGAACTGTAGCCCCAATAAGGCTCAATCTGATAACATTACATGGGTGAAACTCAATCACTGCTCACAGTGTGACTCTGCTCCTGAGGCCTGTGTCCATTCTTGGAAGTGGGCAGCCGTGATGACTGTTGGGACTCAAATGTTTCTGCCTTTATTCTCTCTTCTAATGATTACACAAGCATCATTTTCACAGCATACCCTGATATTGTATAGGATGGCTTGAAGAAGTTGAAAATCACTTCCCACATCAGCACCATCATAACTACTACTAGACCTTGTTATGATTTTCTTGTTCCCACCTGCATCTAACCTGTGGTAAACAAAATTTAGTTTATGTTAAATTTGGCCGTCTAAGGAGGGTTAAGTGTGAAGTCATCACAGTGTTGCTGATGAACAGAATTTACCTCTGTTCAAAGAGCAAAGACTCTGTGCTTATGTGGGAAGGCTCTGCTGTCTTTGTCCTCAGTCTTTCCCTGCTTTAGCAAATTCTGATAGGAGGAAGATGCAAACACCACTCTCAGGTGGGATTTCAAAATCCTGCACCACCACACTGATCTGTTTTGGACTATTTGGAGCTCTCTAAGGTTACAATAATTCTTTCTACTATGCTTTCGGTACTGAAAAATAAATCACTTATTAGTGGACAATTCAACCAGCAATTTAAATAGAAATATTTTGAAAAACATGCTTGACACATAGCCAGACATAGTGGCGCATGCCTGTAGTCCTAGCTACTTCGGAGGTGGGGGCTTGATCCCAGGAGGTAAAGGGCAGCTTGGATAACATAGCAAGACAAAACATTTGTTTTGTTCGAAATGCTTGACAACTAATTATGTTGATTACCTATGATTTAGTGAAATTCATGCTGTAACAATGAACAGTCAAGTGTTCGCTCTGGAGTAATCCAATGCTTTGCTGTATTCCATACGAAAATAAAACATGCCTTTGAATTTTTACAAGGGTGCAGCCAGCTTTTGTTTGAATCTGTGAGATGGCAAGGTTGGGGCTGGACTAGGACCGTGTCAGGGAAAGAAACTGCTTGGCATGTTTTTCTCTGTGGTGCTGAGCATTGCTGCTTGTTGGGCAGCTCAAAGGACAAGATATTCAAAGATCTCCCTGCCAGCAGGTGCCTCCAACGCCACACTTGAGAAGTGGACATGCATGAGCCAAGTCCTGGCAGCCACACTCACCAGCCACATAGTCCTTGGGGACATCACCAGACTCCTCGTGCCTCTGCTTCCTCACCAGTAATGGAAGAACAGTGGTGATGAGTTTTAAATGAGAAGATGCAGGGAACATGCTGAGAAGAAAGCTTAGCACACAGGACATGCTCTATCATGTTAGCTCTTCTTACTGACACACTTAACACATTGGATTACAGTCACCCATCTCCTATTTTTGCTTTAAACCTAGCTGGTCTATTAGTTCTTGAGGAGCAGGGACCACAACTTATTCCTCTCTGAATCCACAGTCCTGAGCATACAATATTCAATTGATGTGTTTTGAACTGAAGAAAGGGAATAGAATTGGAAAATTGTTCAAAAAAGAGCAAATTGATGAACACAACCAAGCAAGGGACAAAAATGAGTAATTTTCACTACAGAGTGTAGGATAGTAATATTTATGTGCCACCTTCGAGTCAACCTCTGTGCCCAACATTTTTTCATCTCAATGCGTTTAACAAATTATGCCTCACAGTTTCTTTGGGTACACTACTGGCAGCAATTCTGTAATTACAAGTTGTTTTTCTGCTGCAAAATTGACCTGAATGCTAATAAGCAACATCAACTAAAAAAATTATTACCCTGAAGTTCTGGAAATGGTTTTGATCTGGGTGTTGGATACATATTATGTATCTGTACTCTTATAATTTGCACACTTTATTGTTTGTATGTTATACCTCAATTAAACATTTTTTTTTTTTTTTTTTTTTTTTTTTTTTTTTTGAGACGGAGTCTCGCTCTGTAGCCCAGGCTGGAGTGCAGTGGCCGGATCTCAGCTCACTGCAAGCTCCGCCTCCCGGGTTCATGCCATTCTCCGGCCTCAGCCTCCCGAGTAGCTGGGACTACAGGCGCTGCCACCTCGCCCGGCTATTTTTTGTATTTCTTAGTAGAGACGGGGTTTCACCGTGTTAGCCAGGATGGTCTCGATCTCCTGACCTCGTGATCCGCCCATCTCGGCCTCCCAAAGTGCTGGGATTACAGGCTTGAGCCACCGCGCCTGGCCTCAATTAAACATTTTTAAAAGCCCTTTGCCTATCAAGAGTGATTCCATCTGACACATGTCTACAAGTTGTCACTGCCACCCTGGCTATCCCTTCCTTTGGCACCTCCCAACCTACTGCTCCCAAAAATGTCCCGTATCTACTTAGCTTGTAATCACAGGAAATCTCCTGTATGCACTTTGAATAGCAAAGCCCTCAAGGCTTCAAAAAGTTGAAGCTTTTACAGAACTAGGAAAAAATCCTAAAATTCATATGGAACCAAAAAGAGCCCACAGAGCCAAAGTAAGACTAATCAAAAAGAACTAATCTTAAGGCATCACATTACCTGACTTCAAACTATACTATAAGGCCACAGTCACCGGAACAGCATGGTATTGGTATAAAAATAGGCACATAGATGAGTGGAACAGAATAGAGAACCCAGAAATAAACCCAAATACTTACAGCCAACTGATCTTTGACAAAGCAAACAAAAACATAAATTGGGAAAAGGACACCCTATTCAACAAATCGTGCTGGGATAATTGGCACATGTTGGAGAATGAAACTGGATCCTCGTCTCTCACCTCATACAAAAATCAACTCAAGATGGCTCAAAGACTTAAATCTAAGACCTGAAACCATAAAGATTCTAGAAGATAACATTGTAGAAACCCTTTTAGATATTGGCTTAGAGAAAGACTTGATGACCAAGAACCCAAAAGCAAATGCAAAAAACACAAAAATAAATAGATGGGACTTAATTAAACTAAAAAACTTCTGCACAGCCAAAGAAATAAGCAGAAGAGTTAACAGACAACCCATAGAGTGGGAGAAAATATTTGCAAACTATACATCTGACAAAGGACTAATTCAAAATTGACAAAGAACTCAAACCAATCAGCAAGAAAAAAACAAACAATCCTATCAAAAAGTGGGCCAAGGACATGAATAGACTATTCTCAAAAGAAGATATATAAATGGCCAACAAGCATGTGGAAAAATGCTCAATATCACTAATTATCAGGGAAATGCAAATCAAAACCACAATGTGATACCACCTCACTCCTGCAAGAATGGCCGTAATCAAAAAATGAAAAAATAATAGATGTTGGCATGGATGTGGTGAGAAGGAAAACTTTTACACTGCTGGTGGGAATGTAAACTAGTACAGCCACTGTGGAAAACAGTGTGGAGTTTCCTTAAAGAGCTAAAAGTAGACCTACCATTTGATCCAGCAATCCCGCTACTACTACGTATCTACCCAGAGGAAAAGAAGTCATTATGCAAAAATGATACTTGCACATGCATGTTTATAGCAGCACAATTTGCAATTGCAAAAATATGGAACCAGCCCAAATGCCCATCAGTCAATGAGTGGATAAAGAAAGTGTGATACTTTCTTTTTACTCAGCCATAAAAAGCAATAATGGCATTTGCAGCAACCTGTATGGAATTGGAGAATACTATTCTAAGTGAAGTAACTCAGGAATGGAAAACCAAACATCCTATGTTCTCACTCATATGTAGGAGCTAAGCTATGAAGATACAAAGGCATAAGAATGATACGTTGGACTTTGCGGACTTGGGAGAAAGACTATACTTTGTGTACAGTGTACACTGCTGCGGTGCTGGGTGCACTAAAATCTCAGAAATCACCACCAAAGAACTTATTCATGTAATCAAACACCACTTGTTTCCCCAAAGACCTACTGAAATAAAAAAAAATTAAAAATTAAAAAGGAAAAACAAAATGCTGAAGCTTTTTGTTAAAGAGCACTTAAAATTAATGTTCCCATAATTTATCCACCAGAGGGAGCCAACAAAGCCACAATAATAGGAACATACTGACCTTAGTGAGCTACAAATCAAGATTTTCAGACAAGGGCTGCAGAGTTTAGACATAAGCAAGTATCAATTGCTTGGTTCAAGGAAGGCATGTGAAATTTTATTGAAGTCAGATTTAATTCATGGCTTTGTTTTCTCAATAGTAGACATGTTTCAATAGTAAGAGTCAAATGACTTTGAAAGTTTTAACACTAATAAATGCCTTGTAAGGATATAGACATGAGAGTAAGAATAGCTCACCTTTAAAAAACACTTTACAGATTCTGAATAATTTTCAGTTGGAAAGTTGAGTGCTGGCAGTTCTCCTCGTTAACACAAGGATTTAATTGATAAATACAGTTCGTACCCGTTGGGATAAAAAAACAGCTTTTATCGCATCAATGCAGTGTATGGCTGGTATATATGCAAATTAGGAAAAGGCACACCTGGGAGGTTTAGGGCATGGTTTGGTGAGCAGAGCATGGGATGGATTTCAGACTCCACTTTCCCTTATCGGGCAGCTCTGTGCAAGGCTAATATCCATATGTGGCAGCCCTCAAGTCTGGGCAGTGGTGGCTCCAAGGGGATGTTTGGGAGAGTTTTTAATCCTTCCTCTCTCCAATTCTTTGATAAGGACAATAGCATTTTCTTAATTAATATAAAATGCATCTCCAAGACTAGTTGCCCACCTGTCCTCTTCCAATCAGAATGTTGACCCAGGTTCTTCCTGCAGAAAAATTCTGGATTCACCACTGAACTATGAAAATAAGCATTCTCCATCCTGTTCTCCTCTGCTTCCAATCCACCCTGCTGGAAAAGAGTTGCTCATAGTTCCCAAGTGGCCTTTTGCTTTAGAGTTTCCATTTCCTGATCACTCCCCACTTCCTTATTTTTGTAGCCACTATCTTCATCAGATTTTCTGGCTGGTTTAAACATCTTACATGGGATCATCCCTCGTCCTTACCTTGTTTGATCTGACCACTTAACACTGTTGATCACTCTGTCGTTTGGAGATAATTTCCTCATTTGGCTTTCAGAACATGGGTCTTGTGGTTCTCCCCCTTCCATATTGGCTGCTGCTTCTCAGTCTCCTGGTTTCATTCCTCCTCGTCTTTCTGATTTCTAAGTGTGGACAGCTACAAGGAAAAGGTGTCTACACCTTTGCCTAGATGATCTCATCTGTCCTGTGACTTTACACACCTTCACAGCTCTCAAGTTTATATCTCCCCTAGCTTCTGTCCTAAACTCCAGACTTATCTTCACCTGCTCACTGAACATTTCCATTTGGATGTTGTATTATCTCTTCTCACACTGCTTAAAGAAACATCTGAGACTGGGTAATTTCTAAAGAACAGAGGTTTAATTGGCTCACAGTTTCACAGGCTGTACAGGAAGCATGGCAGCATGTACTCTTGGGACGGCCTCAGGGAGCTTTTACTCATGGTGGAAGGCAAAGCTGGAGCAAACATCTTACATGGCAGGAGCAGGAGGAAGAGAGAGATAGGAGAGGTGCCACACACTTTAAAATGACTAGATCTCATGAGAACTCTTATCATGAGAACAGCACTAGAGGGATGGTGCTAAACCATTAGAAACCACCCCCACGATCCAACCACCTCCTACCAGGCTCCACCTCCAGCACTGGGGATTACATTTCAACATGAGATTTGGGTGGGGACACAGATCCAAACCATATCAGGTGTTTAAAGGCATCTCATACTAGACATGCCCAAAATCAAACTCTTAAGTTTCTCCTTCCATGTGTTTTTCTCATAGTCTTTCTCACCTGAGCTAATGATACCTCCCTTTTTAGTTGCTCCTGCCAAAAACTCTGGAGTCATCTTTTTTTTTTTGAGAGGGAGTCTTGCTCTATCACCCAGGCTGGAGTGCAATGGCATGATCTCAGCTCGCTGCAACCTCTGCCTCCTGGGTTCAAGCTATTCTCCTGCCTCAGCCTCCCTAGTAGCTGGGACTACCGGCACGTGCCACCACACCTAGCTAATTTTTGTATTTTTAGTAGAGACAGGTTTTCACCATGTTGGCCATGATGGTCTTGATCTCTTGACCTGTTGATCTGCCTGCCTCGGCCTCCCAAAGTGCTGGGATTACAGGCATAAGCCACCGTGCCTGGCCTGGAGTCATCTTTGACTGATCTTTGTCTTACTCTCCACATTGGCAAACGCCTTTGGATCCAGATTCGAAATATGTCCAGAATTTGACTACTTCATACCACCTCAACAGTGGCCACTCAGGTCCAGATCACAGCACCATCTCTTGCCTGGATTACTGCAATAGTCTTCTAACCTCACTTCCCTGACTCTGCCTTCCCCCACCCCTCACCCTTTAACCGGTGTCTATTTTCTTCACTACAGATCAGAGTGATCCTGCTATAACCAGAAGTCAGATCATGCCTCTCCTCTGCATAACGTATCCCATCTCACAGATTGAAACCCAAGGAACTTAAAAGGTCCTGTGAGGCTCTACATGGTCAGTCCCTGATATATTTCCAAACAGCACTCAATCCTCCCTATTATAACACCTTATTTGGGCATGCCAAGCCTGCTCATGCCACCTCAAGGTCTTTGCACTTGCTAATCTCTCTGCCAGTGTTCTTCCTTCAGACGTCCTCGGGCTGGCTCCTTCAACTCCTTTAGTCTCTGCTCCAATGTCATTTCATCAGCTAGGCCTTCCTGACACGGTATATAAAATAACACCCACACTCCTGTTACTCTCTGTGTGCCTTACCCTGCAATGTTTTTCTTCATAGCACTTCTCTCCTCTCCATTGGATGTGTGTGTGTTTAGGTATACATACATGTGGTATATATATTTGTATACAGATATAGTGTATATATTTGAATACAAATGTAGTATATATATTTGTGTATGTATGTCTATCTGTTTAATCATTGTCTGTCTTCTCTGCCAAAAATGTAAACTCTGTGATTAAAGCAGTTTCTTTCATTTATGTTATAACCTCAGTGCCTGGAACAATGCCTAGCACATAAATAATTGTTGAACAAATGTTGAATGAATCTAGGTAACTTACATACTGACTAAAAGTTACATACAATGTGTAAAATAAAATGTGTTAAGCTTTGCCTTAAAATTTTCTGTGTTGCCCAAGCAGAACTGGGCATCTTGGAAGGCATTTAAAGAAATACAGTGTTTACCCTGAAAGCACAGTGGATGCCACATGAATATTTGATGAATGGTGGAATGAAATCTGACATCTTGTTGCTGGAGTAGATGGCCTAAAGATAATTGGATAAAACAGGAAGCTACAAATTCACATCATTTAACCCCTTGTTGTTATGTTGAATTACAAAACATTATATATACTGCATTTTATTTTTACCAATTGCTGCCAAATTCACTTACTATTATTGTTAGTATTTTTAAGAGAAAGCGTTTTGCTCTGTCACCAATACTGGAGTGCAGTGGTCATAGCTCACTGCAGCCTTGAATTCCTGGGTTCAAGTGATCCCCCTGTGAGTAGCTGGGACTACAGGCATGCCACCATGCCCCGTTAATTAAAAAAATCTTTTGTGTAGAGATAGTGTGTCACTGTGTTTCCCAGACTGGTCTCCAACTCCTAGGCTTAAGCAATCCTCCTGCCTTGGTGTGTGCTACCATGCCCAGCCAAATTATATTATTAAACAGAATGTTTATGCATTATCTGCCTATCTAAATAAGCATATTATGAATGTCATGCTTCATTATTGCTGATGCTGAAGAATCCAGACTGATGTCTTATAAGAGAATATCCATCAGTAAAGTCAAGAATTGTGTTTCTATTTATCACTTTATTGCCAAAGCTAATTGCGTATGTAAAGATTGTTATCTTGATGTGAGCTGTTAGCATATTAAAGTATATTTACTAAAATTGAATCCATAATTTAAATACACTTGTGAAAATAAAAAGGTAAATTCATTTAAAACAGAATATAATTAAGGGAAAATTTTAATTAAAAAAACACACTAATAGCGAAACTGTTTTTTTTTCCTAATTTTTATTTTATTGTGGTAGCAGCGCTTAACATGAAGTCTACCGTCTGAACAAATTTGTAAGTGTACAGTACCATATTGTTAACTACAGGCACAATTTTATGCAGCCGTTCTCTAGGACTTATTCATCTTGCATAACTATAACTTTTTACCACAAAGCTACAGTAATCAAAACAGTGTGGCACTGGCATAAAGGTAGATGTATAGCCCAATGGACTAGAAATGAGATTCCAGAAGTAAACATCTATGGCCAATTGACTTACAACAAGAATACTAAGACAATTAAATGTGATAAAAATACAAATTTTCTTCAACAAATAGATTTGGGGCAACTGGATATCCAAATGTAAAAGAATGAAGCTGCATCCCTACCTCTCACTCCTATATAAAAATTAATGCAAAAGAAATCAATAGCCTAAGTATAGGAGCTAAAACTATACAACTAGTAGAAGACAACAAAAGGGAAAATATTCACCATGGATAATTTAAATCCACAGATAATTCTCTACCTCAGTTAAAAGTGAGCCTCTTTTCCATTATAACTTTTGCTCAGTGAATATGGGGATGGCAGCAATGCTGACTAACTTTTCTTTTCTTTTTTTTTTAGATGGATAGTCTCGCTCTGTCGCCTAAGCTGGAGTGCAGTGGTGAGATCTCAGCTCACTGCAACCTCTGCCTCCTGGGTTCAAGCAATTCTCCTGCCTCAGCCTCCCGAGTAGCTGGGATTACAGGTGTGCGCCACTATGCCTGGCTAATTTTTTGTATTTTTTTTAGTAGAGACAGGGTTCCACCATGCTGGCCAGGCTGGTCTCAAACTCCTGACCTTGTGATCCACCCATCTCAGCTTCCCAAAGTGCTGGGATTACAGGCGTGAGCCACCACGCCGAGCCGAGTTTTCTTTCTTTTCATTCCCTCGTCCATTAGGATAGACACTTCATAAGAAATATCCTTGAAGAATATCAGAAAGAAGGTAAAGAATCAAGTGCTTAGTCAATCCTAACAAAACATAAAGTTGGCCATAAGTAATAAAAATAAAGCAAAATATATGCATTAAACCAAATATACCCTTTGGTTTATAAATTCTTTTACTAAGTCGATTAACTCTTCTCTTGCATCTTCTCCCTCATGTGATAATTTTATTATGAGTAGATAATGCAATGGTTAAGAGCAGACCCTACAGCTGTAGGGCATGAAGTCCAATCTTAGCTCCACTGCTTGCTTAGCTGCATGACATTTTGTCGCTTTTTAAACTCTCTACATGCCTCAGTTCCCTCATCTTTAAAATGGGAATAATATTAGTGCCTACCCATAGGACTGTCGTCTAGCACATAGTAGGCATTTTAAAAGTGTGTGCCATTATTTGTAGGACTGACAGAAAATGCATCAGCCACGAGAAGAATTTTTATGCTTCCTAAAATACTGGTCCATGATTATACACAGAGTTGCTAGAAAAAATAGCTCATTTGGTTGCCTTGAGTCTGTGCCTTGTAGACCTCCAACTACAGGGAGTGTAACTGATCAAGGAACTCAGCTACTGTGCGCTGAAATCTGTAACTACATTTGCACAGAGGTCTCACTTTCTGCCAGCTGCTCCCAGCCAGTAACTAAGTGCTGCATGAAAACTAAGGGAGGCCATTTCTGAGAGACATGGGACTCCTCTTATGGTCAACTTTGGCTCAAGTATTCTTTGACATCCTTGTCAAAATTTCTTTATTCTGAAGATCAAGCTGGACCTTCCATTCCACTTTGTTTTCACTCCGGGTCAGACGTGCATCATGGTCTAATGTCCCTCCAACCTTTCTGCCTCCCTCCCTATTTTATCTCATCCTTTTAATCCCATCTTGGTGTCTGATTCTTAGAGGACTTGAACTAATACAATCTAGCATTCAAACCTCTCTTAGATATGACATCCTATTTTCCACTGTATCTCCCACCTCTTATTTACCTGTATCTTATACTCTTGGTTTCTGGATGTGCCCAAAGCCTTCCTGTCTCTGAGCTTTTGCCCACACTCCTTCACTGAGAAAGCACTCACTACCTGGCCATTTTTGCCTGTTGAATCCCACTTTTCATCGATCATGCATCTCAAATGTCCCCTTCTCTAAGCCTTTCAAGGTCCTGTCAGCTGCGTATATTTTTTCCCTTCTGTAAACCTCCAGCATTCTTGTTTTTGAACTCTTTTATAAGCTTATTAATAGCAAATAAATAAACCTCTGACTTTGAACCTCCAAAGTGCTCAGTTTATATAGAATAGGCACTCAGTATATGCAGAATATAATTGAAAAATTAAGGGGAAGTCTATTCTAGTGAACTTAATTTTTAACATTCAGGATTTCCAACAGCTCACATCCGTTCTGCTTGATATAGTAACAATGAACTTGCCTGAATTAAAAAAAAATTCTATGTATCAAAGCACTTAGTGAAGAATGTAGCATGTAGTAACAATTTTACTATCTGCTTAAAGTGCTTCATCAAATTTGGCTATTTTTTTACCCAAAGGATTGATTATTTGAAATTCTAAAATAGTGTTGCTTTGTGTCTGTATACGAATGTGAACTAGGTCACCTGGATAAATAGTTGTAAAGAAATACTTCCTCCTCAAACAAAGGGTCCCTGCCTAAGGGCTAGAGAAGCCAACATCTCTCCTCTTGGGCTCAACTCCAGAAACACAAAAGGGAGACCTTGTTGTTTCAATGAACTTTTAGAGGACGAGGTGTCTGAACAGTAATATGAGAGAGTACTGATGAGCTCAATATATAATCTTATTTCTTCATATATGCCATATAGAGAATCTTATTTCTTTATGTATGTACCAGACAGTTTCCATTTAATCCTCACAACAGACTTATCCTCATATTACAGGTAGAACATTGAGGCTCTGAGGGGTTGTGACTTACCCCCAGGTCATGCTGTGGTCATTGATACATCCTTAAGAAATTTATCATGGGTATCCAAAAGATATGCTAATCATATAAAGTCAATTTCTTCCCTCAACCTTCTCCTTACGCTTTTTGGGCAATTTCCTTGCGCAATTCAGCCTAAGGAAACTTGAAGGCAGGGTTTGGCATCTAGCCAGAGTACAGCAGCCGTGCCAGCACAGCAGCCTCCGGTCAAGGGTTGTAAGTCTTTAACTTGGGTCTCCTACCACTTCCGGTTAAGAATGCAACACTCAGATAAGAACTTCTCAGGTGGAAAGCAGGAAGAGGGTGGATAGTGCAAGGTTCAGATAGCACCTGCTTGGACGTTCACTGATTAATGATTTAACAAGGGCGGTCACATGGGACAACTGCTGCTTTTCTCGGCCCTCATTTTTCTTACTAACAGGTCTGAAAATTGAACAAGATGGACGGGTCCAGGAAAGAGGAGGAGGAAGACAGCACGTTCACCAACATTTCTCTTGCAGATGATATAGGTAAGGAAGACATGGATAAATTCTCAAACACACAATTCTGCAACTACTCAGTTTTTTAAAAATATAACTTTTATTATTTTCAGTATAATGATAAAGCATACTCATTTTAGAAAACTTGAAAAATATAGTTACGAAAACAGGTTTTAATTAAGAGCTGTTTTCCTTTTCCTTTTAAATTAAGTGATAATTTTAAAGTTCCTGTCATCATATAACATGTACTTTTTAAAATAAATAAAAACATAAAATATTTATTTCCTAAAAGTTCAGGAAACATGACCTCAAAGTTGTTATGAAAACAACCTATAATATCGCCATGTTTTGTTCAATTATAGTCAGTTTCTTTTCTATCTTGTAAAATAATTGCATAATTTCTGAAAAATGAACTAGACTATACTACAATTAGCATTTGGGATTATTGCAGAAAATGTTTGATTTTTAAGGCTAAAGTTTGCTGAATTCAACAAGAGAGAAGGAACCACGTGGGAGAGCAGTTCTACAATGCTGATGGAAAGGATAACCATGGTTCATTCAACATCTTGGAAAAAATAGACAGTGCTGAATTGCACAATGTTAACTGGACGGAAACACTTCAAACCTATAAGCACCCAAGTCCTTGGGGGTGTGCGGTGGGGGTGTGTGTGTGTGTGATGGTGGTTGTTTTCTATCCAAGTTCCTTTAGCGCAATCATAGTATGAAGCCAGCAAGACTGCGGCTAAGCAATGGGGGTTACTAATTTTGATTAACAGAGAGCAAGAGCATGAATATTTAACATCAATTGCTCTTTCATACAGCCATGCTTCTCCACTTTCTCCCTAAATGCTTCGATTCAAAAAGCGTCTTTCTAAAGTGCAGCCAGACAATTAACACAAACCACCAGCCGGAGCTAAGCTTCCCTCCTGACACTGCATAAACATGCTGGGGTCTTTGGAAATCAAAGAGGAGTATTTTCAGTCTTTATAAGGGAAGGAAAGGTACAAGGTACTGGGCTGTTGAAGAAATGGGATACCGCTGTCCTTAACATGCTCCCACCAGGGTGTTTTAGAAAACAGACAGAGCTGCAGAAGGCAGTGAAGGAAACAAAGACAGGGGGAAACCCATGTTTCTTAGCTTTGGGAGGTGAGATGAGCATGCGCATGGGGAGCCCTATATGCTGTGGGAAGATGCGGTTCATGTAGAAAGCTTGCTTGCTTGGAATGTGACTCAGCCCAGAATTTTTTCTGGGTGTGCTGAGCCTGAAAGTGGGGACTGTTGGTGGTGCTGGGCCTTTTTACAGCGACTCTCTGACACACCCCATCACACCCCTTCAACTCTCCCCTCCATGTCTCATCTTCTGCCACTTTCACACTTCCAGTGGAGGAAAGAGCAAGAGGACAGGGAATTTAAGTTCAGGTGTCCAGTACACTGTTGGCACTGGTTTTGAGAGGGACTCCATAGGAGCTTATTGCTAATGGAGCATGGGTGTGTGGGCATGGGCACTGAAGAACTAGGAAAGAGTGAGCAATGTTGTCTGGTTGGTAGTGAGAGTGCCGGCAACCACACGAGAGGACCAATGTCTCCTTGCTCCCAATTGCCACTCCTTCTCCTTTGTTAGACCGAGTCAAAAAATCTCAGTGCACAAAAGGCCTTTGGAGCTGGTCCAGCATAATAACCAGTGGTGGACTCAGGAATTAGTGCTAATTTCTGCTGTTTCCATATTTCAAAATGGTAAATGGAAATTGTTCATATATTTGTGACGAAAATGTGCCAGTTAATCAAAACACCATGTTTCTTTGGCTTTTGGAGATAATTTTATTCATTTGACATGGTAACACTGGTTCGCCCTTGTTAATAAAACGTTCTTGGGCTTTGATAACTAAAAATAGGAAAACAAATTATTATTAAAAAATGGAGCTTGTTTAGCAGACATCATTCATTCAAATTGTGGAATCCTTGCAAAAGTAGAGCATTAAAAAGGTATTGCTTATATTAAAAGAAAGTTTAACCCAGTTTCTTACTTTTCTTTTTATAATATACACATATGCATACATATGTGTACACATACATGTGAACATATACGTGTGTGTATATATATATATATATATGTAAGGGAGGCCCAGAGAGTCTAAGTGCCTTGCCCAAGAGCACAGAGCCAATAAGAGGCAGAACCAGACTACCTAGAAAGGAAGGATTTCTTAAACTCCTATGTTCAATAAATTCAGAGTCAATATTAAATGCAATGGTTTCAATACATTTGCTGGATTCCAGATACAATGCTACGTCCTTTTAACATCTTATTTAATCCTTACAGCATCATCGTGATATTATGGTTCTATTTTACAGATGATAAAACTGTAGCTCATATTTTTTTAGCAACTTGTTTAAGGCCTCTCCAGGAAATGATAGAGCCAAAATCCCAATCCAAGTCTCCTATGGTTGTGGACATTCCATCTGAGCACCCTTCTCATCTTACAGTTTCTGCATGGATATTGAGTGGAGGTGGCAGTGTTTGTTCATGCTGGGCTTTTTGGTAGTTTGTTGGAGCTGGATACCAGAGAAAACCTGGCACCTTTTCGTGAACTCTAAAAGCTGTAAGGATTTCAGGCCCTAATGGGTTGGCCTTGGTGATTATCCAGAAAGACATCGGCTACTGGATGCCAGCCGAGCGTGGTATTGGAAGCTGCTGGATACGGAGGCTCTCACACAAGGACCGATCATTTCTAATTCTGAATAGAAAGGCCTCGAGTCTCCGGCACTGATCCCCGTGTGACTGGTCAGACCCGTCACTGTCTCCTCTTACCCCCATCGCCTCCCCCTTATACTGCTTCTTTTCTTATTCAGAGGAAGGCGAGAAAAGGCAAGAGAAAGGAGAAGGAAGTTTTTACTAACTCTTGAAAAGGTTTGTTTGGGGAAAGGATTGAAGGCATTAGTCAAACTTTCGTTTACTTTGAATTTTATTTATTTAAGTAATTCTACTTCCTGATAGTATGGAGCAGTGAGAACAGGCAATGCCAGTAGTTATTCAAGTCACAAACCAGTTGTGCTTCATAAATTTATTTGTATGTGAGTTATACGGATTTCAGAACAAATGTCCCCAAAGACACATTACAAATGATAGGATTCCAGACCAGTCCATACTGTCTAACCGCATGGCTCCCAGACTGTGTGCCAAGATGCTCTAGGGCACCGCAGCAAACTCACAAGGGTTCCATGAGGGCATCTCAACCTCTGTCAGACACTGAGAGGACTACTGGCTGATGGTCATTCATTGTTTCACACTAGACTGAGCTACGTATCTTTCAATGACATCATCTCTTTCAATGCTGGGTTGGCTGCAACTGCCGTGATAAAAAGCAAGTTCTGTATGAAAGTCAGTTGTAGAACAGGGAGTAAGGGTGGCAGTTTGAGAAGGCTGGAGAAGTTATGCAGTGCCCAACGGGTGCACACATCCCATAAGTAAGTGTGTTCCTTTAAGAATGAAATAAAAATATATCTTCTTTCAATTTGGGTATAGTAATTTTTTTAATGCCTACTAGGTTTTTAAGACATAACAATGTTAATAAGATGTTTGAATCTAAACACTTAATATATGGAACTGTTTGGTGTTTCTCTTGGCTTTGGAGCACTATGAAAAAGTTACTGAGACACTAAGGGCACCATAAACCAAAAGATAGTTTAGGAATCTCTGGTCTCAACTGTACTGTAGCTGAACTGGCCCAACTGCTGGGACCTTAGAGGTGGGAGCCATACAGTGCAGGACAAAAGACATTGGAAGGCATTGATCTCTCCTTCCTTCCTATGCTTCCGCTCCCCTGGCTTTGATGCCACCGCACGGCTCAGGTTCCTCTTCAGCCTCTTTCATCTTTCATCTCAGGCTCTTTTGGGAACCTGTGTCCTCCAGCGTTTCCCCAAGACTGTCCTTGGCTACTGTTCTCTCTCTGGACACACTCTCTGGATGATCCTATCTACTCCTAATTCCAGTCTCACCACCCGTTGCTGTATCCCAGTGACTCTAAAACAGAAATTGCAAATTCAAACACCTTCAGGGCCAGGCAATGTGTATGTGGAAAAGAGGCAATGGTATATCATCATTTTTTTTCACTACTTTTCTAAAACAAGCTATTAACATTTCAATTCTGTTTTTAGTTTATCAAATTTTTCATCATGCATCTTTTACATATACCAGACACTGCTCTTACTATGGTTTATTTCACAATGGCATCTCAAGGTTAATTCTTTCAAGGACATACTTTGTTTGCATGTTAAATTTATGGGAACATTCTTCATTTCTCACTATTTTCCTTAGAAGGCACAGTCCTCTTGGACTAGATTTCATTTTCTACTTCTTTCTTATTTACTAAATACAAAAAAAATTTGTATATGTTTATGGTTTATGGTGTACTATATATATATAATGTAGTGGAATGGCTATATATACATATTTTATATATATATACATATATGTAGTGGAATGTCTAAATCAAGCTAATGAACGTATAATTTACCTCACATAGTTATTTTTTTAGTGGTGAGAAAACTTAAAATCTACTCTCTTTGAAATATTTAAGTATACAATATATTGTTTTTAACTATAGTTGCCATGATGTACGAAAGATCTCTTAAATTTATTCATCTTGTCAAATTGAAATTTTGTATCCTTTGGCCAACATCTCCGCAATATCCTCACCATCCAACCTCTGATAATCATTATTGTACTCTCTGCTTCCATGAGTTCGACTTTTTTACATTCCACATAGAAGTGAGATCACATAGTATTTGTCTTTCTGTGCCTGGCTAAATAATGTCTTCCAGGTTCATCTATGTTGTTACAAATGGCAAGATCTCCTTCTTTTTTAAGGCTGAATTCTTCCACTGTATGTATCACATTTTCTTTATTCATCTGTCGACAGGCATTTAGGTTGTTTCCGTATCTTGGCTATTGTGAATTATGCTGCAATGAATATGAGCATGCAGACACATTTTCAATATTCTCATTTCAAGTCCTTTGGATATATACCCAGTAGTGGGACTGCTGGATCATATGGCAGTTCTAGTTTTAATGTGTTGAGGAACCTCCACACTTTTCTATAGTAGCTGTACTAATGTACATTCCCACCAACAGTGTGCAAAGATTCCCTTTTCTCCACATCCTGGCCAACTCTTGTTATCTTTCATCACTTTGATAATAGACATCCTAACAGTTGGGAGATGTTATCTATTGTGGTTTTAATTTGCATTTCTCTGATGATTAGTGGTATTGAGCTCATTTTCATATACCCATTGGCCATTTGTATGTCTTCTTTTGAGAAACATCTATTTAGGCTCATTACCCATTTTTAAATTGGGATATTTGTTTTCTTGCGTTTTCCACTTTTGACTGAAGTAAGGGAACAACATAGTTTACTTTCCTCTTAACTCTGCAGTAAGAAAACAACAGAGCAATTGTGATGATAGAATGACAACCAACACTGAGCCTTGGGTCCAGCCAGGAGGGTTGAGGGTTGAGGCTCCCTGGAGAGCATGTGCCCGGCTCAAAAGGCAGAGCCGCTTTCTGTTTCTGGTTCACTATTGTCATGGAGGGACAGAAATGCAAATAAGTGGAAACTTTAAGAGACACTGGATATTTCATTTTTTTGTACAATTTCCTGGTTTTTCCATGTTTTTCACCTAATCCTAATTTTAAAAACAATAGCACAGAGATCCAAACAAAGCACATCTGCAGGACAGATGTGACTGCAGAGGAAAACTATTTTCAGACTTCTGTTCTCGTATCTTATCACTTGTCTTCACCTCTCTTCTGAGTTTCTGATTCATAATCCACTTGCTTGCCTAGGTATCTCCCAGGGGTCAAATAAACTTAGCCTCTCCCCCCAGTCTATTCCCACTCCTATATTCATAATTTTAATTAATGGCCCCACCATCCACCTAGTAACAAAAGCTAGAAATCATATGTCCTTCCTTCTTTCCCACAATCTGATCAATTGACGATTCTTGTTGATTTGACCTTGGAAATATTTCTGAAATAAATCTGGCCTTCTCCATCCCTGCCACCACCTCCCTCACCAGGTCCTTATTACCCCCAACATAAACCACAGCACCCACCTCCCAGTGGTTTATCTTATTTCAAATTTTATCCCTTCAAATCTACCCTCCATATTGGCCACATCACCACCTTTGCCTCTAGGGAACAGCCAATGCCTCGCAGCCCCTGAAGGATGAAGTCCGATTCACTGAGCATAGCATTGAAGCACCTGGCTCTCCCTATCTTTTCAGTGCCATTTCCTGCCACACCATTTGAGCTCAGTCGGAGACACTTAATGTTCCCTCTACACAGTGCCTAGTTCACGCCTCTGGACGCTGTGCTGCTTCTCACTTGGTCTGGAATAACACTACCCACCTTACTCTTTGTCTGGCCAATTCCTACTCCCCCTTTCAGACCCCACTCAGGCAATGCCTCTCCAGGAAGCTTTCCCTGGTCTTCCCAGTTAGATTTCCTTTCTCCTTTCTGAGAACCCCTAACTTATCTCCATCTGCATTTTTTTTTCATAGCATATGAACAGACAATTCAACAGACTGCGAGCTTCTAAAACACAGCCTGGGTTTTCAAATACCTGTATTCCCAGCACCTAGCACAAATTGAATGGGTTAACATCTTTTGATTAAAGAATTCTGATGGAAGTTGTGTGTGTTGGGATAAGTGCCGGTTTAGGCAGGTCAGCCCCTGGCTGAGAGTTCACTTCTAGGGTTGGCTTTCCTAAATGGTCTCTACTTTTTAGAGCTTCTTTTCTATCCATACTTCTGGGTAAGTTTAGTTCTGTTTTCAGAACGCATTTATTGAGCACCTACTGTCATATGCCAGGTAGTAGGCAGGACCTGGTTATTTGAAGAATTGGCACAGGGGAGTGTGGCAGGAAGGGCTTGAACTTTGAAGTCAGGAATGCCTGGATTTGAATCTGTTAGACTTTGTACAAGCTATCTACTATCCCTGAGCCTCCATTCCCTCAGCTGCAAAATGATCATAAGAATAAGTCTCAGAATTGTTTTGAAGATTAAATGAGATAATAAAGGTGGTGTCTTGAACTAGCCTGGCATAAAGTGAGTACTCAGTACATTTTCCTTCCTCCGCTGCCCATTTCAAGGAGCTCACACAAAAGTTTCTTAAAAGGCTCTGAGATCTGGGCCAGGCACAGTGGCTCATGCCTGTAATCCCAGCACTTTGGGAGGCTGAGGCTGGCAGATCGCCTGAGGTCAGGAGTTCGAGACCAGCTGGCCAACATGGTGAAACCCTGTCTCTACTAAAAATACAAAAAAAAAAAAAAAAAAAAAAAAAAAAAAAAATTAGCTGAGCATGCTGCCAGTTGCCTATAATCCCAGAAACTTGGGAGGCAGAGGCAGGAGAATCGCTTGAACCTGGGAAGAGGAGATTGCAGTGAGCCAAGATCGCGCCATTGCACTCCAGCCTGGGCGACAAGAGTGAGACTTTGTCTAAAAAAAAAAAAGAAGGCTCTGAGATGTGGCCACATCAGTTCTCATGGTAACGGCAATGTCCTGTGGACATGGCACTGTAAGCTGGGACTGCCTGTTGACGTCCCCCTGATAAGGAAGGGGAGGTGGATATGAACGAACTCTTTATACAAGAGCACGATTCTTTTCTGATGAATATAATGAAGCCACTCTTTTCCCTCTTCATGCCAGCCCTCGCCGCCTCCCCGTCGATGTCCTTCCCGTCGCTCCTCTCCTTTATGCCTCAGCCTCCGCCCTGACTCTGCTCTCTAAAACCTCTCCTGAATAATATTCAAAGCTGTGTCTGCGTCTGCTTTTGGTGTCGGCCAATTAGCCCTCATTGTAAGGTTGTAATATGCTTCCCAGAGAAGTGGCACAATTGTTGTGTGCTTTTATTCAGTGATGCTTCCTACCACTATATGGAAAATGTAACAATACCCCCTCACGCCCTGCTGAAAGCAGCCGGGGTTTGAAAAGCTTTCAGAAGGCCATCTGCCGTCCCCTCAGCCAAGCAGAAGATCAGACACGAGGCCCTGCATTAGTTAGCACTCTAAGTAAAAGGTATCAAGGGTCTGTATTCCTTTTCATCTTATCCTCCATTATAATATGGGCTAAAGAAGGAAATAGACTTGTGGCTCCCCAGCTGAGAGAACACTGAGCCATAGCAGGAGTCTTGTCGGTGAAAAGGGAGCAGGCCTTTCTTTTCTGATATGAATGGAGCCAGTGTTTGCAGCCAGCGCCACGCTCCCAAGTGTCTGCCAAGCGACTATTGCCAGCTTTGCTGGGTTACACTGGACATCTTGGGAGACAACGGTGCAGATGAGAGTCCCAGAGTGGGGGCATGGTTAAATAAGTACACAAGGATGCGGCAAGTGCTGGCTGAGGGTGTTCTGGTCAGGACCAGAGAAACCCCTACCACCAGTGTCATTTTTCTTTACGCCCTCCAATGAATTTGGCTATGAATACTAATTTAAAAGATTATTCCCATATCCTTAAGGGTATCGAAAAAGATCATCTCTAGTATGTTGGAAATGTTGTTTTTAGTGAAATCAAACAAGTACATTAATTGCACCAGCAATGGCAAAAAGTTTCAGCAAATCTTAATTGGTATTTGGGATCTATATAAGTATGGATAATGCCATTGGCAGAGTAAAATATCTGTTCCTGTAAGCTAAAGATAATATGGACAGTGGCATTAGGAAAACCTCCCCTGGACCAGCAAAATGCCTTAGAGACTGAGCATAAGAGATTCAATAAGAAAAAGGAGATTAACTCTGCTTCTCAGCAGCTTCTGGGAGTGGTATGGCTCTAGGGTCACTAATGTATTGCTAGAAATTATAAGTGCTCTTTCTGCAGAAAAATCTTCAATCAGAAGAAATCCACTTAACTGAGACAAATGATCTAGCATAAAGCAAAAACTAGTTTTAGTAAACAAGCGTAAGCAATGTCATGTTAGCGTAGTATCTAATGTTTTCAGTAATCGAGAGTGTTCTCTAATTTTCCCAGCAAAGGATAAGTATTAATATTTTGACTCTTCCTTTCAAAGACAAAAACCATCCATTGGTTGCCTATATGTTTTTTTTCTTCGTCATTAGAATAATCACAAAAAAAGGGAGGGGGCGTTAGAATTTTCTCATGTTAAATTTGTACAACATCCTTCACAGTTATGGTGAATTTTTTCCAGGGAGAAATCCAGAGGAGATCCTGAAAATCAGGGTGCATTTTATTAACCTGAGCTCATGAGCTAATAAGATGCTGACCTGTCCCAGGTCTGCATTCCTGAAGAGGGGGCAAGGTGGCTGACACAGGGCCCTTCATTTCACAAAGGCCCCAGTTGGATGGGATCAGCTTTGGACACACTTTCCCTCACAGGCTTCCTGCCTGCTTGACTTGTTCAGAATTTCAGGGTCAAAGCCTGGTTTCCTTAGAGAACTCTAAGGTTCCTTTGGCCTTCAAAGATAGTCTGGGTGCAGAGAGAAGGAGGACATAGGCCCCAAAAGAACAGGACGAACCAGATGAATCAGTTTCTATTGGGCTCCATGAACCTAGAAATAAACATTTGAAATGATCCAAAAGCTTTATAAGTGACACTGCTGAAAGAATATATCCACCAATCACAGAATCAAAGTTATTGTAAAAGTTGTTCCAGAAAAAGGTGTTTTGCTTTCCTAGATAGGCTTTAGTATTCATTTTCTTTCTTTTTCTTTCTTATTTTTATTTTTATTTTTTTTGAGACGGAGTCTCGCTCTGTTGCCAGGCTGGAGTGCAGTGGCATGATCTCGGCTCACTGCAACCTCTGCCTCCTGGGTTCAAGCGATTCTCCTGCCTCAGCCTCCTGAGTAGCTGGGATTATGGGTGTATGCCACCATGCCCGGCTAATTTTTTTTGTATTTTTAGTAGAGACGGGGTTTCACCATGTTGGCCAGGATGGTCTCGATCTCTTGACCTTGTGATCTGCCCGCCTCGGCCTCCCAAAAGTGCTAGGATTACAGGTGTAAGTCACCGTGCCCAGCCTAGTATTCATTTTCAGTCCTCAACAGTGGGAGCATAAAAGACTCAGTGGTAGCTCACATGAATGGTCTCGAAGAACAGTGAGCCTCTCTTGCCTCCTTTCTGTTACAGTGACCTGGGTCTTCCCTCCACCAGCTTTCTTGGGATGCACACAGTCAACAGCAGGCTCTTTTCAGCCCTTACTCACTTTCTTCCCCATTTAATCATTGTTCCCTTCTTTCTCCATACACATGTTTCTTTGTCAGCTTAATGACTTTGGCTCAGAGCGCTTGACTGTGCACATGCGTGGTTTTCATTGCTGGTAGTGTGACGTTAGTAAAAGTTGTTTGAAAAGCTTGTATTTTAAAACACATTCTTCTTTTCTTATCCCTCTTGAAAATCTTTACTACCTTTTCTTACCAGACAAAAGGCTCTACTATTATTTGTTCCTCCATGTGAATGTTTTACTTTCATCTTCATTGTGGTTACCAGGTTAGCTTCCTTTATAAAAATGTTTAGAAGATTTTTTTTAAACAATGTTTCTTATGATTCTTTTTTACTTTGGAATTTTAAATGACTTGAGCTTTGTGCTGGTACAGTGTTTCTCAACTGACACAGTGGATTCCTGTCCTTTCTGCTTTGAGCCCTTTACCATACTGTAAAAATGGAATTTCTGTAATAAAATGTTATAATTTGAGAGACTCTTTAGTTTGCAGTGACTGTTGACCCCTAAATGCTACATTTCTCAGCCAGTGTCTCTCTGTGAAATATTTAGTGATTGTCAAGCATACAGCTGCCCTGGGAGAGCCTATATTTCAAGGAATTTCTCAAAGAACCGGTTTTTGTTTGTTTTTTTTTGTTTTTTTTTTTCAGGATATTTTTTACCAACACAAACAGTAACTCTTCTATTTGTCCATTTTGTAGGTTGGGACATTTATGCTTTTTCTGTAACGTGTAATCATTTGACTGTGAAAGGAATTAGACAAATTCATAACTAATTGATTATTTTTAAAAAGCAAACTGCATATTCCAATGATTACACCCTTAAGGGTTTTTTTTTTTTTTTTAAACCTTTTTGAGGGAGGCAGATTGATGCAGGAGTCGGAAAGAATGATTAATCAAATGTCATTCTAGTTTTCCTGTAGATTCTCAATTCTGGTGACAATTAGAAAATCAGGTGGTTTCTTTGGAAATCCTAGTTAACTATTTGGATACTTATTTCTATCTAAAAAGCAACCTGTCATCAATTATCACAAATAAAACCAAGAGTCTCAAATGTTTGGAGTGACCCCACACTTTACTAACTAGTCATGTGTCTCTGTGATGGTTAATACTGAGTGTCAACTTGATTGGATTGAAGGAGGCTAAGTAGTGATCCTGGGTGTGTCTGTGAGGGTGTTGGAAAGATTAACATTTGAGTCAGTGGACTGGGAAAGCAGACCCACCCTTAATCTGGTGGTCACAATCTAATCAGCTGCCAGGGAATATAAAGCAGGCAGAAAAATGTAAGAAGGTGAGACTGGCCCAGCCTCCCAGCTTATACATCATATATATGTACAAAAAACAATGATTTAGAACAATGATACCCTGACTAATACAGTCTCTTAGGTGAATAATGATAATAAGCATTCATTAAAAACTTATTATATGCCAGGCACTGTGCTAAAAAATTTATATGCATTATCTCAATCCACACAAATATCATGCTATTGATATTTTCCCTGTTTTTCAGATTGAAAACTGGGCTCGGAAAGGTTTAGTACCTTGAACAATGCAGAGCTGGGATTCAAGCCCAGGTCTAGGTGACTTCAAAGCCTCTGTCAAATGACAATGCATCAGAATTGAAATTACTAGATAGATAGCATTTCTGCATTGTACTGACTAGGTAGAAGCAATAAGGTGCCTTCATTGCAGGTATTGAATAATGAAATATGGTCCTCTAGTTATGTTATGAGGTCATTGTTTCAAAAATGTAATCATAGAATCAGAGGGCAAGAAGAGCCCAGAGGCTCTCTACCAATATTGGAATATGCTCCGACATGAAAGATAGAATATAAAATTGTATCTATGTTGTGATTACAACCATGCAAAAGTAATTTATATATATGGACTAGAATGGGAAGGGAACTTGGAAAAATGTATATATTAGTGTGAAGGGATTATAGGTTATTGGATTTTCATGTTATATTTATGCAATGTTTTTCATAAAAAATGAGATTAATACTAGAGTTTTTCTAATATATAGAACTAAGGTATTAATCCTAACATGGGTGATAATTTTCAGAAGCATGTGAAAATATAAGTGGTTGGATTATGGACATCTATCACAACACCACTGTGGTGATGCATGTGAAAAGTTGTTTAGGAAAAATAAAATGTAGAAAGTGGCAAATTTAGCTACAGGATATTCAAGGCATGCATGGAGGGCGGAGAGTAAAGGAGACATGGCACAAATTGTAAATGCCACCCTTCAGCACCGTCATGTCTTTTGCATTTTATCCCTTATTTTGAAATAATCTCAAACTATAGAAAATTTTCAAGTAACCTAAAAAAGATTCTGTTTTGTTCCTAAGTTATTTGAAAGTTGCCAATGCTCTATCACTCCTAGATACATTAGTGTGTATTTCTTACAAACAAAGACTTTCTCCTTCGTAACCACAATACAACCAATATCATCAGGAAAATGGCATCCCTACATCACTCTCACCCAATCTTCAAAGCCCACTGAAGCTTCACCAGTTGTCTTGATAATATCCTTTACAAAAAGTATCAGTTTAAAATCATATGTTGCATGTAGCTGTCACGTCACTTTCATCTCCTTCAATCTGGAACACTTCCTCCATCTTTCCTTGACTTTCATAACTTTAAAAGATTATAGAGCAGTCATTGTGTAAAATGGTTCTCAGTTTGTGTTTTCTGATGTTTCCTCATGATCAATAAGTTTGGCAAGAATATAACAGAATGATACTGTCTTCTTCTCATTGCATACTGTCAGGTGGTATATAATTTCTATTTTCCCTTTACCAGTGAGGTTTACTTTGAGCTCTTGATTACGGGTGGTGTCTGACTCATTTTTCCTTCAGTAATTAGCAAGTATTTTAGAGGGAGATATTTTGAGACTATATAAATATTTCATTTCACATCAAACTATTTATTTATATCAGAATAGATTTACGTTTTCTCAATTTATTAAGTTATAATCCTCAGTATATCCTTAGAAAAGGAAAAAAGGAAGAGATACATAGTACCTTAATATCTTTTATTTATTTATTTATTTAGAGACAGGGTCTCGCTCTGTTGCCCAAGCTGGAGTACAGTGGTGCAATCTCAGCTCACTGCAACTTTCCCCTCCCAGGTTCAGGCAATTTTCCTGCCTCAGCCTCTGGAGTGGCTGGGACTACAGAAGCCCGCCTCCACACCTGGCTAATTTTTGTATTTTTTTTTTTTTTTTAGTAGAGACAGGATTTCACCATGTTGGCCAGGCTGGTGTCAAACTCCTGACCTCAAGTGGTCCGCCTGCTTCAGCCTCCAAAAGTTCTGGGATTATGGGTGTGAGCCACCGCACCCAGCCTTAAAATCTTTTATATATGGAAATCAGGTGTACAGAGATTCTATTCCTACTGCCTTGAATTATTCAAATTTACACTTATATTCACTTCATTTCTTCTCCAGTAAATTTGTCTTCAAATTTTTCTCCAGTAGAGATAGGGAAGGGCAATCAACGAGGAAAAGTGGAATATTCCTTTATCCATTCACCCATTACGTACCCAGCTGTCAGTTCAGTGCATCTGATTTGACTCTCAGGCTGGCACCTCCTGCAGTGAATGCCACTGGATGAAAGTGGGTGTAGACAATGCATGTTCCTATTGCCATGTGGCTGGGCTCCTGAAGTTGTTAACGTTAATTTCCCTAAGGAGATAAGGTGTTTATAAACCAAACATTGATATTTTCACGTGGATCTCAAAGCCGGGACTCAAATTAGGATTATGACCTTAAATTCTACATATCAGATATGCCACTTTGACAAAATGGTGACACAGATCAGAGCTGCCTTTGCCATCTCACTATACTACTTTTCCTAATCCATCGTAGTTGGTATTATTTTCATCATTCTAATAAAGAATGACGAATAGTAGCATCTTTAATTTGTTATACCCCACACCTTCTCTTTTTCTCCCCTTTTCCTCATTCCCTCAACAAACGTTTTATCCACTGTGTCCTTTGTTGTAATCTTGCCTCTGATCCTCTCTTGAGTGCTCTCTATGGTGTGTGTCTTCTTTCCATTGCTGTGTTCTGTCTTCCCTCCCTTCCTTCCTTTCTCTCTCTCTCACCTATGCACTCCTACTCCCTTTGGTTTCTCTCTCTGGTCTCAGAGGGGCCTGACCTTTGAACTCTGCTCCTCTGTCTTTCCCCTGATTCACACTCCCTATTGTATTGATGGCCTACAGGTTTGGAGATAAAGCAACCCCTCACTAATCTGAGTTGAATGCTTTTTAAAAAAGTTTTAGCTTTATTATTTTAAGTAAAAGGAAAAAGAAGTCTTTGGCTCAGATAACTTTGAGTTTACGCACTTGTAATTTGCATTACCAGATAGTTACAATCATTGCTGCTAAATCCATTACCTGTTCACATATAAACATTGCTGCTAAGGCAAATATTTCCCTTGTTTATTACCCATTTATGGAGTATTTTTCTTAGGAACACTGAGTAATGACTAAGTTTCCAAGCTCTAGAGTTGAAGTCCCTGCAATCAAACCCTGGTTCAGGTTTGGTGTGGTAACATTGTGCAAACATCTCTAAACTTCAGTTTCCAGTTGACAACGCTACTGCATGGCTGAGTTAGCCTATAGTGCCTCCCAGCCTTCTCAGCCTGGGTTCTGAGAGGGAACTAAGCCTTCCAAAGGTGTTCATTGTATGCAATGAATTAAATTATTTCCTTGCATCTAGAAAGGTACTGGTTATAAAACACCCTTGGGAGAATTCAGAAAGTGGTCACTCACATCCTTTTCTGTGTTCTGTGGTTCATTTGGGGAAACCTGGTCGAAAAACGCTAGGATTCTGAAATAGAAAATTCCCTTTGGAAAACTTCATAAAATTTACTTAGCCTTCTTAAAATAGAATCACCATTCCATTTGAATCACCATTCTATTAAATGGAATCACCATTTCAAGAAAGAGGAAGAACTTACATTTCTGTCACCTAGAATACCTATTCATTTGGACCAAGAACTCTGATTTATGAAAGTTGAACAGATTAACTGCAATTCCGCCAGTATTTAATATGTGTATGTTATTTTGCATTTTCATCCAGTGTTTGTTACCGAATGAGAGAAATGTCTTTAAGAAACTATTTGTTCTGTACGTTATTGCTGTGTAACAATTTACCCCACAAGTTAGTGTTATAGAGTGACACCATTTTATTTTCCTCACTATTTTGTGACTCAGTGATTCGGGAAGGACTTAACTGAGCAGTTCTCCCTGAGGGGTCTCTCCTGCAGCTGCAGTCAGATGTAGGTGGGGGCTGCAGTCATCTGAAGTTAGACAGGCTGTGTAACCAAGGTGGCTCACTCACACAGCCACGGTGGAAGCTGGCTGCTGGCTGGGAGCTGAGCTGGAGCTGTCATTTCAAGCACCTACATATGGTCTCTCCAGTACAGTGGTTTGGGGGGAATTGTATTTCTTCTTGGTGGCTAGTTTTCCCTAGAGCAAGTGTTCTAAGACCGACAAGGAAGGTTGTGTGTCCTTTTTATGACTGATCCTTAGAAGTCACACAGCATCACTTCCATTACACTCTCTGGGTGGAAGCAGTCCCAAGCCTGTTCAGCTTCAAGGGGAAGGAACGTAGGAGAGGATGTCTATGACGGCATGTCAAGGATTTGTGACCACTTAAAAAATCACCACAGCTGGTCCTCTGGACACAGATTATTAGAAGTCTCATCCAATATGACGTCAGACTCAGGCTGGAGACATGGGATCTAGATGCCCATGCAGATATGGGTGAGGCTCCTCAGGGATGGTCCTTCAGATGCTTTGTACTCTCTCTGAAGACCTGTGAATTAAAGGCTCCTCACACACCCAGGATACAATAGTGAGGGATAGGACAGCATCCATACTTTTCCTCCGCATGGAACTCTAAACAAGATCCCATTTTCTCTTTAGTTGCTTGGCTCCTACTACCTAGCAGGCAGTGTGCTAGAGTCAGAAGACTTTTTGTCGCCCCACTGTGGTGAGGCTTCAGGCAAGCCACTTGACTCCTCTGGATCTCATTTTCCACGTGTAATGAAATAAGACTGATAGATCCCTTGAGAACTCTTTCAGCTCAAAAATTCTGTGATTCTGTGAAATGCTAAAATTGTACTACTTGGATATGAACAGACACAAATCATTGTGCATAATTAAGAACATTCCACAAGTAGAGAATGTTACTAAATAAAGGATAAAATTAAAGTATGAATTAATAAAGAAGTAAATTTTGTGGGAAATAGAAGCAGATTTTGAACCAATTTTGCCACTAGAGGTCACCAGTATACCATCTCAAAGAGAATAAATAGGCTTTTATCACTAACAGTTCCCTGTGTAGAACCCCTAAGTGGCATTCACGGTGTCTTTTTGTTTACTTGGAATATCTCCTGACAGTTGTCAGAGACGTATGTTATGATGAGGTGACGTCAGTGTCCCTCTAGGTGATGTTCCAGGTGTGCCTAATGTTCTGTAAGCGTGAAGAGCCACTACTGAAACAGTAAGGAACTAGGATTTTCTGCTTTCTCACTGGGATGCGATGAGGGGCAGGGAAATAACTTGATAGGAAGTAATATGAGCTCTGAGGCGAAAAGGCACTGTGGAAATCCAGTGTCATCCTCAAATGCGGCACAGACATGTCAGCTTTTTTATGACACAGAGAAAGTACGGACTGGGAGCAGAGCACTCGTTTATTCAGCCAATGTCTGTGGACCTGCCTTCAGGCGCTATGCTTGGCAGGGGCTACATTGATGCAGAACATGCAGTTGCTACCCTCAAGGAATTTAAGAAATGAAATACAGGAGGTTTCTATTCAGATTCAATATTTTAATAAAAAATGTTTTTATTAATGGCCATTGACTTCTACTGATGCTTCTTGAATCTCCAGCTCAAGTGGTTCTCTTCCTTTTTGAACTTTAGATATCCAACCAACATCTTCTGTGACATTCTGTAATATTTCCCTTAAGATACTGTATAAAGAAGGAGGAAGATAAATCGGAATTTGACACAGAACTAAAGATTATTCCATTTAGAGGTTTTTGGGAGAAGCAGGTTGGGATGGCCCGAGTTTCACTACATATTTTTGCTGGTATGCCAAGAGTACTGACATCCTGCCAGGCAACTTCTCTCAGATTTTCTTATTTTATCTTGTTGACAGACCTGTAGGATAAGCACTGTAATCACCATTTCTGCCAATGATCTCTTGCAGCATGGCAGTGGGTTTTGTTGTTGTTGTTGTTGTTTTGCAAAGTGATGCTAAGAGTTACACGTTGGGCCTTTTACATCAAATCTAGAACTGACCGTCACATGAAAATGTTAAAATGCTGAGTTCAGTTGCGGCCAATGGTGCTTGTTAGGAAAAACTCTATTAAAATGTATTTTAGGCCAGCACAGTGGCTCACACTTGTGATCTCAACATTTTGTAAGGCCAAAGTGGGAGGATCGCTTGAGCCCAGGAGTTTGAGACCAGCCTGGGCAATATAGTGAGACCTCATCTCTACAAGAAATAAGATTAGCCGGGCATGGTTCTGTGCCTGTAGTCCCAACTACTTGAGAGGCTGAGGCAAGAGAATCGCTTGAGCCCAGGAGGTTGAGGCTGCAGTGAGCCATGATTGTGCCGCTGCACTCCAGCCTGGGTGACAAAGCGAGATCCTGTCTCTAAATAAATAAATAAAATAGTGTATTTTAACATAAAATTCTTTGGGTGGGAGAAACAATGCTCCAAGTGAAATTAATACCTTGAAACATAAAGAGTCATGGAGATCTCCTGTGAAGAAACTTCTGTGAGTGACAAGAATGGATTCAGAATATCTCTGAGGACTATATCTATTTTCCCCCAAAATGAAAGCTACAGGATACTTTCTTATAATGTGCTTCATGTAGTACAAAAAGAAAATCTGCAAACTCCAGAGCTCACAATTCTATAATAAAGAATGAGTTGCAAGGAATTTTGGGATCTTTCCATAACTTGAGGAGCTATTTCTTCTAAGGCTGAAGGGGACTTGAACTTGATTTAAACTAGTTGTCATCAGCCTTTAGAGCAGACACTGAGATTGATTCTGAGTAGGACACAGCCACAGCCCGTATCCCTTAGTAGCAAGGCTTTCTTTAGCTTTCTGCCTTCACTGGAGAAGGAAAAAGAGAGCCTGGCCATATCTTTTGCTTTACACTGGGCATGATTTGCTTCACTGCGATGAGTGTTACTAACTATACTGGCAATTATTAATTTTAAGCAATTGTTTTAAAACAAACTAAAGGCAGGCTGAAGACAGGCTCGTTTCTTCTTCTCCTTCTCCTTCTTCTTCTTCTTTTTGTGACAGAGGCTTGCTCTGTTGTCCAGGCTGGAGTGCAGTAGTGTGATCTTGGCTCACTGCAACCTCCACCTCCTGGGTTCAAGCGATTCTCTTGCCTCAGCCTCCCAAGTAGCTGGGACTACAGGCCGAGCCACCATGCCTGGCTAATTTTTGTATTTTTAGTAGAGACAGGGTTTCACTATATTGGCCAAGTTGGTCTGGAACTCCTGACCTCAAGTGATCTGCTCACCTCAGCCACCCAAAGTGCTGGGATTACAGGCGTGAGCCACTGTGCCTGGCTGTTACTTCTTATCGTTGTAGAGTTTGGTCAAATAGTGGAAAAGAAAGGTTAGGGAGAGAGCTACAAAAATACTACCCGACTTATTTTAAAAATATTTCTGTTAATGGTAACCGACTTCTACTGATGCTTCTTTAATCTCCAGCTTGTGTGGATGCTTCCTTTTTAAACTTTAGATATCCAACCAACACTTTCTGAGACATTTTGTAGTATTTCCCTTAAGATACTGTATAAGGAAGGAGGAAGAAAAACAGGAGTTTGACACAGAACTAAAGATCATTCAACTTAGAGGTTTCTGGGAGAAGCACACTGGGATGGGCCCTGAGTGTCACTGCATATTCTTGCTGGTATACCAAGAATATAGGCCCCAACCAGGCTTTACTCAGGTATGTTTGCAGAGAGCAACTTTAAGCGATGAGGTAATGCCTCTCTGGTTAAAGAACAAGCTTGCTTACACTTGCCATAAAAGCCAGAGATTCCCCAAACTCAATGTTCCTCTCCTATATCATAACCCATTGCATGTGCAGGCATCTACAGGGGCCCTCTGCCTCATCCCTGTGGGACTTGGGAGACATAGGTAACAGCAACAAATCAGCACGAAGCTCATGATGAGCTGGGAGGAAGAGAGTCCTTGAACTCTGACCCAGACACCTCATGTCTTCCACCAGCATTCATGAAACAGGCAATCGTTAGCTTGCAAGTGCAGTTGACCTTTGAACAACATGGGTTTGAACTGCATGAGTCCACTTGCATGCATTTTTTTCAGTAAATATAATGGAAAAATTTTTGGAGATTGTGACAATTTGGAAAAATTCACAAACTTCGTAGCTTAGAAATATATTAAAAGATTAGGTATGTCACAAATGCATAAACATATGTAGATACTAGTCTGTGTTATTATTTATTACCATAAAATAGCACAAATTATAAAAAGTTAAAATTTATCAAAACTTATGCACATGCTTACAGACCACACATGGCACCATTTGCCGTTGAGAGAAATGTAAACAAATGTACAGATGCTGTATTAAATCATAAGTGCATAAAATTAACTATAGTACCTACTGTACTATTGTAATAATTTCACAGTCACTTCCTGTTGCTATCGCTGTGAGCTTAAGTGCTGTGAGTATCCACTTAAAATGCCATGGGACACTAATCATCTCTGTGTGAGCAGTTCATCTCTCTGGTAAATTGCCTATTGCAGTAAAAAGTAATCTTCTTTGGTTCTCTAGTGTTTTTCATTGTGTTTAGTGCAATACTGTAAACCTTGAATAACACCATGGCACCCATACAAAGTGCCACTATGAATGCTGGAAGTGCTCCCAAGAAGCAGAGAAAATTCATGATATTACAAGGAAAAGTTGAATTGCTTGATATGTATTGTAGATTGAAGTCTGCAGCTGTGGTTGCCCATCATTTCAAGATAAATGAATTCAGCTTAAGAATGATTGTAAAAAAAGAAAAGGAAATTCATGAAGCTATCGCTGCAGCTACACCGGCAAGCATGAAAAACTTACACTTTTTGCAAAATACCTTTTTGTCTAGTATTGCAAATGCAGTTTTTCTGTGGGAATGCAGGATTCCTATAAGAAATGCATACCTATAAACTGTGATGTGCTTTGAGGAAAAGCAAAGTCATTATATGACAACTTAGAGCAAAAGGAAGGCAAAGGATATAAACCTGAAGAATTTAATGCCGGCAAAGGATGGTTTAATAATTTTAGGAAGAGGTTTGGCTTTAAAAATGTCAGGATAATGAAAGAAGAACCTTCTGCCAACCAAGAGAGAGCAGACAAGTTCCCAGATGCCATTAAGAAAATCATTGAGGAGACAGAATATCTGTCTGAACAGGTTTCTAATGCAGATCAAAGTGCCCTGTTCTGGAAAAAAGAATCCACAAAGGACGTTTCTTAGTAAGGAACACAAGATAGCACCAGGATTTAAGGCAGGAGGGGATAGGCTACCTCTACTGTTTTGTGCAAATGCAGGGGGGGGGGGTATGATCAGGACTGCCCTTATCGATAAAGCTGCTCATCCCTGAGCCTTGAAAGGAAAAGAAGAACATCAGCTGCCAGTCTTATAGTTGTACAACAAGAAGGCCCAGACAATGAGAACCCTTTTTCTGGACTGGATACATCAGTGCTTTGTCCCTGAAGTCAGGAATTACCTTGCCCATAGGGACTACCTTTAAATTTTTTTCTGATATTGGACAGTGCCTCTGGCCACCCAGAACCCCATGAATTCAACACTGAAGCTGTCAATGTGGTCTACTTGCCCCCAAAAACAATGTCTTTAATTCAGTTTCTAGATCCTTGGCTCCTAAGAATCTTTAAGCCTTATTACACAAGGTACTCAATGGAAATGATTGTCAATGCCATGGAAGAGAACTCTGATAGAGTATCATGACAGTCTGGAATGATAACACCATTGAAGGTGTCATCGTTGTTATAAAAAGAAAGGTGTGGAGGTCATCAAGATTGAAATAATAAATTCATGCTGGAGAAAACTATCCAGATATTGTGCATGACTTCACAGGATTTACCACAGAGCCAATCAAAGAAATCATGAACGATATTATGGCTATGGCAAAAAAAAAAAAAAAAAAAAAAAAAAAAAAAAAAAAGTGAAAAGTGAAGGGTTTCAAGATCTGGATCTTGGAGAAATGTAACAGTTAATATACACTACACCAGAGGAATTAACAGAAGAAGATGTGGTGGAGATTGGTGCTTCCAAACCAGTGCCACTTGATGAGAAAGAAGACATAGAAAAGGCAGTGCCAGAAAACAAATTGACGTTAGACAATCTGGCAGAGGGGTTCCAATTATTCAAGACTGCTTTTGACTTCTTGGACAAAAAGAATGACATGGACCCTTCTATGATGCAGGCACTGAAACTTCTTTGACACAGGCACTGAAACTAAAGCAGTGAAAGAAAGGTGTTACCATATAGAAACATTCTAAGAGAAATGAAAAGAAGCAAAAAGTCAGACAGAAATTACAATGTATTTTCATAAAGTTTCACTGAGTGTCCTGACTCTCCTTCCTCCCTTTCCCTCCTCCATCTCTTCTGTCTCTGTTGCCCCTGTGTCAGGAAGACGAACCCCTTCTCTTCCTCCTTTTCCTCAACCTGTTCAATATGAAGATGAACAAGATGAAGATTTTTATGATGACCCAGTTCCACGTAATGAAAAGTAAATGTATTTTCTCTTCCTTATTACTTTCTTAATAACATTTTCTTTTCTCTAGCTTACTTTATTGTAAGAATACAATACACATACAAAATATGTGTTAACTGACTGTTTATGTTATTGGTAATGCTTCCAGTCAACATAGGTTATTAGCAATTACACTTTGGAGAAGTCAAAAGTTATACATGGATTTTCCATTGCACAGGGTATTGGCACCTCCTAAGCCCCACATTATTCAAGGGTCAGCTGTAGGATAACATCCCAGATCTTGACAAAAGCTGACAGAGGAACTCTATCAAGTTGATTATTTTTATCATAAATGGTTACCAGGGAAACAAAACTATAAGGTTCATGTTTGTATAATGCAATTTTTAAAATCCATAAGCAGTCTAGCATTTTAGAGCCTTGCTTATAACTCGGGTGCCTCCTTTCCTTTCTTTCTTTTTTTTTTTTTTTTCCCAAATAGAACTTTTATTACTTTTCTAATCACCTCTTTCTTGCCAAATGCTTTTGGAGCAGGTGCTTTCTGGGCTGGAGCTTTCTGACCCTTCTAAGCTTTTGGAGGCAGCGCTGCCTTCTGGCCTGTGGCTTTCTTGGCGGGAAACTTCTGAGCTGGAGATTTCTTGCCCGCAGCGGTTATCTTTTTGCTAGAACTTTAGCAGCAGCTGCAGCAGCAGTAGCACCCTTCACAGCAGGTGCTTTTTTGGGAGAAGCCTTCGGAGAGTTGTCTTTTGAAGCTTCTTAACTTCATTCTTGATTATTCTGTTCCTCATTGCCTTTACAACTTTAAAATGATCAAAATCTGTCATCTTGGCTTTCCTTTCTCCGGCTTCAATCTTCTTGGCCGCATTGTGTGACTGTCCATTTTGTATTGATATTTGCTTTCTGCCAGGCTTGTCGGACATACTTCTGGTGGGCACTGTGTGGAAACCTGAGGTTGGAATCAGTGAGCTGCATGCACTTGAGAGGCATGGTCTGGCTGGGCGCGGTGGCTCACGCCTGTAATCCCAGCACTTTGGGAGGCTGAGGAGGGCAGACCATGAGGTCAGGAGATCGAGACCATCCTGGTTAACACCGTGAAACCTTGACTCTACAAAAAATACCAAAAAAAGAAAAAATAATAATAATTAGCTTGGCATGGTGGTGGGTGCCTGTAGTCCCAGCTACTTGGGAGGCTGAGGCTGGAGAATGGTGTGAACCCAGGAGGCAGAGCCTGCAGTGAGCCGAGATTGCGCCACTGCCCTCTAGCCTGGGAGACAGAGCCAGACTCTGTCTCAAAAAAAAAAAAAAAAAAAAAGAAAGGCATGGTCTGTCTCCTCACTTGAGTGCAAGGTGCATCAATCAAAGCCCTGTTCTGATCAATAACATCTACAGTTGCGACCAATTTTCCTGCACGAGGTCCAGAGGAGATGTAGTGCACATGACCAACCTCCACGAAGTGCCTGAACACCATGTTGGTGGCGTTTGGCAAGAAGGAAGAAGGCCAGTTGCATTCTTTTATAAAATATTAGTTATCGACCAGGCATGGTGGCTCACGCATGTAATCTCAGCACTTTGGGAGGCCCAGGTGGGTGGATCACTTGAGGTCAGGAGTTCGAGACCAGCCTGACCAACATAGTGAAACCTCATCTCTACTAAAAATACAAAAATTACCTGGTTGTTGTGGCAGGCACCTGTAATCCCAGCTGCTCGGGAGGCTGAGGAGGAGAATCACTTGAACCCGGGAGGTGCAGGTTGCAGTGAGCCGAGATCGCACCACTGCACTCCAGCCTGGGTGACAGAGCAAGACCCTGCACACCAGCCTGGGTGAAAGAGTAAGACCCTTTCTCATAAATAAATAAATAAATAAAAGTATTAGTTATCACTGTAACCCTGACTTCTATGCTCTTCAGAGAATTACTTTATGCTTGTTAAAAACAGAATCTCCTTTATCATTCCAGACACATATGATTAATCCTGATTTTAAAGCCAGATTTTTTTTTTTTTTTTTTTTTTGAGATGCAGTCTTGCTGTGTTGCCCAGGCTGGAGTGCAGTGGCGTGATCTCGGCTAACTGCAGCCTCCACCTACTGGGTTCAAGCAGTTCTCCTGCCTCAGCCTCCCAAGTAACTGGGACTACAGGTGCGCACTGCCATGCCTTGCAAAGTTTTGTATTTTTAGTAGAGACAGGGTTTCACCATGTTGGCCAGTATGGTCTTGATCTCCTGACCTCATGATCCACCCGCCTCGGCCTCCCAAAGATTACAGGCGTAAGCCACCGTGCCCAGCCTAAAGCCAGATTATTTTTATAAAATTTTAGTGAACATGTACCCAGCTGACATGACTGAAAATATAGATTCGTGTTTAGAGAATCACAGAATCACAAAATCACAAATGCTGGAATGAGGTGGCTCAATGACAACTCACTCAGGAAATACACTTTGAGAACCTGTGACAGGCAGAGTGCCAAAAGCTGGATGGTCAGACACAATCTTACCAGCAAAGATTGACTCTTAAATCTGGGGAACCATTCACTCTAACTCACTGGTAGTGTTGTTTGATAAAGTTCTTAATGTTATTTTACACCATGTTAAGAAGCTAAATGAACTCTCTTCCAAGCCCTCACTTGAGGAAACAGGGGTGGACAGGAAAGTGACTAACTCCCCGCAGTCTGATGGTTAATTTCAAATATTTGAATGCTGCATAATATCTAGCTCACGATAGACACAAAACTAAACTTTTAAATGAGTAAAGAATGGAATGAATTGAATCTAGGCTGAGCCAGAGCAAGAACCCAGGTTTCTTCTTCTTCAAACCAATGTTTGTCACATTGTTGGTAGATCAGAGTTTTCTGAACCAGTCATTTGCATACCAACATCATGATTTTTGCCACGTTAAATTAACCATTTAATTAAAATCAGTTTTGAACCTAGCTTTATTCTAAGCAACATGTTAACATCTGTGAATTGAGAATTAGTTGTATTATTCATATTATAATAAAATAAATATGTAACTATTTTTAAAAATTCATCTTGTACAACCAGAGGTATAAATACCAATTCTGGGGGAAATGCTAATTGAAAATATTATCTAGAGAAAAATAAGGACTGTAAACCAAAAAGTATCTGAGATAGGTCTCAATCAATCTAGAAGTTGATTTTGCCAAGGTTAAGGACACACGTGGAAGAAAAGAACACAGAATCAGAGAAACAGGCTGTGGTCTGTTCCTTTATCCAAGGATGACTTTGAGAGCTTCAGTATTTAAAGGGGAAAAGTGGGCTAGAGAGGGAAGAGCGAGGGTATAGTAATCTACATGTCACTGGAGAAAAGGCGCAGGTAGGGGAATGGTGAATGACGTATTCATCTTGTGCGCAGCAAATCAGCACTTTACATGAGATAGGGTGAACATAGAGTAGCTACCTATAGAGATATTTAACCTTTTATACGTAGCTATCTGCTTAAAAACAGAAGGAAAGGCAGCTTCTTGCATGACTCAGCTTTCAGCTTATTTTTTTTCCTTCTGGCAGAGTGAATTGGAGTCTTGAGTTTTTATTCTCCTTTCACAGCACCGAAACTGCACAGAATCATTCCTAACTATTTCTGTTTTCATGTTAAAGTCCAAAGGTTGATTCCATAAGGACCTTGAAATCCTTTGCAATTCTTGCTTGAGAAACTCTAAAAGTACATGGGTAATTTCTTACATTTCCTCTGCCTATTGAACAAATAAATGAAAATGACTGATCAAATTTGTTTACTCTTGGTTATTATCAGAAATTATAATCTTGAGAAAAGTATACATGAACACCTTAATTTACCAAATAGCTATATGGTATACTGTTGAGTATAGTATACTAGTCTGTAGTATACAGTTACGTCTAGTTTTGAAATCAAGTTTTAACAAATAGGTTATATTCTTTACTCACCAAATTCAGAACAGCATTCTCCAATGAATTCAATAACCTTTCAAGTGAAAAAAATGAGTAAAAAAGAAAATGTGAGTTCTTATTTAGGAATGAAATGAAACATGTTTTGCAAATTAATGAGCTTAAAGCATCAGAGAACACACCTGGTTATACTTGAAAGTTATAAAAAATGCTTCCATTTAGCATATTTCACCTTAAAATATCCACAGTATGTTTAGAAGCCTCTAATTACTTAAGATAAAATAGCAGCTTGTATGTGCACAATGAGTGTGCGCCAGACTGGAACATCAAAAAGATCTTGGAAGTTCTCTGTTTCATTATTTATCATTTCTTCCCCCACATAATACGTTGCCTTGTACAGTTTTCAATTAGGACTTCCCCCATTCTCTATGAAAAAATTTTAATTTTGTGCCTTTGTTTAGATGAACTGTATTATCAATATTCACATAGTTCAGGTCACATGAATGTTCACCTTATAATTAAATATTTCTATGCAATTTCAGTGGTTTCTATTTCTACTTATAGCCTTTCCATATTCAGAAGAGGGATTTTTTTTTTTTTGAAACGGAGTTTCGCTTTTGTTGCCCGGGCTGGAGTGCAATGGCGCCATCTCGGCTCGCTGCAACCTCTGCCTCCTGGATTCAAGCAATTCTCCTGCCTCAGTGTCCCAAGTCTGAAAGCTGAAAATAAGCTGAAAGCTGAGTCATGCAAGAGCTGCCTTTCCTTCTGTTCCTAAGCAGATAGCTACAGACAAAAGGTTAAATATCTCCATAGGTAACTACTCCATGTTCACCCTATCTTATGTAAAGTGCCGATTTGCTGAGCGCAAGATGAATACATAATTCACGGTTCCCCTACCTGAGCCTTTTCTGTAATCCCTTCCAAGGGATTACAGGCATGCACCACCACTTCCGGCTAATTTTGTATTTTTTAGTAGAGATGGGGTTCCACCATGTTAGTCAGGCTGGTCTTGAACTCCTGACCTCAGGTGATCCGCCCACCAAAGTGCTGGGATTAAAGGCGTGAGCCACCACGCCCGACCCAGAAGAGGGAATTTTTTTATGGCCAAGTAATTTTTAAAACCATTTTTATTGAAAAATATAATACAAATGTAGAACCTGTATAAAATAAATATGTAGTTTAATAAAATAAATATGTAGTTTAATGAATGTTTATTTCATGATCAGTTTGTCAAAATTTCAACTTTTTTTTTATACCCACTTACATGTACTATTCTTTTAGGCATCTTTTGGTCATTTCAAGGTGGGTTTTTTCCCCCTAATCATTTAAGGTACATCTTAATGATCAGCAACACTGTTTTATCAAATTTGAACATCTTGTGAAAGATATATTACTCTCTAATAGTTATCTTTTTGTATGTTATCTTTTTTAGATAGAGTTTCTAAAGACTTATTTTAAAGTTTAAATTAGCAAACATAATTTGGTTCTGGAATTTGAAAAAGGTAAACACTCTAAAATAACTATATCCTATCTTATGGCAATCATTTTTTTGCATTTTAAAAATAGTTTTATCATCCAAAGGTGCATCCAAAATAAACCATAGGTTTTTCTGTCTATTTTTAAAATACGTATTTGTGAACCAAAAGTATCTGAGACAGGTCTCAATCAATTTAGAAAGTTTATTTCACCAAGGTTAAGGATGTGCCCATAACACAGCCTTAGGAGGTCCTGATAATATGTTCCCAAGGTGATCGGGGTACAGCTTGCTTTTTTACTTTTGAGGAAGACATAATACATCAGTCAATACACATTAGATGTACATTGGTTCCATCTGGAAAGGCAGGACAATGCAAAGTGGAGACTGCCAGCTTATAGGTAGATTTAAAAATTTTCTGATTGGCTATTGGTTGAAAGAGTTAAGTTATTATCTAAAGACCTGGAATCAATAGAAAGGAATGTATGGGCTAAAATGATAAACGATTATGAAGACCAAAGTTTTATCATGCAGATAAGCCTCTAGGTAGCAGGCTGCAGAGAGAATAGATTGTAAATGTTTCCTTTTTTTTTTTTTTTTTGAGACGGAGTCTTGCTCTGTAGCCCAGGCTGGTCTTGGTTCACTGCAAGCTCTGCCTCCCAGGTTCACGCCATTCTCCTGCCTCAGCCTCCTGAGTAGCTGGGACTAAAGGCGCCAGCCACCACGCCCAGCTATTTTTTTGTATTTTTAGTAGAGACGGAGTTTCACCGTGTTAGCCAGGATGATCTCGATCTCCTGACCTTGTGATCCACTCGCCTCAGCCTCCCAAAGTGCTGGGATTACAGGCTTGAGCCACCATGCCCGGCCAATTGTAAATGTTTCTTATCAGACTTCAGGTCTCTGTTGATGTTAATGCTGGTCGACTTTTCCTGAATTCTAAAAGGGAGAAGGGTATAATGAGGCATGTCTGAACCCCTTCATATCATGGCCTGAACTAGCATTTCAGGTTAACTTTGGAATGCCCTTGGTTGAGGGGTCCATTCAGATATTTGGGGGGGTGCTTATAATTTTATTTTTGGTTTACATATTTTAAATGTCTTTAATCTACAAGTTTCCTTTTCACTTCTTTTCCCCCAGTGCAATTTATTTTTTCATTTAAAAAAAAATTTTTGTGGTACATACTAGGTGTATATATTTATAGGGAAGTGCAATTTATTTGGTAAAGAAAAGGGTTTTGTTTGTTTTGTTTTTAAAATCTGTGTCCTGTAGTGTTTTGCATAGCTGGAATTTTTTTTTTTTTTTTTTTTTTTGAGATGGAGTCTCACTCTGTCACCAGGCTGGAGTACAGTGGCATGATCTTGGCTCACTGCACCCTCCATCTCCTGGATTCAAGTGATTCTCTTGCCTCAACCTCCCAAGTAGCTGGGATTACAGGTGCCCACCACCACACCCAGCTAATTTTTGTATTTTTAGTAGAGATGGGTTTTTGCCATGTTGGCCAGGCTGGTCACCTGACCTGAGGTGATCCCCCCACCTCGGCCTCTCAAAGTGGTGAGATTAGAGGCGTGAGCCACCGCACCCAGCCTCATAGCTGGATTTTGATAATTTTATGCAGGTGGTAGATTTGACATATTTATCAGTTCTCTGTATTTCCTGTTAAATTGATAATTTATGGGCTTGATCAAGTCAGGCTTCAATTTTTTTTAATCAGACTTTCACAGGTGATGGTATATTCATTTTCCATTAGAAAGTAAATGATATCTGTCTCTCTTTGTGATGTTAGTAACATTGATGCTCAGAGTCTAGATAACTGTTTCTAGTAATCTTTTTAACTATACCCCTCCCCCTAGGGCCTTTTAATACATTTTCTTAATGAAACTTTTTCCCTATGAGATTGTCTTTTGCCATACTTGGAAAACGTTTATTTCTTCAAACATTTTTCAGTACAATACTATTTTTCCTTTCTTTCTGGGACTCTGATGACTCAAATGTTAGATCTTTTTTGGCCCTCAGATTCCTGAGGTTTTGTTCATTTTTTGTTTCAATAATTTTTCTCTCTGTTGTTCAGATTGGATAATTTCTACTGAAATTATCAAATTCACTAAATCCTCTTTCATCTCCATCCTGCCACTGATTCTTTGCAGACAGTTTTAAATTTCATTAAAATTTAAAAATGTAATTAAATAATTATATTATTTTTCAGTTTAAAAATTTCCATTTGGTTTTTATTTATATCTTCTATTTATGTTATTCATACTTTCAATTATCATTTCTATCTTGGGATTTTTCATGATTGCTTACACAGGTATTTTTGTAATAGCTGCTTAAAATCATTTGCAGATAATTTTAACATTTGTGTTATCTCACTGTTGGTATTTGTTGTTACTCTCACGGGAATTGAGATTTGCATGGTTTTTCATAAGCAGAATAATTGTGAATTAGATCCTGAATATTCTGACTATTATGTTATAAGTCCCTGGGTCCTGTTTAAATCCTATGGAGAATGTTGATATTTTTAATTTAGTAGAAACATGAGTTGGTTAGGTTGAGGCTCCAAGTTCCAACCCACCTTCTTTGGGTGGTGGTTCTAAAGTAATTTCAATTTGGAGTCTTTGCAGTTATTTATTTTTATTTAATTCTAGCAATCCTAGTAACAGTTCAGTAAAGCAGGTATTATGATACTCATTTTACAAATAAAAAGATAGGTTTGAATTCAGACTATATTCACTAGCTTTATGATATTGGACAAGACTGTCTTTGATCCTTTATTTCCTCCCTGTAAAATGGAATCGATAATACATAGCTGACTGGATGGTTTGAGGACTAAGTATAAAACAACACATGTAGCATACCTAGGGCATTGTAGACTCTGAAAAAATCATGGCTAGTTCTTGCCGGTTATACTGAGTGTCAACTTGATTGGATTGAAGAATGTAAAGCACTGATCCTGGGTGTGTCTGTGAGGGTGTTGCCAAAGGAGATTAACATTTGAGTCAGTGGGCTGGGAAAGGCAGATCCACTCTTAATCTTGGTGGGCACCATCTAATCAGCTGCCAGTGTGGCCAGGATATAAAGCAGGCAGAAAAACGTGAAAAGGCTAGATTGGCTTAGCCTCCCAGCCTACATCTTTCTCCCATGTTGGATGCTTCCTGTCCTCGAACATTGGACTCCAGGTTCTTCAGTTTTTGGGACTTGGACTGGCTTCCTTTCACCTCAGCTTGCAGACAGCCTATTGTGGGACTTGTGATTGTATGAGTTAATACTACTTAATAAATTCCCCTTTACACACACATATATATAAAATATATATATATGACTAATAGGATATATATATTCTACAAATATATATATTCTACAAATATATATATATATATATCCTATTAGTTCTGTCTCTCTAGAGAACCCTAATACACTAGTCTTCTCATTTTTTAAAAATGATCAATTTTATTGAGGAAAAATTACTATCAAATGCACACATTTTAAGTTATGGAAGACGACTTTTGACATTCACATACACTGTGTAATCACCACACCAATCAGTCAAGATATTATAGGACATTTCCATTGCCCCAAACAGTCCCATCATGCTCCTTTGAGTCAGCCCTCCTCTCAACTTCCACCCCAGGCAATCACTGATCTGATTTCTGTCACAACTGATAAGGTTTATCTGCTCCAGAACTTTACATTAAGAAAACAATAAAGTCTGTACTTTTTGTATCTGGTTATTTTCATTCAACATAAATATTTTAGATTCACTTATTACCAACAAGTTTGTTCTTATGTATATCTCAGAAATTTATTCCTTTCTAATTGCTGGCTAGTATTTCTGTATTTTTGGAATGTTTTCCTATTATTGATTGAAATAGCTCTTAGATATTCTGAATTCAAGTCATTTGTTAACGTATTGTGACTATTGTTTTTCTCAAGCCTGTGAGTTAGCTTTTCATTTTCATTATGATGTCTTACAGAGAGCAGAAAACCTCAACTTTTATGAAGTTCAATTATTTAAATTTTTTTTATATTGTTTTTTGTGACCCATCTCAAAAAATTTGGCCAACACCAAGGGGATGAAGGTTTTCTTCTCTGTCTTCTTCCAGAAGATTTATAATTTTGGCTTTAATGTTTTCGACTCTGGTCTATTTTGAATTAACATTTCTGTGTATGCTGTGAGGTAGAGCTTGATATTCATTTTTCCTGCATATTGATATCAACTCGTTCCAGCAACACTTGTTGAAAATAATAATCTATCTATTCCCATGGAATTACCTCGGTACCACTGTGAAAACCTAAATTATCAAATTTATTGCCATAAGATTTTTCATAATATTCCTTTTAATAGCTTCAGTATCTATAATATGTCCCTGCTTTTATTCTTGATATTGGTTATTTGTGGTGCCCCTCTCCTTTTTTTTTCCTGGATAAGTCTGCCTACAGTTTTAACATTTATTATTCCTTTAAAAGAACCGCCTTTTGGTTTTACTATTTTTTCTATTGTTTTATGATTTTCAATAGGATTGATTTTTTGCTCTATATTATTTTCTCCTATGTGCTTGCTTTGAGTTTAATTTATTTTTCTTTTCCTAATATCTTAAAATGAATGCTTAGATTCTGGATTTGGAATCTTTTTTTCTCATATAAGCATTTAATGGTAAAAAAAAAAAAAAATCCCTCTAAGCACTATTTAGCTGCATCCCACAACTTTTGATATGTTTACATTTTAGTTTAAAATTACTTTCTAATTTTTTTGTGTGTGACTTCCCCTGTGACCCATGGTTTGTTTAGAAGTACATAGTTAGATTTCTAACTATTTGGGGATTTACAAATATCTTTCTGTTACTGATTTCTAGCTTAATTCCTTTCTGGGTAGAGACAATAATTTTTATTATTTCAATTATTTTAAATTTGCTGACATTTGTTTGATGATACACAGTGGAGTCTATTAAAGAAAGTGTGTTCTTCAGTTATTGGGTGGAATGTTCTACAAACGTCCATTAGGTCAAGTTGGCTGATAGGATTGTTCAGGTCTTCTATATCAATAGTTCAGAAATTTGCCAGCCTTTTTTCAAAATCAGCTTCTTAGCTTTCAAAAACACTAATGCCTGTATCTCACTCCTTAAGATTGTAATTTATTTTGAGGTGTGGTCTGTTCACTAGAATAATTAAAAGATTCCCAGGTGATTCTAATATACTGAAAAGTTTGGGACCTGAGTTCTGTATACTTAGATTTTCTGTATACTTGTTTTACAAATTGCAGAGTAGGAAGTAATGAACTGTTTGAATTCAATTAATTTTTGATTCATTGCTATTTTTTAGCACTGTGGTTAGGATTTTGCGTCTTCTTGATGAATATGCCCCTTTATCTAATTGTTTTAACGTTATTTTACCTAATTATTAGTGAAGGTAAACATTTTTTAAAAAATCTTTCTGGCCATTGAGTTTTCCTCTTCTGTAAGTGGCCTACTTATGTTATTTGAATATATTTATCTTGAGTTGTCTTTTTCTTATTGATGTGTCTGAATTCTTTATATTTTCAGAGTTTTACTATATTCTGCCAACCTGTGGCTTGTTTTTAACTTGATTAGAGATGGCTTCTCTTCTGTTTGTAAAACTTCTAAATTTTAAAATAATATTTTACATCTTTCCTTAATGAATCATGCTGTTTCTTCCCTATGGTGATATCATAAAGACATATGCTTTTCTTCTAAAAGTTTAGAGTTTTGTTTCTCACATTTTGGGTCATTATTTCATTTGGAATTTAGTTTTATTTCTGTTGTATCAGGATCGAATTTCTTATTTTTATATAAATAGCCAATTTAACTAGAACCAATAAAATTTGTGTCTTCTATATCCTATGAACAGTTACTGTACTAATTTACATTCCCAAGTAATGAATAATAGTTTTTTCCCACAACCTTAGAAACAGTTATTCCTCACCAGACATGTTTATTATATACCAAATTCCAGGTATCCTTTTTGTTTTTTCTAATTTTCTTTTTGTCTATTCTTAGATCAATACCAGTTTTTAAAAAGTTGCTTTAAAATAGAATTACCATATGATTCAGCACAAATTAATGCACACTTCTAGGTGTATATCCAAAAGAACTGAAAAGAGGGTCTCAAAGAGACATTTGCACACCCATGTCCACAGCAGTATTATTCACAATAGCCAAAAGGAGGAAGCAACCTAAGTGTCCACTGATAGATGAATAAACAAAATGTGGTATAATACACATAATAAATGATATATAGAACTATTCAGCCTTAAAAAAGGAAGTTCTGCAATATACTATAATATGGATGAACCCTGAGGCATTATGCTAAATGAAATAAGCCAGTCACAAAAGGGCAAATTCTGTATCATTCCACTCACGTGAGGTACCTAGAGTAGTCAAACTGATCAACAGAAAGTAAGATGATTACTGCCAGAGGATGAGGGGAGTAGGAAATGGAGAGTTGCTGTTTAATAGGTATAGAGTTTTAGTTTGGCAAGATAAAAAGAGAGATTGGTTCTGGAGATTGGTTGAATATCGATGTGGAATGTATCTGATACTACTAAGTTACAAATGGTTAAGATGGTAAATTTTATTCTATGTATATTTCACTACAATTAAAAACATTTAAAAATATTATTCTAGCAAAAAGTTGCTTTAATAGTTTCTCTTGATCTTTGGTGTCCTGCAATTTCACCATTGCAGAGAATTCTTTATATCAATCCTGCTCAAGAATAAGTATTTCTTGAAACTGAAAATTCAAATAATCCACAATCTTGGAAAGTTCTTAGTTATTACTCTTTGAATACTGCCTGCATCCATTCTCTCTAGTGTCTCTTTTTTGGCACTCCTATTAGATTTATGTTGGAGTTTTTTCATTTATTTAGCTCCTACACTGCATTCTAGTAAATGTCCTCAAATTGAGTATTGTAATCTCAGCCAAATGTACAGTTCTCAAAACAGTGAATGGAAGATCTCTTTATATAGCTCTTAAAATGATTAAGGCGATGTGTCAGCAAACTGTGCCAGAAGTAAAAAGTCAAGAAACAGGGAGACATAAGGCTTGTCTCTACAGTTCAGGAGACTGTGCCAAAGCCAAAATAATGCATTGCTGTGGATGTCTGCTTTGTACTCAACGAATATTAAAGCAGGATGCCTCTTTGTGTCAAGTGCTAGATTACGATGAGCAGTGTCACGAAGAACACTCTACACTTGATACCGTATGTGTGACCTTGAGCAAGAAACCTATTCACGCTCAGGCTTCAGTTCCTTTCTGTGGGTTGCTGTGAGGCTCCAACGGGGTAAGGTGAGCAAAAATGCTACGCCTCAGTACCACTAGGGTATTTTCTCAATTCTAAAATATTAAGTTGCCACGCACTACAGATTTAATAATAGTTTGGGAGGAGGGGCGTGAGGAGAGGAACATTCCACTAGCGCAACTATAAGCTTTCCGATTTCGGAAATAAGAAAAATATGAAAAAGTCTGCTTTTAGAATTGAGGAACCACGGTGTCGCATTGACTTTCTCTGCTCGGTTCGCAAACGCTCTTTTCTTGAACTTGAATGACTTCTCTGTCGCTCATACCAACCTCTCTCCTGATTTTCCACACTGGGATTCTCACTCCAATTCTCAAGGTTTCCTAAGAGACACGATGAGCCACTTCACCAGGGCGGCGCAGCTTCCTTCTTTACTGTCATTGGCTGTCGCTCTTCCAGGTCCCGCCCACAGCGACCTCAATCCTGATTGGATGTCAGTGTCCTGTGCTTTGAGATTGGACGACTTGGGGGCGGCGGGCAGCTAATGCGCAGGCGTGTTTCCTCGAGTCGTGATTGGCGGGCGGGGTGCCGGGACGGGGCGGGATTCTTCTCACGCACATTCTGTGGGCGGAGTGGGCGGAGCTGCCGGCGTCAGTTGGTTCAAGTGTCCCGGCCTGAGGTGTCTGCTTGATCCCTCCCTCTCCCGGCGCCTCGAGCGGAAGGTGAGGGCCGTCCTGGGCAGCAGAGGGCTTGGCCCCAGGCGACTAGACCTACACCCTTGGTACCTCCGAGGGCCTGGAGGGCGGGGCGGGCTGGACGCGGCCATGCGCACCGGGGGCCCGGGAGGAGCGGTCTTGGGCCTGGGCGTCTGGTGGGCGGCGGAGGCCTGGCTCCCTGCAGAACCCCTGGGCAACCTCTTTTTCTCCTGTTTTCGTTGTCAGGCCCAGGCGTTCTTTGGGAGAAGGGCCTCTCGCGGTCCCTGACGCAGACATCGTGCAGGTTTCTCCCCGCAGCTCCTGGGTCGGGAGCCGCTTTGCAGCCCCCAGCTCTGGAATTGGACTGCGGGAGGGGCGTTTGGGTGGAATGGGACCTGGCTCGCCTGGACCTGCCCGTGGCTGCTCTGCAAGAGCCTGAGAGTTGGGAGGGGAGGCCAAGGTGGGGAAGGAGCCTAGTGAGCCGTAAAATAAGGATTGGAACGTCTTTCCAGGCGGCGAAAGCGGCACCTGGGTTTGTTGGTGAATCGTCTTCTCCCCAGAGTCCTGCTGAACAAGTTTTGGGAAGTGAGGTTTGGAAAGGAGAAAGAGGATACATTCCTGAAAGGCAAGGCTTCTGTTATACAATGTGTCAACCTCAGACTATTACGCAACAATAAGGACAGATGCCATTCCAGGTGTTCCCAACACGCTGTCTATGCCCCAGGACCCAAAGCTATGCCCATGTATTCTGGTACCTGTATCCCTGATTAAAATCAGTGTAGCTAGCCATCCTCTTAAGAGTATAGCTTCCGTTTACATCCTCATTTGGCCAAACAATTCCTTGATCTTGTGGAAAAACTGGATTATTTAACCAGGACAAGTCAAAGCAGAACTTGAACAGAGCTGAACAGACAAATTATATTGAAGTTGACGTAGCCTAAAGGGAATGGGGTTTATCTTGATTTGGTTAGTAAAGATTTCAGAGGAGTTTGACATCAGTGGTAGCAAAATGTTTGGCAAACTTAAGATTAGGGCCATATTAAAGTTTCTTCCATTGCATAATGGAAAAAGCGTGGACGGTGAAGTTAGACCTGGGTTCAAATTCTTGGTAGAGACATTGGCTGTGAAACCTCTGAAACAGCCTTTGTGAAAGATATATAGCCTTTCTGAAATTTAGTGTCCATATCTGTAAATTGCAATTTCCTTCTGTTGATTTGATGAAATAACATATGCAAAGCATTTAGCACATTAATGCACGAAGATACTATTTCAGCAGTCTTGCTAGTTCTCTAGTATGACAGATGGTGAAATCAATTTTAGATGCAGAAAAGTTGAGTGACTGAAGATGGACGGATATTAGAAAAAGGTCTCAAAATCTGCAGTCTCAGATGTGACAACAGCTGTGGTGAAATGGTGGAAAAAACACTTGGGCATTTGTTGTAGTCTTGGCCCTGTTGCTGACTACTTCTGTGGTCTTCAGTAAGCCATTGTTTTCTTTGGCCTTGATTTATCTGTAAAATGAAGCAGCTGGACCAGATGGTTTTCTTTAAATTCTTTTTGTTGCCCAAATGAGAGCTAAAAGGTAGAGAAGATAATAGCAGACATTTATTGAATACCTACTATGTACTAGGTACTGTTGCAAACACCTTGTATCCACTCATTCTCACAACAAACCCATGAGATACGTATGGTTATTATCCGCATTTTACAAATGAGGAAACTTAAGGCTGAGGTGTTAACCTTGCCCAAGGTTCCAGAGCTTATAAGTTGCAGAGCTAGGATTTGAATCCAGGTAATCTGAGTTCATGTTGTTAATCATCGTGCCAAACTGCCTCTCGAGGAGAGTGATATTGTGGATATTGTATACTATTAGAGATACTATAAAAGAAGATAGGGGAATATTTGGTAAGATGCGCGTCTTTGGTCACAGGTGTGTGTGCATGGCAAAAATTATTTAATTAAATGCATCTTGTCCTAATGTTTGCCACATTTCCTGGTTTGTATTCTCTCTGCGTTCTGCCTCCTGGACTTAAATAATCAAAAAATAATTCTAGATTTCGTTCCACTAACCAAGGCTAGATACCCAAATTTACTGTGATTTTTGAGAAACCTTTAAAAGGTCTGACCTAGGCATACATCAGAGCTGAAGAATCTCAGCGAACCATATCCATTTCTGGGTTAAGGTGATTTAGGATAGGCACAGCAGCCTCAGCACCCCAAATTCATTTCAGTGTTCCCATGCTTCAGCAGACTTGGTCTGAATTTTCTCGTTTTTCATCAGATTTGTGTTTATATGTAGGAGTAGAAGGAGTTGAAAGTGAACTTTTAAGAGCATATTTGACATGGAATTAGATTGATGTTATAGCAACTATAGGTAAAAAAGGATTTTATAGTTGAAAAAGTTGAAAAACTCAGTATTAAGTACCTATTATGATGTAGTACTGTGTTAAATGTAGACTTTGGGCAGTTTGAGGATCAATACTATTTTAAAAGAAAAAATCCGTGGCTAAAATACTTTGACATAAAGAACTCAGCAAGTCTTTTGATCTCATATGTAAAACAAATCAGTTTATTGCCCTAAATCTACTGAAAGACTTTGAATATATATTAATACAATAGTAGCATTTTGAGGTGGGTCTATTTGATCTCATCACGATAAAATACAATTGCTTCTTGTTCTTTTGTTGTGGAGAGGCAGCAGGTAATGCTGTGGTTCACTGTACTAAAGAGTAATGCCCTTATGCCCAGGGCTGCCAGATACAGTGGGCAGGTTTTGCACTGTACAACACTTGGGGTGCAATCTTACATAGACTGTGGTGTGAATTGTACTCTCTCGCGTTGTATATCCTATAGCACTGTTCTTGTGGCGCTACTTTTGTGCTCCTGCCTTTGCCCCAATCTTGAGTGTGAGAGTAATTTTTCCTTTAATAAGCCCTCTCCACCCTGTTTTTCTGCTTTTTATTTTCTTTCACTTTTTAAGATGAAGTCACTGTTGCTAAACCACGCATAGGTTTTCTATTGTTTGGATTATATGTGGTCAGAATTTCAGAAACTGGCTTCTTTTTCTTTACGTCTTATATTGGTGAGTTTGGAACACTTGTGCTTTTGCAAACTTTTTGGTTTAATTTAAGTATTAGTCTGAAACATAAGCAAAAGAAGACTTCCCAATCACTCTATTATATCTGACTTCAAAATCAGCTGTGTCATTCTCTGATTATCTGTTGCTTTGGCTTGTATATCTTATAACTCTTCTTAGCTATCATGAAAATATGTTCCAGCTGTAGCCTTAAAAGCATTGGATATGAGAAATTTGAAGCACCTTTAATTTATTATTTAGCAAATACAGTTGCCAAATTGCAGCTTACTCCTGCTGAGCACTCCCACGATCACTTTTGCTTTTGGTTGTTGCCTCTCTCATCTCACTCAGACCTCTTTCAGCCAGATCAGTGGTTGAAATGGTATGAAAAGAGAGTGACTGGAGCACCTGGTTACAAGTGTGCTTCTCTGTCAGGGAAATATCAAATCAAGTTTTCACTAACACTCTTCAATTATAAGAGACATGTTGATTCAATGGAGAGGAATAGTTTTTGGAGTGTGGTCTTTAAATACTACAGTAGGTCGAATAACTTTAAAAAAAAAATTATTGGAAACATTTTAATAATCTGAAATGCAGAGAATCTGAGAAACCATGTGAGAAAGAGGTCGGGCAGAGCAACTTTAAGTGCGGTTTTAGATAAGGGGAAAGATGCTAGAAGACTTGGAGTCGCTTTATTCAGCATCATTAATTGTATACCATTTGTAGTTAATTATTTAATAAATGTTATGCAAGGGATATTACATATTTTTTTCTTTTTTTTTTTTTTGAGACGAGTCTCGCTCTGTTGCCCAGGCTGGAGTGCAGTGGTGTGATCTGCAAGCTCCGCCTCCCAGGTGCACACCATTCTCCTGCCTCAGCCTCCTGAGTAGCTGGGACTACAGGCGCCTACCACCACGCCCAGCTAATTTTATTTTGTATTTTTAGTAGAGATGGGGTTTCACCATGTTAGCCAGGATGGTCTCGATCTTCTGACCTCATGATCTGCCCGCCTTGGCCTCCCAAAGTGCTGGGATTACAGGCGTGAGCCACTGCTCCCAGCCCTACATATTTTTTTCTAGACTAGTGAGTGCTATCTTACTTGAACTATAAACTTGAAGTTTGTGTATATGTACACTGGGCACTTTAATTTGAAGTTCATGTTAGTATCTGAAATGTAACAAGATTTATGTAGATGTTCACTGGGCATTTTCAAATTTCATGTTAGTATCTGTAAACAAGATTTGTATTAACAGAAGCTGTGAGAGAATGTGTAATACACTGATACCTCTTTATTGTGATTCTAGTTCTAGTATGTAGATATCCTTATTTAATAGGTCTGCTTTCTACTGTTTAAGATATGGAGGCATAACAATGCCTTGGGCATAGAAGATATTCAATAAATATTTGTTGAAAGAATAACACTGACAAGTCTAGGTCGCTTCAATGTAGTAGATTAGATTGGGTAACAAATCTGTTTTCAGTGATAATCTGGTAACATTATTTACTATATTTTGAACACATTGAATGAAATGATTGTTAGCAATGGAGCAGAACATGTTTTATAGAAATTTTTTGTTCTAATATTTAGAAGTCTTTATTGGAATAATAAAATGTTAGTATTTATTTACTTATTTACATCCTGATTAGTCTGTTTTGATTTTACCCTGACCAGGAGCTGATGAATGGACATTTTTTCATTTATTCCATATTACTATTTTAGATGGTCTAAGTAGTAATTTTTCTTTTGAATTTTATTTGTAAAATATTAAAGTGTATGTAAAGCAATACTTTAATGAAGAATATTTGAAAATTTTGTCCTCATCCATACTATCATCCTTAATTTCAGAGCATTTTTTCATTTTCATGTTTTTTATGCATATTTATGTATATTTCATATAATTTACATCAGTGAATATACAGTTTTATACACATTGTTTCATGTACTATAGTCATAATTATTTTCAGTAGTCACTCTATTAGAAATTATAACTGTACTCAGGAGGCTGAGGAGGGAGGATTGCTTGAGTCCGGGAGTTTAATACAGACTGGGCAACATAGTGAGACCCCCATTTCTAAATAAATAAATAAATAAAAATATATCTTCTTAAAAAGAAAATCACAACTGTAATTTACCAGACTTTGAGTGGGCAGTTATGTTGTTTCTGAGACTTGGTTGTAAATAAGATTGAAGTGATTTTTATGTATATAACTTTCTTGGCATTATTGTCCTTAGCCTAAATTTCCAAGAATAAAATACTTAGTTAAAAAATATTTAAATGTTTTTATGAATCTTATTATCATATTGCTTTCCAAAAAGAGTACATATTTAAAACTTGTGTCCAATGTTTGCGTATTTGTTTTTCTGTAACTCTTTGCTAGTACTGATCATTACCTCCTTTAAAAAATAATAATTATACGGTGGTATTTATGTATTTTTTGATTATCAAGAAGCTTAACATTTTCTCTCACTCAAACTATTTATATCCTTTGCTTATTTACCTATTAGGCATTTATTTTATTCTTAAAAATAGTAAAGCATATGAAAAGTCCTGCTATGTCATATTTAACAAAATCATCCTCCTTTGAAAAATAGGCTTATATTTTATTGCTGTGTGTATCTATATTTCTAAATTTTTCTTATTGTAGACCATTCATCAAGGATTTTGTATCCAAGGCACAAAAGTTTGTTGCCCAAGATGATGAATGCTGACATGGATGGTATGTTCTTCATTTTCTTTTTTGTATACTCCTGGTTTTGTGGATGTTCTGCTTTATTAAGCAATGGAAAGGGCAGAGAAACAATGTTTAGAAGAGTTGGATCTTGGCTAATTCCTTATTTATATCTCATCTAGTGTCAGAAAGGACCAACCAAAGCAGCTTTCATTCCTTAGCTATGAGAGGTTGGCAAGTTATTTTTATCTTCTTTACCTTGGTGTCCTTATCTGCAGTTTGGGGATACAACATTTTATTTCACAGGGCTCTTGTATAAGTCAAGTAAGAATGAATATAAAACATTTTGCAGATTTTTAAGTGCTACTCTACACAAATAGTACCTAATGTTAATTAATAGTAAATTTGAACCTTTATATTACAGCAGTTGATGCTGAAAATCAGGTGGAACTGGAGGAAAAAACAAGACTTATTAATCAAGTGTTGGAACTCCAACACACACTTGAAGGTTAGCTTGCATTTTGTAGTTTGTTTGAATGACAGCCAATTAATTGAACTTGTAAGCATTTATATTGCTAAATTTTGTTAGAATGTATAATTTTTTAAAAGAATGAACTTCAAAGTTTATATATATATGATCTTCCTGCTTTGGTAGTTTAAAGAACAGATACACTTCAGTCAAGTCAAATGGTATTATTATGCTTCCCTCTTTAAAGCCTAACATAATGCTGGCTAGTGTGAGACTCCCTTTTAAGTCCCCACAATGTGTTACTAAGTCCGCTTTAATAAAGCTTGTTTTAAAGTAGAAACAATGTATTAGCCTTGGAGATTAAAAAGGAATTTACCTGAATTTTTTCATTTTCTAAGTCTTGCATAAAATTAATACTAACACTGAAACATCTTTTGAGTTTTAATGAAATTAAGTGGTTGTGTTTTTGGTGCCACAGTGAGCAGATCATGTCACTCAGAACCTACCACTGACTTACATTTTACAGAGTTAATAAAAGTCATCTGTGACTTCCCTATTAGCTTTCTTTCTTTTTTTTTCTTTTTTTTTGAGATGGAGTTTCACTCCTGTCGCTCAGGTTGGAGTGCAATGGCGCAATCGGCTCCCTGCAACCTCTGCCTCCTGGGTTCAAGCGATTCTCCTGTCTCAGCCTCCTGAGTAGCTGAGATTACAGGTGCCTGCCACCACGCCTGGCTAATTTTTTGTATTTTTAGTAGAGACAGGGTTTCACTGTGTTGGCCAGGCTGGTCTCAAACTCCTGACCTCATGATCCACCCGCCTTGGCTTCCCAAAGTGCTGGCATAACAGGCGTGAGCCACCATGCCCAGCCAGAATTAACTTCTTATATGATCATCAGGAACTGCATGTGTTGAATGTCTTGATAATGTTACAAGATGATCAGTTGCTTGGAAACTGACTGCCTGTATTCAGTATATGAATTCAATTGTGTTAATCTGATATATATCTTAAACATTTCTAGTAAAGATGTTATGGTTTTATGTTGATAAGACATAAAATGTGAACCAGAATTCACATTTTAAAAACAAAGTCTTTTTTGAAAATTAACTACCCAACATTAATGCTATTTACAAAGAATAACATTTAGCCTAATGTGAAGTATTTTTAGGAATTTGTCTACTAATCTGCACTCAGTTTGTTTACCTTGCTGTCTCTAAAATCCGAATTCTTAAAATTTAAGGATTGTGTTACCTCTTTTAAGAATGAATCCTAAGAATTTTGTAATATGGAATCATTGTCTTTGTTATATTGATAATGGGCATTTTTATTTTTTATAAAGATCTCTCCGCAAGAGTAGATGCAGTTAAGGAAGAAAATCTGAAGCTAAAATCAGAAAACCAAGTTCTTGGACAATATATAGAAAACCTCATGTCAGCTTCTAGTGTTTTTCAAACAACTGACACAAAAAGCAAAAGAAAGTAAGGGATTGACACCCTTCTGTTTTATGGAATTGCTGCTGATCATTTTTTCTTTAAAACTTGGATAGATTCCAAAAGTTACAGTACCTTTGTGGCTTCATTGAATATTTATGAAGAAAATGTCAGATGTAGACAAAAATAACACAATAACAGGAGGCTTCCATAAGTTTGTGTATTATGTTAGTCTATGAAAACGTGCAAATGTATTGTAGAGACTTTATAATTAGAATTGCATATATTTATGAAACTTAAAAGATGAATGTTTTATCGAATTTGTAGGTTTAGCACTGTCTTTTATTATAGGATTAGTAAGATATAGAAGAAAATAACCACCATGTTGTGAAAAAGTGACCAAAATCATGTACTAAATGCACAGCTTTATGTACCCTGTCCACCATCTTGTGCCTCTTTTCCATTTGCCTCTTCCTTCCTATTTCCCTTCCCTTAAGGAAAAAAATTGGTGTCACATTTGTAAAAGTAATTTTAATAGTTAATCATCTCTGAGAGTAACCTGTATTTTCATTGTTGAAACAACCAAAATAAGATACTGTCTCAGCTAGGGTGTGTCATTTGTGTATTTAGTATTAAGATAGGAATGCTAGTGTCTCTTTAATTAATTGGAAATAGATGGAGGCTAAAAATGAAGGTTTTTCTTTGAAACTGAATTAACTTGAGAATATTTGTTGTTAAAAACTTCTTTTTGCACAAAATAACTCATTTTGTATTATCTGAAAATATATAATTTCTGGTCATGTGTATGTTTAAAATAGAACATTTTGAGGAAAAATGGAAATAGAGTGGAAAAGTACTTGGTAAACAGTAGTAACCAACTTCAAATATTTTCACTCCAGATTTGTGTTTTCTCTGGCACAGAGTAGATCTTTTGGGAAATATATATAATTAAGTTTGACTACCCTTGTGTAAGCCACATCTGGATGAGAACAGTTACAAAGAGTTTGGTCTCTAAGTTGATTCGTACCCAGCAGGTCAACTTTTGCAAAATTCCGTAACAGTGTGTTAGTATTAGAATAGTGAATAAAATGGGAGTTTTACATGTATACTTATTATCTTGCTCAGTATTTTATCTCACTTGTTCTAGAATTTTCTGTAAACCCTGCTACTGGGTTTGAAGAGTTTTAGTCATCCTTTAACAATTTTTAAAAATTTAGCTTGTAGATTCCATTTGGTAAGGAAATCAATAATGGAAGTAATGCTAAAATCTTATAATATGAAAAGAGATCCACTCATATAGCTTATGGTTATTAGATTTGGGCTACTTTTAATCATGGAATAATCTTATGTATTGGTGTAAGAGTTGATGAATGACTTTAGCTGTATGAATATATAATAGTGAAACTGCAAACATTTTGCATCCCTTTTGTGACCTAATTTACAGACATTTAAATTGTGTTGCAGTTCTGCTTTGCTGTTTAATAAAAAGCTATTTCAGAGGTTGTGTGTGTTTTGATATAGTTACCTAAGTAAATGGGGTATTTAGGTTTAGTGGTGTATCCAGGGTTGTTCAATGCCACAGAATAGTGTATCTTATTTAAGTACACAGTTACTGATTATTTAGGGGAATAACATTTTTATTAATAAAACTGTAACTGGTTATCAATATAAATATCATAGATATTAAACATTAATTTAGAGAACAAAAGCAAAGCACTCAAAGGATCCAAGATCTCCAGGGAAAAAGGAAGTTGTATTTTTTAGGGTAGGCTAAGCTACTTTAGCAAGAGACCCAGTGATAAAGAATATAAATACAGAAGTTTCTCTCCCAACTAGTGGTTCCAAGGTCAGCATTGCAGGCTAGCAGCCCTTGTTCACACAGTTACTCAGGGACTTTGGCTGAGGATGGTGCTGCCATTTTAAATCATGGCTTTCAAGTCACTCTAGTGATTACTCATCTAATTTGCAGGAAAAGAGCATGGAAGTGTACATATGCAAGGTTTTATGGGCTGTGCCTGGAAATGGTTCATATATCTTCTTATATTCCAGTGGTGTGGAGACTTAGTTACATCTAGATACAAGAGGAGCTGAGAAATGTAGTCCATGGCTGGGAAGCCATATTCCAGCTATAAATACAAGATTTTGGTGGCCACTAGCAGCCTCAGCCACAGCTCTTCTTGTGCTGCTAAGTATCTTCCCTTACATAGAGAGTAATCCCTCTTCATCCAGCTAGTGATTCAGCTCACAATCTCTATTAAAAGTCCATCCCTTTAGATGTGGCTTCTAACAGTCTGACAATCTCTAAACTGATAGACAAATTATTTGCTCTCACCCTTACTGCTGCCCATTTATAATGTAGTGGGGACAGGATGGCCAAATAAAAAGTCTCAATTTGGAAAATGGAATAAAGGGAAACATGCAAAAATTGTGGAATGCTCCTGGGAGATGTATGAAGATTTTGTCTCTAGTAGTGGAGAAGTACTTTGATTCGACTGTGATTCTGATCTCTGGCAGGGGACTCCCTTGTTCGTTGAACTCCATGGTTTCCCCTCTGGAAATTTACTCCCTATCCATTTTCTATGGCTACCTGGGAAGTAGAGGTTGGGTGTTCACTCCCTGGGAATTGTGAAGACAGTCCACTTCCTGCTGGTGTGAACTTGGTGCCCATTTTAAGGCCAAGCTCATGTTTCTTGGGAATATGAGTCTCTTAAAAACTCATATGCCACGGAACCACAACCAAGCTTTTGACCAAATTCTCAAAGTATGTATTATTTTTGCCTTTCTTTAATGGAGGCTATCTCCTATAATAAGATAGGAGGCTATCTTATTATCCCTGAAAATAAGATTGCACTGGGAATGTTACATGCAGATCATCACTGCAAGGCTGGGTTCCTCTGGCTTAACAATTGGTAGAGAAGTCTTCATGGGCTTTCCCCCAATCTCCCACACCTCAAAAATAATTTTGAACCTTTGCTACTATTCCGACTTCAGAAACAATTGGCTTACTTTTGTGAGGTTCCTTGTATCTGAACTTGGTCTATTCCCTTCCATCTCTGCATGAAAATGTCAAAATTTTTTGATACCTTGCTGAATGCAAGGAATAGCCAATTCATTTAACATTCTGTCTTTTTCCAACTAGAGCTATCAGCTTAGTAGGTGTCAAAATATATCCCCACTGCTTGTCATGTTAATGGTAAGCTAATGCTATATACTTAGTTTTTGCTATGCAATACTTCAGGATAATTTCTTCATTAGAAATATAAGTGGTACACAGTGTGCACAGGGACTGTGTCCAGCTTCTGGAAAAGACTCGACCAAATTTTAGACAGGCTCCTTTGAGCCTTCTTTTTCACTAGTCCAGTTTTAGCAGAAATCCTGCTAAATCAGTTTAGAGAGAATCCCATCCTCAGTAACATGATCATCAACCTGGACTGTCTCTGGCAAGAATCATCCTACTCTTGATGTCTCCACTTAGTAATTTTCCATACACTGACCTCATCACTGCTCATTGACTATAAATCCTCAGCTGTATTTGCTGTGTTAGTTGAGCCCGGTTTCTTTCCCTTATTGGATGATGGTCTTAACACATACAGTCCTGAGTAGTCTTCTTTACTGCTTTAACAAGTGTCAGAATGGTTTTTTCTTTAGTACCTCCTAGCTTACATGCTGGTAGAATAATATTTGGTAGGGAAAAATCAGCATACTCCTTGTTACGGACTGAATGTGTCCTCCCAAAATTCTTAGGTTGAAATCCTAACCCCAAGGTGATTAGGAAGTGGGGCCTTTGGGAGATAATTAGGTAATGAGGGTGAAGCCCTCGTGAATGGGATTGTGTCCTTATGCAAAGAGACCTCAGAGATTTCTCTTTCTGCCACATAGAAGACAGCAGTCTGCATCCTGGGAGACAGCCCTCAACGCTGATCTCAGACTTCCAGCCTCCAAAACTGAGAAATACATTTGTTGTTTACAAGCCACCCAGTCTATATTTTATTATAGCATCCCAAATAGTTCAAGACATCCATTTTCCCCACTGTTTCCCAGGAGGAATTTCCCCAATATTGACACTGCCATTCTATGCAAAATGTGTCCTCTTTATATTCCCTTTGGACTCACAGCAGGTTACTACAAATCACAGTTCCTTGTCAGAAACTTGCAGGGCCAGATGTTTTAGAATTTGGAGTTTTTCAGATTTTATAAAATATTGTGACTCAGACACCAATATGGTTTGGCACAACACGTATAATTAAGTATATTAACATTTCTGCAGCAAAATGAGTATTAAAGTAGGATAAAGAAAGACTATATATATATATAAAATCTTGCTGAGAAAGTCAGGCTCAGCTACCAGGTGAGTTTTGTTACCAAAATGCTGGGAAAAACCTTTCACTTTTCAGAGATTTCTGGTTATGGAATTGTAGCAACAAAACCTTTTGTAGAAAAGTAACCAAAATCATGTATGCATTTAGTTCCAACCAGTTAATATCGTATCTCTATTCCTGTCCCTATTCCCTGTGATCTAGTCCCTTTTGTAAATGAAAAATGATAGTTGAATTATAAAATCTAAAATTAATTTTATTGTCCAAAGAAAAGCGAAATTGATCTTAACTTTAGAATGTGAAGCCATTCTTTACTTTGCCCAATAAAAATTTTGTTTTTCCCTGAACACTGTGGTGGCTGTCATCAGATTCTTCAATGTGCATGTAACCAAAATTATTACCAGTGGATACCAGGGATTAGTTGTTAAGAGCATTTGTAAATCATGAAAGAACAGATAATGTGAAGATATGAAAGGTTAAGAATTGGAAGAGACTTAATTCCTTCTTACTCTTATCAGAAAACTAGCCGCAGTTTATTTCACTGAAATCAGAGATTAATGGTATTTAAAAGACAAATTTACAAGGCTAGGTGTGGTGGCTCACACCTGTATTCCCAGCTCTTTGGGACACCAAAGCCAAGGGGATTCCTTGAGCCTAGGATCTTGAGACCAGCCTGAACAACATAGTGAGACCGTGTCTCTCCAAAAAAAAAATTTTTTTTTAATTAGCCAGGCATGGTGGTACTTGCCTGTAGTCCCAGCTACTCAGGAGACTGAAGTGGGAAGATTGTTTGAGCCCAGGAGTTCAAAGCTGCAGTGAGTTACGGTACCACTGCACTCTAGCCTGAGTGACAGAGTGAGACTCTGTCTCCTCAAAAAACAAAAACAAAACAAAAAAGGCACATTTACTGTAACAAGGACTTTATGTTGGCCGTTGGCCTTTGGACCTATGAAAGGGTGGGTTGAGAGACAACAGAAGCTAAAGTTGTACATTCATTGTAATCAATTTTATAATGTATCTTGTTTTAAAATGTATACATTATAGATGGCTTATCAAGTGCTATTAAAACTTGGAAATACCCCCAAATTTTACCAAAAAGTATTCATTTAACAAACACAAAATATGTGATAACTATGTTGGGTGGTAAAAGCCCATTTTTCCAGTTGTCATGTTGCCCATCTTCTCTAAACTACCCTACTTTTCCATGCATTCTCTTTCCCATCAATTTGCCTCATATCTGACCTTTCAGAATAAGGGATAATTTTATTTCCAAAACTCAGCTCTCATACTATGGAAATACATGGGAGTTATATACTTTTGAGGGGGAAGAAATTGTTGAAATGTATGCAGAAATTCTTTTATGTTTTAATAAATCACATATAAAAAATTTAATTATCTTACTTTAGCCATCTTATAATCTTTAAATCCTGCTAAAGTTAGAACATATAGCCACATTGAAAAGAGAACAAAACATTGTTCACAGATGCCTAGAGTGTAATGTATTTATGTTTTAACTATTCTGAATAGTGTCTACTGAATACAAATACAAAACCATTTAGGGACTAGAATTCTGAAATTTTAAAATACATTAAATTCATTTCTAGTGGTTCATTTTAACATGTAAGCAGTTCCATCATGTTTCTCCTCCAAATGTGGTCTGATAGCTCAAAAAGACTAATTCTAGAAACATGATGTTTTCGTGGAGAAATGATTAATGGAAGCAAGACCATCAGTAAAAAATATTCAAGAAAAGGGACGTTACTTTACACTGATCAACTTAAAAAGCCTCTGAAAAGGCAAACTAAAATAAAGAAAAGCAAAATACACTATTTCTCTCCTTTATGGATAAGATGTAAGTCATTTTGAACAATAAAGTCAGATTAGGGAGTAAAAGGAAAAAGCCATTTGATTATTAAGAAAGACTGTCTATTGCATGGATATAGTACAGGTTACACATTAGAGTTTTAGTTTTGTTAAACCTGTCAGTTACGGTACATCCACAAAGGAGTATGTGCACAGGAATTAGCAGTGATTTGGCAAATTCAGTTGCTCAAATTTTACCACTGCAAGCTTATGGAGTTTAACCAAACAAATGAATCTGCAACCAAGAAAGTAAACAAAACAAAACAAAACAAAATAAAACAAAACCAAGCTTTAAAGAGTCTTTAGAGAAAAATGTTCACATGCAAGAATCTTCCCAGGCAAGAAGGTTTTCATTAAATTAAAAAAGAAGTTATCTCCTGAAGTAGTGGTTTACCTTCAGAAATACTCTCATCTAGGGTTATTACACTCCAAATGCAAGGTGAGCTAGAGAGGGAGAATGCTTGCAAGATGTGTTCAGTTCATATTAAATAAATACAAAGTATGGCTAAATACTATGTATTAAGATTTTCTACCACCAATTTATAGAAGTTCAGAGTATAACAATGGAGTAAATAACTTATTTTCTTTCTCAATTCACTCTTTGAAGTAAGGAGTGAATAGTGTTAGTGGCTATGTTTGGCTTCCTTCAGTAAAAGCAGAAGCTTGAGACTTATTTTCCTTATTCATAAGTTCTAAATTTACCTACTGGGGAAGGAGTTGTATGGGAACCTATAATAGTTTAGGGCTTGCCCAAAGATGGGGTATGTGTACGTCTATGAAGGAATCCAAAATCGTACCTAACATGTGGAAAGTTCTCTAGGTAGTTAGTATTCAAATAGTTCTGTGGTCTCAGAGATTTAGATCCTCTTCCAAAGAGTCTAACCCTGTTACCCAGACATAAGAATTTCATAAATAAAATATTTTAAATGGAACAACACAGCTCCATTTTAATATAGTCCAGTGACATGGTAACTGATTTAAAAAGAAGAGCAGTAATAATAGTTGCTCCTCAGTGGCAGCTTTGAAGCTATTCATAGATGAGATGACAGACTTAAAATAGACTGAAACTTGTCAGGAAAAAAGAAAAAAGATAAAAATACAAAAGCATTCCAACCCCACTGGAAACAAGAAAAAATAAAAATAAAAACATGATGAATTGAAATCAGCCATTAGAATCTCTTAGTAATAAGGAAAATAATATAAAGCCTCCCCAACAATAACCTGTTAAATAGGGTATTAAGGATGAAAAAATATTTAAATTTTATTTTCAATAGCAATGTATGCATAAGAAATTTTGTGAATGGGCTAAACTACTTTGGCATAAAGCAACTATAAAAACTTGAAAAAAAATCTGTACATCATTTTGTTTTGATAAAACTCATTATCTTTGTATTCAAATGTAAAATATGCTACAATATAATCCAGTGATTTTATGAACAAAGCACCTCTTTAAAGGAATCTATAATTTAAGCGAACAACTGACCATAACTATAATTTGACACAAACTAGGTAAATGTGGGTCATATACAACACTTTCAATTGTTGATAGAATCAAACAACCATACAGAAACTTTATTGCATTTAGCTCTGTACAACAGAACACATGCTCATTTTTATTATAGAACTACCAGTTATATTGTATAGCCATTTAAGTGGAAATTCCAATAACTGATTTTTTCCAATAGCAATGAAGCTGCTACATATTATTTTGTTCTGTACAAACCAAAACTATCTCCAAACAACTAAAACTGTGTAACTTCTAATGGTATTAATCTCTTAGATCCGATATGTAATGTGCCACTTTTATTCTAAATTCAAAGACCAGGTAACTTCAAAGATGCTTTTTTTTCCCTCTGAAATGAAGGACTAAAATAAATGTCTGAAAGAAAAATGTTGCTAGATATTAGAAACAGGATGTGCATAGATTGATTAAAGTTCAAGTCTGGCATGCTGATTTTAGAATGCCAAACATCCCTCTCAGGAATTAAAAATACTTGAATCTAGTTTAGTCCTTTCGTACTCTTCTTTTGCGTACTGACTTCATTGGCCCATCTCCAGATCCTGTGCTCTCATCTGCTTCTTTCATCTAGAAAAAATAATTACAAAAAGGTTTCTTTTAGTATAACAAGTAACTAGTAGATAGTAGTAAACAATATATTTATTATTCTCTAAAATATATGTGCTATCAATCAAGTGCTATGATGAAGGTATTATATGAAATAAAGTTATAGTTATTTCTCAAGGCTATACAAAAATCAATGTATTCTAGCTCACTGAGACATACACATAAAAAGACAGAAAGACTGAAAGATGTAATTAAGATATTTTTGAAGGTACACAAAGTATTTTGTAACATAAATGTAAATAGAATACATATTCAAGTAAATGACTGCAGGTATTATTTTAAGAAAGTCACAGCAGAAACAATGATTATTTAAACCTTGGCTCTGGAAGAAATTGTCTTCACCTAGGTCTCCCTAAATGTGGATATTCATACTAGATAATGGTCCCCAAAGTCCCTATAAAACCTCAGAGGGCAGGAAGACCAGCAGCCAGTATGTGTACTGATTGAACATTAGGAAAGACTTAACAATAACTGCAAATTTATTTGGAGGATTTCTTCAAATAGATAAAATGGAGCAAAATTTAATCACATGCAACAGCAGGCAGAACTGTACTTTTATCCTACCTACGTAGTTGGAATGTAATATGTTAGCATGGTGACTCTGTGTGGTAAGGCTATGCAGCTCTTTAAGGGCCAGAGAAAACTGGTTTTTGGTTTATGCTGGGTTAAAAAAAAGAAAAAGAAAAAGAAAAAAGAAAGCTCTGGCTCTAATAATACTCTGGATTTCTCATTCCATAATAACTTACAAAAAAAAAAAAAGCATTGTGCAAAGTTCCATTTTATATCAGGACACAAAACAGGGTAGACTGATGGGGGTGGGGGAAATTCATTAAAGATTTGAGAAAAATACCCTATCAGGCAGATAGTACTCAACTACCCAGTGAATGAATATTTCAAAACATGAGAGTAAAATGTTGAGACATTAAGGATGTTTTACAACAGCTATAAAAATTATAATAATGACAATTATCTTTTAAATATTCAAACAATGTGTTTATTATGCTTTTCAATAGAATTTCAATGAGAAAGTCATAATTTTGGATACACATTCTATCTTCATATTTTGTACGTCACAGGCTTGCTCTATACTGTTTTACTAGGCATTGAGATAATATAAATTATAGTATTTGTCTTTCCTTCCTTATGGATATGTTTTAAAAACAATATAGAGGCTCTTATAAAAGCTGAGAGAAATATGGCAAAAATTCTTTCATAAACCAGATTGGTGCTTTTATTGAAAGAACTTTTTATGGATAACAACTATACATAGAAACCAGTTTATTTTCTGTTACCTCATCCTCTGATCCAGACTTATTTGATTTATTACGTTCTTCTTGCCCTTCTATGATTTCGATTTCTTCTTCACTCTTTTCCTCAGGTTCACTTTCCTCTTCTAGAATACAGATTTTATTAAAAGCAAAGACTCAATAAATTAGAATTTTGCTACTGAAAAGTATTAAGTACAATAAAGGGGATTTATTTAAATTCCAAGATTTATTCCAAGATTTAGAAGAAACTTCTTCCATTCAAAATTTTAAAAATTATAAATACTCATTATATTGTCATATTTTATAAATGAATCATCATATTTGAGTTGGGGGACAAGTTTTAAAAACTTCTTAAGCATTCAATCTGTATGTAATATGAAAACCAAAAAATAATCATCTTTCCTGTGTTCCTGTCTCGGGAAATACTTCCTTTAACTTTTGGTGATCTTTTAATCTTCAATATGTTATTTACTTATGTTTGTTCTCTGTGGACATTATCAGGCATTTTTTCAGTTACTGACCCTCCTTAGGATTCCATTTAGCAGAACCTCCAACTTTTGTCATCATTGTTAACCAAAAGATATTAAGCATGTCCTAGGAGCTATATAAAGTAAAAACTCCTACCCCACCAAGAATGGGCTTTGGGGAAAGGGAAGTTGAAAAATCAACTCTGACTTCTTCCATGTAGTTCCAGTGTGGGACTACATGTATAGGTGAAAGTACCTTTATACAAGCAGGCCCTTCTGATACTTAAATGTCCTCTAAATAAGGTTGATCCAGACATCAATATACTCAGCACTAAGAAGTTACAAAAATAAGGCTGAAAACTTACAACCTGAAGTATTTGTTGTTTTAGATACCCATCCTAATAAATACATGTACATGCATTTATACATGTATATGTGTGTATATATACACTTTCTCTTAAAAAAATAGACACACATGTGTTTTTAAGTCAACTATTTCATCAAGTGAGTTAAACATTGTGCTTCAAGACATTTGACTTGGGACACTGGGCAAATCAATAGTTTTATTTTTACCTCATGTAAGGAGGTCTCAGTGGAGAGCCACCAAATGCTGACTTCAGTTCTAACATCTTCACGAGTTTAATATAGGATGGGAAGGGGATATAGGTTCAGCAATCCTTTCAGAAAATTAATTAAATTATTTATTCTATATGGTAAGCATCTGATTAACAATAGCCATTGAAAGACTTGGTGTTGATTTTGTTGCTGCAATCACCTGCTTTATATCTATTTCTTTTCTATAGAAGCCATTATATATAACCTCTATCACCCTCCATCTCATCTTCTACACTCCCAGAGCCAAGAAACATCCTTGCAAAAAGCTATGGCCTATGGGATTCATAACTGCTAGGCTCTGAAGCAACTGAACACTATTTAAATCTCCTTCTTCCTAGAACACAAAAACTATAAACAGGGTGACTGCTCAGATGACTATTACTCCTTCTTGCCACAGTCACATATTCTTGGGAGATTCAGATGTATAAACTTGATAATAAACAAGTGTAACACCTAGTTATTTCAAGGCAATATACTGTTTTATGAGCTTTACCCAGGGTCTCCATTATAAATCACTCTCATTGTCTTACCTTTTTCAAGCATTTCACCATCACTTTGCTTTTTTTCCTCTTCCAGGTCCATCGGTTTTTCCAGGGCTGCTTTCTCTTCCTTTCCTTCTTGCTCTAGTATTCCTTTTGTTTGTGGTATACATATGTCGGTTTTTTTATACTCTGTATCTTTATATTTCTTCTGTGGTAGTTAACATATTTTTACTAAAGGCAGAGTGCTATTTTGAAAAAGCTTTTTTTTTTTTGCAATAATTGATAACATACATAATGAAAGTAAAACTTATGAGACATTTAGTTTATTACTTTTAAGAATCACTTGCTCAATTTATAGAACTCCTAAACAATAAGAAATTTGGGGGAAAAAGTTGAAGGAAATCAATTTTCTTTACCTTTACTTTTCTTGGCCAACAAAATGAAGTAATTAATGCTATTGGCACTCCTGCTGTTATGAGATAAATCAACCAAAGCCATGGGTGCCCTTCAGCAGCTGCCATTAACTGTTTTAATACACCAGGCTATAGATGAGATAAGCACAAAAATGCAATTCAAATTTTACAAACCTTTACTGGGTAACACAAGATACAAAAAACTTATTTACTCAGGCATTTTACATTAAGGAGTGATGAACTTGTAAGTAAAAGAAGTTTCATTTTCCCACCTTATACTTTGTAAAGTCTAATTTAATTATTAGCATGCATCACTGAGTGAGACTTGATAGCAGAAGATATGTTATGACAAAAGTGGAAACTTCTAACATACTAGCAAGAAAAATGGTAATTTTCCTTTTTGGTAAATTTCAGAATAGAACTACCTTTTATGGATGTATTACCTGGTTTATTTGAAGTGATCATTCATTCTGTACTTTTAAAGAACTTATTAAAATCATACCTCAGAATTGTTTTCTTTTTTATATAAACACATGTCACATACAAGACCCTCAATAAGAATATTATTTCTCTTATTAAAATAAAATTTTAAAAAATCAAATGTTTTAGGTACAAGAGGTTCAAAACGAGAATCCCTCTTTACCTACTCTTTTGATGGTTTTTCGCTAGTAACCCAAGGAACCAAATGTAAGGTAAGAATTTTTCTTTATAGCAACTGAATTTAAAGATATATTTTCTAAGATGCATTGTGTTGAAATATTTAGCTTAACCTTTTCTAAACAGTGTTAAAGATTTTGGGAAAAAACTGGAACAGAATTTAATAATGTTAAAATATAAATTATTTGTACATTCCTCTAAGTAAAAAATAGTTAAAATAAATAAACAGTAATATTTAGATTATCATTATCACTTAGGTCTTGAATTGGCAAGATGACAAAGATATTAAGTAATCTTCTTCTATAAACAGTAAATAAGCATTAAATCCCATTAGAGATATTATAATTCAATGAATAAAATGAGGACTTACATATGCATATGTAGTTCATAATGAAGTAACATAAAAAGCAAAATATTTTGTCTACATAAACTTATTCAAACACATTTCCTTGGCATTTAGTAATTATTGCACATTTATTTGCCTTTAAAAGAGCCATTTGAATAACCTACAACCAAGACCAAATCTTATTATCATTATTCATAGTTATATCACTACTGTTATTGGTCAACACCATACCTCATTAGCATTTGCTATCATTATTTTCCATCTCCAACCATCTGCAGCCCAGTGATCTGCTACTTCCTTTTCCGAACAGATAATAAAATTATCAAAGTAGATATCAGAGGTCATAGACCAAAGCTCTAAACCAAGAGCACTAAAAGAAGTCAGAAGAAATGGATGATCATCTTCGAAATAATCTGGATTAGGAATTTTTCGAGGACTCCAGATTCCCTGGAAGAAAAAGTAATTGAAGACATTTTCAAATAAAATAACTTCATTATAAATGCTGCTTAATAAATAGCTGCTGTTGAATGAAATTCACAATGCTAACTGGAAAAAAGAAAACTTTAACTGATATTAATTCATTAGTAACATACTGGAAATAAAATCTTGTTTCTTTTTGCTGTGTACCCGATGTTTCCTATGAGGGATAATGATTTTAAATTCTGCAAAAAAAGGAAAAGGGAAAATCCAACATAAACAGAAACGTGAATAAATTTCACAATTTGTCTATTTTAGACAAATTTTTAGATTTAGTAAAATTCGTTGCAAAATGTTACTCAAGTTGTCCAAATCAGAAAGATTATTGTATAGCAAAAATGGAGTTACTCCATTTAACATATACCCATGACAGATATCATTAATCAGGTATGGCTGAATCTCAGCACAACTACTCAACATAAAACTTCCATTAGATCTTAAATGATTAAACTGTCAATTAAATCAAATACATTCAACAACATTATTGCTCATTGAGTCACTCCGCCATCACATGTATGTATTCTGGACCAGGCACTATGCCAGATGATGGAGACATACATGGTTCTTGTATTAGGGAGTTTAAAGTAGAATAAAAGAGACAGACATTAAACAATATTTACCAAAAGAAATATTTTGTGTTAAATGCTTTTAATAAAAACTACAGTGAGTAATTAGAATATGAAACTGTATATATATAATGTTAGAACGTGTCCATAAATAATTACAAAGATAAAACTAGAGGGTTAAGTGGATAACATAAAAACTTTTAATATAAAAAGCTAGGTACACTCAAAAGATGTCTGATGGATATCAGAATAAAATCAGGGCCGGGCTCGGTGGCTTACTTCTCTAACCCCAGCATTTTGGGAGGCCGAGGTGGGCAGATCACGAGGTCAGGAGTTCGAGACCAGCCTGGCCAACATGGTGAAATCCTGTCTCCACTAAAAATACAAAAATTAGCCAGGTGTGCTGGGGCGCACCTGTAATCTCAGCTACTTGGGAGGCTGAAGCAGGAGAATCACTTGAGCCCAGGAGGCAGAGGTTGCAGTGAGCCAAGATCGCACCAGGGTTTTTTGTTTTCTTCTTTTTCTTTTCTTTTCTTTTTTTTTTTTTCTGAGTCTTGCTCTGTTGCCAGGCTGGAGTGCAGTGGCGCGATCTCAGCTCACTGCAATCTCCACCTCCAGGGTTCAAGAGATTCCCCTGCCTCAGCCTCGCGAGTAGCTGGGACTACAGGTGTGCACCACCACGCCCGGCTAATTTTTTGTATTTTTAGTGGAGACGGGGTTTCATCATATTGGCCAGGGTGGTCTCCATCTCCTGACCTCATGATCTGCCCGCCTCAGACTCCCAAAGTGCTGGGATTACAGGCGTGAGCCACCGTGCCCGGCCAAAAATCAGAATTTTAATAATACTAAAGAATAAGTACATTAATTAAGCACAGGCATTAATTACTAAAATGTACAATGTGTGTCTATTTGATCAGAATTTACTTCTTATATTTACTTCTAAAATAGAAGTTTATTTCAAAGTGAACATCAACTGATAATTCAGGAAGAATATAGTATGAAGTGATTTATTTCCCCAGAAAATTAAATAATTGATGCTCTACTTTTAAAATATAAATTAGTTGGGGTCTATTTTCTCTGACATCTTAAAAATGAAACTTCCAAAAGTTAACATAGATAATTAGATATTTAAACAGAAAAGATCACAACCTTTTTAACTTCACTAAAGAATTGGAACAAGCGGTTGTTACCTGGTAGTTAGGATTATCGACCAGTGGAGGTCTCCATACTCCTTTGTATTTTGGGTTATCTATCATGGGAGGTTTCCACTCACCACACCCAATCCGACATGCTGGATTAAGAATCTGAGGTGCCTCCCATTCTCCATCCATGTCTTCATTCCTTAGGATATTAAAGCAAATACAGTAACCTCAAGTCTCAGATCAGTCATATAAACTAGTAACAAAAATGCACGTAAGAAACATTTAAAATTGACATTTAAAGATGAAAAGTAATTACCAGTCATTAGGTTTTTCAGCATTAGGATCAGGGATAAATTTTGGTTCATCATCAAGCCAGCCAGCAGGTTTAACAGCACTTGAATCTTCTATTTGGGCAGGTTCACTTTCATCCCTGTAAATACAATGTTTTATATTAATTACTAATTATTCAAAAAGTTTAAAAATGCATATGTTACAACACTCAGAAGGTACCACATAAAATTATTTCCCTCCCTTTTGTTTGTGCCTGTGATTTGTCCTCATCTACCACCCACCTAAATCTTCTGCTAACTTGCCAATTTTTGGTACATATTCCCCATTGTGCTCTATGCATACATGCACACAAGTATACATTCTTTTTTAATACAAATGATAGCATTCTATACATAATATATTAGACCTTGCTTTTGTTACTTAAAAACTCATTCATCAAATATATATTGCATGCTTACTATGTGTTAAGACTGTTCTAGGAGCTCCATTATTATTATTGTTTTTTCGCTTGAGATGGAGTCTCACTCTTGTTGCCCAGGCTGGATTGCAATAGTGCGACCTTGGCTCACTGCAACCTCTGCCTTCTGGGTTCAAGCAATTTTCCTGCCTTAGCCTCCAGAGTAGCTGGGATTACAGGCACTTGCCACCACGCCCAGCTAAGTTTTTGTATTTTTAGTAGAGAGAGCCACCATGCTCATGCCTGGCTGGACCATATATATATATATACATATATATATATATGTGTGTGTGTATATATATATATGTATATATATATCTGGCTTCATTCTTAACAGCTGCATAGTTTTCTACTTGAGGATATACCATAATTTATTTAGCTTATCTCATCTTGGAGGACATTTAGTGTTTCCAAAATTTTACTATTATTAATACAAACAATGCTATAGTGAATGTCCTAGAATATATGCCATTTCTTACCTGTGAAAATATAATTGTTAAGATTATGGACATTTTAAATTTTGATAGTAGCATCCAAATTACTTTCTATAATGGTTACACTCCATTTCCAGTTCTACCAGCAGCATGCAAAAGTACTTATTTTCTCCTGTCTTTGTGAAGAGTGTTACCAAACTTCTTGATTTTTGCCCATGTGATAGGTGAAAATTGGTATCTCACTGAACTTGGAATGTACATTTAGTAGCATAAGTGATACATAAAAACTATTTTTTCTTAGCTCATCACCTTTATATTAAGAAATTAGCTCTCTGTCAGCTATATGATTGAAAATAATTTTTCCTGGTTCTTGTGTGTTTTTTGAAATAGTTTACGGAGGGTTGTTGTTTTTTTTTTTTTGCAATATACAAATCACTTATTTTCATGTAGTTGAACTTATTTTTAAAGGATTCTTGGATTTTATATTTGGAAAGTTCTTCCCTATTCAATATAATTTTTTAAACCCCGCTTATTTAATTCTAGTATTTTCACTTTAAAAACAACACTTAGGCTGGTGTGGTGGCTCACACCTGTAGTCCCAGCACTTTGGGAGGCTGAGGTGGGCGGATCACGAGATCAGGAGTTTGAGACCAGCCTGACTAACATGGTGAAACCCCATCTCTACTAAAAATACAAAAATTAGCCGGGCGTGGTGGTGCACGCCTGTAATCCCAGCTACTCAAGAGGCTGAGGCAGGAGAATTGCTTGAACCCAGAGGCAGAGGCTGTAGTGAACCGAGATCGCATCATTGCACTCCAGCCTGGGTGACAGAGCGAGACTCCGTCTCAAACAAAAACAAAAACAAAAACAAAACACTTAGTAAATTCTAAAGTATGTAAACATAAAGTACTGAACTACTAATATAATTTTCATCATTACAGAAAGATAGACATTTTAAACAAGAGGCCACTTCATGATTTTCCAAATGAATTACAAAATAAACAGAAAAAATGAACTCTACAAATGTACAGATTTGTGTTTGCCTGATATCAATGTCATCTTGAGTCTCTGAGTGCTCAGAGCAACCAAAAGTTAAAACTTAATGGAGCATTTCTTTTAGTACTTTGTAAAACAAATTCTAACACATTTCAACAATCAGAATGAGGCAGTTATATGTGGTTTCTCTCATTTCAGGGCAAACGTACTTTTTTTTTTTTTGAGACACAGTCTCGCTCTGTCGCCAGGCTGGAGTGCAGTGGCACGACCTTGGCTCATTGCAGCTTCTGCCTTCCAGGTTCAAGCAATTCTCCTGCCTCAGCCTCCCAAGTAGCTGGGATTACAGGCACCCGCCACCATGCCCAGCTAATTTTTGTGTTTTTAGTAGAGACGGGGTTTTGCCATGTTGGCCAAGCTGGTTTCGAACTCCTGACCTCAGGTGATCTGCCCACCTCGGTCTCTCACATACGTACAATAAAGATCAAACTAGGACTGAAAATTAAAGCACTGGTATTTTGGATTTATGCAATTTTTTTATCCACAGCAATGAAAACATAAAAAATAAACATATATTGAAAAATGCAACATCATTATCAATAGAAATAAAGAAATATTAACAGGGAGGGAAGTGTAAAATCTATGTTAGAATATATTTCACCCAAAATACTAAACATAAGTAGTTCTGATGTTTAAAACAATAAACTTCATTAGTTGTAAACTTCACTTACATGTTGTTTCGTTACCTAGTTATGCCAAATAATGCTTTGCTACCGAATTATTTGCTTACCAGTCTTCTGGTTTGACGGCAGAAGGATCAGGAATTTTTTCTCTTTCATCCCATTCTTCAGGTTTTTTGTCACTGGGATCTTCAATTTCTTTGGGAGGGTTGATAGGAGGAACCACATCCTCGAGGAGGCTTCCTTTGTTTACAACTGTTTGATCAACTAACACCTCAAATGTGTCATCTGGATTCATCACTAAGGACAAATTTAAATATATTATAGTTATCATTTTGATGTACACTTTAAAGATAATCTTCTAAATAATGTAACTACCCTTAACTCCATGGGTAAAGCTTTTTTCCCAACCAGAAACAGAGGAATAACCAATGTAGTAAACCAAAATATTCTAAAATCACCAGATATATTTCCTAAATAAAGATAAAATTTTGTTTTAAACTGCATTTTTTACAATAAAATGCTCCATTACTTCTCAAATAAAAAATAATACCAAATAGCTCTGTTCTGGGACTCATAATGAGTCAGCTTCACTCTTTTATAGTTACAAGATACAAGCTAATCTTTTTCAGCATTTAATTTTTTTGATACAATCTTAAAGTGTTATAAGTATAACACAAACAATTCATTTATTCTCTTCTAGTTATATTTTCTCATTATTTCTACAGTTTACTTGGTGTTCCCCAAAATGCCGTTTTATTTTTCAATTATTTCATAAAGATGTTTATTATATCACATCTGATATTGAAGATGAAATGGGCATTGCCCTAGCAGACAAAATGAATGTTTCTACAACTGCAGCATTTAGGGAAACAGATTGAAATACTTTAATCTTGGGTGGAGTTGAGACGTGAGAAAGGAAGCCGATAGGGCCATTTCAAAATGTCCTATTAGGTTCCAATATGCTCTGATTTTGATAGTGGCCCACCAGAGCTCTACAGACATTATACTTGAGAATGGGAGAAACAACTCCTTATAATGTCCCTCACCCCCATAGCTATGCAAATTCCTATTTACCTAAGTATATTAATATATGGCTGCTCAATGCTTTTCCTTTTGAAGTACATGCCACAACCAACACGAGGTAGAACATAACAATAATCACAACTACCTACAGGATAAAGTCTAAACTTTTTAGTCTGGCATTAAGGGCGTCTTCCTTTTTATTTTCTAGTTTTCTGTTCTTACAGCACCACTGTCACAACGTCTAAAATGTCCTTTCACCCTACTGTCTTCCACATTCTATCTGTACTTCAAGATGAGCTCAAATATAATCTTTCCTAGCTTTGTTCCAAGTCTCTAAGCTGGAAGTAATATTGCTTGTGAACTCTTAGCTGTGCCTTATCTCTCTTTCTTATATGGCACTTTATTTTCTACCTGTGCTGTCATTATACGTGTCCTATTTTCTGAAAAAGATAAGCTCCTTCAGGATGGGGTGTATGTTTGTTTTCTCGTAAAGCACTTGCCATGAATATATCAATAGTCAGCAAATATTTTTGAATACATGAATGAATTGAAAGGGTATACCAAGGGTATAAAGATGAGTCTTCCTGTCTGTAAAGAACTTTTTAAGGTCTACATCTGGAGGTTTGGCATGTTTCTCTTCAAAAACTCCAGTTTTGGGATGTTTATGTCTGAAGATAAAATGAAGTTTATAATCTTCTCCGCATTTATCTGGTCCAAACATAATGATATAGGATGTTCTATCATAAAAGTTTTCCTTCAAAGAGAGATGAGTGTTGGCATTAGTCCAGAATCAAAGAGTATTTAATGAATTTCTGTATTCTATCCAATGGGTAGAGTTTACAAAAATATATTAAATGATAATTCACCAAAGATCTAGCTATTTAATACAAGTGACAATAAAGGACGTGGAAAAACAACAAATTTTACTTCAATATAGATTTTTTAAAGTACACACTACTTCCTGAAGATGTAGGAAAGAAGCTGAAAATACTCTAGCAACATCATAATATGCTTCAATTCTCTATGTAAATCTATATTACTAATATTTTATTGAGAGAATTGGGCATTAGGGGAAAGCATATTTATGGCCTTAAGACTAAAATTGTTACCCATTACTATTATTTAGGAAGATATCAGAAAATGACCCTCTGAGGACAAGATGAAGAGAGATTTATTCAGACATAAAAACAGACAGGGGGACATGCATTTCTCTTTATTTGGCATGGCACAGTGGTTAACAGCATGGGGTATGGAGTCAGATACTGGGGTTCAAATCCTATCACTGCCACTTAAACTAGCTGTATGTCACCATGAGTCAATTTTTTAAAGCTCTCTGTACCTCCATTTCATCACCTCTGAAGTATGGAGATGATAGTAATACCTACCTTACAAGAGTTCTCTGAGAATTAAGTGAATTAATCAGATAAAGTGCTTATAGAAATACTCGGCATTAGATTTTTTTGTCATCCTACCTTCAAGTGTTCATCTAAAACAAGAGCTTCAACATATACTACAATGGTCTCTCCTTCACTTGATCCTAATAATAATGAGTAGTATATGAAAAAGTCTTCCATCCACATTTCATAGCTTATGTACAGACACGTGTTCTGAAAAACATACCCCTGATGTCTCATCTATCGTATTTCTGTTATATGTAGAAAGTCTGAAACAGCCATTTACAGGAGAAGGCTGTAAGAAATATCCCCAACCTTCCAATGTTCCTAATACAACCTCTTAGAAGTATAAAGCTACTTCATCATGAAAAGTTTTAAAAATTAGTTACTTTCTATGGGTTACTAACCTCTTTTAATTTGGTTCTTTGGCCATTTTGTTTCACTGCTTTACTTTGTTATACTTCTCTAAACAAACAAGAGTCTTATTCTGTAAAGAAAATAACTCTAAGCTATATTTCAAAAGAATTTATAAGTACCACGAAGTTTTTGTCCTACAGACATGGTAAACTTTTTCATGTCTTTAAAGATTATAAAATTGATGCCTTCAAGTAACACAGCTTTATATAAAACTTGAAGGCAAATTGTAAGAGCTATATAAATTCACATTGAAAAAAGATATCTACAGTTCTTTTCAATTTCAGTTGAAGATAAAAATGTTCACTTTTATCAATTGTTCCTTAAAAATACTTATTAACTTTAATAAGGTTTTCTTAAATATTAAAATATCATACCAGAATCAAATCATCAGTGTCTGCTAGGAGTTTAATGTATGCACCTCCACAATCAATACCATCTTGAAAATTTACTTCATATCTGAATAAAGGGAAAAAGAACCGTGCTACTGATAAATAAAAATTACCAATTGCTCTTTAAAATCTAATGTTATTATTTTCAATTCATGTAAGTATAAATTTTTTTACATTATCAGAAAGCTCATATAAAGCATATCTACAACCTATAGGAAATAAGCAAAAACAGTTTTCTACTACTGTAATACAAGACACACCAATAAAATATTAAAAATAGAATGATTACAATCAACTGCAGACAAACCAATCAATTTGTTTAAATTTTTTTCCATCAAAACTGATAAATTAAGAATAAGATACTGTGACTAAAACTACAACAGGAGATTTCAAATTCTGACAAGGTAGGCACTATACTTATACTTTATAAACTGAAAAAACAAAGGCCATAAGAACCACAGCTACAGCAAGATAAGAAATTGCTAATGATCTTAGATACCTAGAGTTCACTACACCTTACCATGTTAAATAAGTTGTACATTTAATTAAATAGGTCCAGCAAAGAGATTCATAATCTCAATCAATAAGCTGGCTTTCAGACCTAAATAGCCAGGAGATATGGGAAATTTTCACTGTTTAGTATAACAGCTAAAAGAATGAACATGAGTGTCTCTTACGAATTTACAACACAGTGTAATTCTCAGCAAAGTTTTTTTTTATTTATTGGTAATTTTTAAACGGAAATAGCCTTGCTACGGCAATGAGGCATAGACTTACTGAAGAGATTTTTTTTTTTTGTTAAATTAATGAATTATATGTGACAGAAATCAATGAGGAAATGGTTGTCAAACAGTAAAAACAAAAAAGGTTATGATTTCATTAAATGAATGAAAACAAAAAGACATGAAAACTAGAGAAACAACCAGAAATGATGATCATTTTAATAAAGGATTATAGTTGTAAATGTTTCTGAAGAAATTTAGTGACAAGAAGGTAAAACATGATAGCATACAAAATTTTAACAGTTTGAACTCAATTGGTGTATCTATTTTGTATTAAAAAACAGGAAACAAAATTTTAAGTACCTCTGATTTGAAAGGTGTGATTTTCCCCTATACTTTGTACCATGCTTTATTTCTTAAGCTATCTACAACAGTGGCTACATGCATGTACTTTAAAGACAAAATGACCTGAGAGTTATTCTTGATTCTGCCATTTACTCTAGTGACTCCTTGGGTAAGGGCAAGTCATTTAAGCTCTAAGCCTCTATTTGCTCATCTATAATATGCAGACATGGCCCATACTTACACCTTAAAGGATTGTTATGATGATTAAAGGATATTATGCCCCATGAGGGGCAAATACATGCTCAAAATGCTTCTATGATAATCAGAAGGAAGGTATTCTTTTGTTCTTTTTCATTTTTTAAATAGAAGACAGTTTGTTTTCCTCAAAGTCTTATCTTTATTTTAAGCAATAGCTGACAAAATTTTGTTTTTCATGGAATTTAAGTATTTGAAGACTATAAGTAGAAGACATGGTGCATGATATGACTTAAAGGTCAATGTTTTCAGGAAAAAAATTAAAAAGATTTTGCTTTATAATAGGTTATCTGAGGACAGAGCGTTCTGTAAAAAGGTAAGAACTGGAAAAAATGTTTTGTACAGTGGCTTCGTAAGTGTGAACATAGTTTCATTGCTCCATTATGCCTAGATTCAATCACTTTGTCCATTTCTTATACTGTAAACTTTCAGAGTTTTCAAATAATTAATTTTTACCTAGTATGAATGATTCACAATGGATTAGAGGATCAACAAAATGTTTATCATACAGCTTGACTGCTGCTAAACTTCCAGTCACAGGAAAACCAAGGGCATATGCATGGTATATGGTAACCTTAATTTCTTTAGAGTATCATTTCTCAAATTGTTCCATGAAATAGCAGTTATTGTTAGGTGGAAGAATAAACTTATGTGATCAAACATGTTTGGGAAACACAGTAGTAATGCTGAAAACAGGTTTTCATGTGCAGAACTTCTCAGTCTTTAATAAGCTAACATACTTCCTTTTATAAATTTAAATTTAAAATTTATTTATTTATTTATTTATTTAGAGACAGTCTTGCTCTGTTGCCCATTTACTCAGGCTGCAGTGTAGTGGCGTGATCTCGGCTCACTGCAAGCCCTGCCTCCTGGGTTCATGCCATTCTCCTGCCTCAGCCTCCCGAGTAACTGGGACTACAGGCACCCACCACCATGCCCGGCTAATTTTTTGTATTTTTAGTAGAGACGGGGTTTCACCATGTTAGACAGGATGGTCTTGATCTCCTGACCTCGTGATCCACCTACCTTGGCCTCCCAAAGTGCTGGGATTACAGGTGTGAACCACCATGCCAGGCCTTTACTTCGTATTTTTTTAAGTTAGGATATTCTTCATCTTATTCATATATACTAACATGTACACAATTTGGGAAAAGCACCTTTATAGTAAAGTAATGTTGTAAATCAGCATTTATAGCATTTAATATAAATCTCTTCATTTTATTTACCCCATTTCATTTTATCAATATTAAGAGGAGACAAACATTCACTCTCCTTTGAATTGTTTTTAAACATGAAAGACTGCTATTCAATTCTTGATCCTCCTTTTTTTTTTCTTTTTTCTTTTTTTTGAGGCAAGATCTCATCTGTCACCCAGGCTGCAATGCATTGGTGTGACCTTGGCTCACTGCAGCCTCCACTTCCTGGGCTTAGGTGATCCTCCCACCTCAGCCTCCAGATTAGTGGGACTACAGTTGGGCACCACCATGCCTGGCTAATTTTTTAAACTTTTTGTAGAGCTGGGGTTTCGCCATGTTGCCCAGGTTGGTCTTAAACTCCTGGGCTCAAGCTATCTGCCCACCTAGGCCTCCCAAAGTGCTGGGATTATACACATGAGGCACCATGCCAGGCATAATGGGGAGGTGGAGAGGTTGAAGGAAAGGATTATCTATAAGAATGTGACCTTTAAAAGGGGTCCATGCTTGAAAGACACTGGTATTCATAAACACTTATTTTCGAAATAAACTTTCTGCCTTTGAATCTTATCATTGGTTTAATAGCAATATTTATGATTCTATTCTGAATATATTAAGTTTAATAGTTTGATAAGAAGTAATTTTAAGAGTAAAACAAACATGATTTTTACTATGCATTATATAGTTTATGGCAGCAGAATTGTATATATTACAGTATATATCACATAATTTTAAAATTTTTTTAAGAGAGCCAAACTATTTACTCCTCATTTAGTCAATACAAGACTCAGACCAAAGGAAATACACTGCTTAATAGCCCACATACAATTCTTTGAAATAAATATAAATATTAGTTCTAGGCCATAAGAATGGTTGATCTTTATATTATTTTATCATTTACCTGCTTTTCATTAAAGACACGGGTATGTTTGTGTGTATATGCACATTTGTGTATTTAACTAAGTGAAACGGAAAAGGAAGATCTAGATTTTTACATCCATTTTCAAAATACAAGCTATATTCAGAAGCCAAAGCTAATACAAAATTCAGAAAAAGTATTCCAAAATATAGCAACACTTACTGAACTATCAAGGGTTTATCAGCAAAAATGAAGGGTTTTGCTAATACAGCAGATATTGCATGATGCTTTGCTCTAGATTTTAATACCAGTCCTCTGTCACCAGGTACCTGGTTTTCTTTCAACTCTTCAATTTCCCATCTTCCTAAAAAAATAAAGCAAAGCAAATTAAACTAAAACAGAAAACACTGACCTAAGAATTATTTATCAGCAGTTGTGAGCAATAATTTTTTCCAGGAAGGCTGACTTGGGAAAAATAAAAATTTTAAATCAGGAAATATCTTCAACTATATATGTATGCCTGCTCATTTATCTTTTTTTTTCTATCAAGGAATTATTTCATTTTCTTAACTAAAATTGTGAAAACTAATAGCAAACACTATAGTGTCTAATTAAGTCACTCTTAAAGCTGAATTAGTTTGGTTTTTCTATGAAAGAGTTTTTAATCAATGAAATGTGGTTTGTCTCAATAGGGTCAATATTGTATTTTTAAAATGACATATTTATAACTGCATACGACAAAAAGAGCATCCTTAACACAAAATGAGTAGTCTATTTATTTTGAAATGCACAATACTCATCAGCTACTTTTCTTACTTGCAGCAGTTACTGTAAAGATTTAAAGTTCATTTTGAAAACTGCATGCTTAATTCACACAAACCCTTCTCAGGCTACACTAATCAGTTCTCAGAACTTTTGGCCAGGAAGGCAGCAAAGCACCGCATAAGCACTAAGCTATAACAAGGCAAAACTGAGTTAGGCCTTCTCTGGGTTAAAATTTTCCATGTTAAGATCAGGACATTCCTGAAATTAGATTATGGGCCACATACAATGCAAAGCTAGGTGGGCTACCTGTAGCCCAAAAGTTATGTGTTAGACTTTACTCCTTTACCGGTTTTAGAATAGAAAATCAACTCATATTAATTTGTGTAAAATCTTGTGTTTTGAAAATTATAAGTATTGCCTATTCCAAGAAAATTCAATTCAGCAAAAACTGGCTATTTTCCAGTATTGTGTCAACTCAAAATATTTATTAATGAGCATTTTTGAATTACATATGCTCTTATATCCTTTTGTTTTCTTTCTAAGAAAAATAATGCAAGAACCAGACACAATCTTATAAATCAAAGAGGGCTAATTTTTGGTCTATAATTGTACATATATTTTTAGACTTTTAAAAATGTGTGTGTTTTTATTAAGTTTCCAAGTTTCTTTTCTTCACCACCCCCCCCCCCAATTTGGTCATATTATTTTTTGTGAAAAAGATAAAGGTACTTGGTTTTCTTTCTCTCACATTGATGGTGAATTGTATTATCACTAACTTGTAGTTTGCCCCTCGCCTGCTATAAAGGTCTTATTTTAAGAAGTAACAACTTTATCTGGAAGTCCTAGCCAGAGCAATCTGGCAAGAGAAAGAAATAAAGGACATATAAATTGGAAATGAGGAAGTCAAGCTATCACTGTTTGCTAATGATATGATCGCATACCTAGAAAACCCTGAAGACTCATCCAATAGACTACTAGACTTGATAAATGAATTCAATAAAAGTCTCAGGTTACAAAATCAATGTACACAAATCAGTAGTACTGCTACATAGCAACAACGACCAAACTGAAAATCAAATCAAGAACTCAATAACTTTTACAACAGCTGCAAAAAAAAAAAAAAAAAAAAAAAAAAAATCCCTAGGAATATTCCTAACAGAAGTGAAAGATCTATATAAGGAGAACTACAAAATACTGCTGAAAAAAAATCATAGATGACACAAATGGAAACACATCCCATGCTCATGGACTGGAAGAATCAATATCATGAAAATGATCATTCTGCAGAAAGCCATCTATAGATTCAATGCAATTCCTATCAAAATACCAACAACATTTTTCACAGAATTAGGAAAAAAATCCAAAAGTTCATATGGAACCAAAAAAGAGCCTGAAGAGCCAAAGTAATCCTAAGCAAAAAGAACAAATCTGGAGGTATCACATTAGCTGACTTCAAATTATACAAGGACCTATTATCAAAATAGCATGGTAATGGTCTCAAGTAGACACACAGACCACTGGAAGAGAATAGAGAACCAGAAATAAAGCAAAATACTTACAACTAACTGATCTTTGACCAAGCATACAAAAACATAAATTAGGGAAAGGACACCCTATTTAATAAATGGTACTGAGAAAACTGGCAAGCCACACGTGGAAGAATGAAACTGGACCCTTACCTGTCACCTTATACAAAAATCAACTCAAGATGGATTAAAGACTTAAACCTAAGATCTGAAACCATAAAAATTCTAGAACACCAGAAAAACTCTTCTAGACATTGACTTAGGCAAAAAATTCAGGACAAAGAACCTAAAAGCAAATGCAACAAAAATGAAAATAAATAAATGGGACCTAATTAAACTAAAAAACTTCTGCACAGCAAAAGAAATAATCATCAGAGTAAGCAGACAACCCACAGAGTGGGAGAAAATATTAATAACCTGTGAATCTGACAAAGGACTAGTATCCAGAATCAAGAGACTCAAACAAATCAGTAAGAAAAAAATTAATCCCATCAAAAAGTAGGCAAATGACATAAATAGACATTTCTCAAAAGAAGATATAGAAATGGCCAATGAACATGTTTAGAAAATGCTCAACATAACTAATCATCAAGGAAATGCATATTAAAACCACAATGAGATACTACATTACCCCTGTAAGAATGGCCATTATTAAAAAGTCAAAAAACAATTGGCATGGATGTGGTGAAAAGGGAACATTTATACACTGCTGGTGCAATGTAAATTAATATAGCCTCTATGGAAAACAGCATGGAGATTTATTAAAAAACTGAAAGCAGATCTACTACTTGTCCAGCAATCCCACTACTGCTTCTACTGCTTTTTCTGTGCATATGAGGTGGTGTCCTTTTTGGACTAGATAAGCATATAGACATATATACACATACACACACATATATGTGTGTGTGTGTGTATGCATGCACAGGGGATTTGCTGGGATGGCGAACACGATGCAAAGGAAGACATGTAGGTATGACCTTTATCTTACACTAAACAGAAACTATGAAAAGGAATCAGACAGCTGACATCCAACATACTATCTGTTTTGCTGTTGTGATGTAACTGCTTATTGGGGTCTGAGCGCAAGGTCACATGTTTATGAGTATGAGGTCCTCTGAGAAAGAAGACATTACCACTATCAGTCACTGTGAGAAGAGGCCGATCGTGATTCAGCATATAACAATCAAGGAGGCTGGTTTTTAGATCACAAAGAAGAAAATAGTTGGTCATACTCTAGGGTAGTCCTGTTACGGAAGACAATATGACCCCTGCCTATAGGACATTTCTTTCTAGAGCTAAGACTGAAGATAATCCTATTAGACACCCTATGATAATGGATATAGGCCTGGAGATGAGGATTCCAGAAGTAGCCACATATCTTGTAGCTCTCATTAGTTATCCTCTGCTTTTTACTTGCTAGGAGAATCTTACCATAAATTATAATTTGATCTAGGTGTGTCTAGGCTTGAGATGAAACCATAGAGACAACAGTAGCCTGGGAAATACTGCTTCAGGAAATGCAAAAGACTAACCAGCAGTAGAATGAAAATTCAACTGTTCAGTTAGAAAACTAGATTAACTGGCTTAGGAGTGAGATTTTCAGAAATAGCAAAGGGGTTTTCAGAAATATTGAAGAGGGACAAGATAAAAGACTGAACATTTTATTGCGAGGCAGCATGGGGGACTCCAGCCAACACCATTTAACAAAAATATAATCTCAAAAGTTAGTGAACTCCAGGCCATACCGGTTATATCTAATACTTAAATATTTTACCATCGTATATCGAAATCTCCTCATCCATGTCATCTTTCTTTGCTTTTGATAAGACCCATCTGTAAACAAAGTTGAACATACATATATGTCATTAACAATAAAATCAGCAACTTATAGATATAATGCATACAGAAACACAACAAAAGATCACCCAATACAGTCACTTTTCATTCAACAATAAATTCATACTTAGATGCTAAATAAGGATGCCTTCACCACATAATCCTGGAGGACTAGAGTTAAACCAAATTTGGAATCTATAATTTCCTAACTGTATGATCACAGGTAAGGTACAAGGAGCCTCGGTTTCTTCACTTGTAAAATGGGGATTAAATATGGTAATTATCTATTTCTTTTTAGGACATCTGACACATAATAATTTTAATATTAATTTTTGTTTTTTCCATTATTGTAATAGAACAGTACTCATATTTGTCATCTGAACTTAGAGTGTTAATATCTGTCCTACAGAATGAATAAATATGATAAATTTCATCTTTACATTCAGAATTAGTATATTTTCTTTGAATAAATAACTATTCAAATTAAACATTCTATCAATTATAAAAATATACTAAGTACTGATTTACATTGTCAATTAAACTACTTTAATTTTTTTTTTTAGATCTGTAATAGAGGTAATTTTCACAGGTCAAAACCTAATAACTTCAAAAAAGCTAATAAATCAAAACACTCTCTTGAATGAATACTCACCCAGCCAACCTTCCACTATCAAAAGTTTCTGCAAAATATACTTCTCCTATAGGTTGAGGTGTCTTATATTTAATCTAGAAAAGAGATTTTCCAAGTCTAAAGTTATTCATTTTCACAAATATTTCAATTAAATAATCTTCCTAGTGAAGAACATAGTATGCAATGCACATACAGGTAATACAGATATGAGGTGACAAACCCATACCTGTACAAAACTTTGTATCCTAGTAATGATAAGGTACAAGAAAATATAAGAAATACCATGATGACAAAAATACTATACATACAAACAGTGGATACACTGACCCCTTCTAACACAGAAGGAACAAAGGGACTCTGACAAGTGACAATATTTGTGGATAAAACTCTTTGGGAGCAAAGGAAATAGCATAATGAAAAGCATATAAGATGTAGAGCTTAGTAAGCACATAGGCTTTTAAAATTAACTCTTAAGTTTTACTGTTAGGTACCCTAAAATATAATAATATAATTTTACAAGATTAGGAACCCAGAGAATGAAAAGATTCTATGGAGATAGCATTGCAAAACAATGATCAACAAAGCATTGTTTCAAGTGCCTTTGAAGTGTTAGCTGTTAGGGTGGCAATAATGATGACGGTGGCAGTGGTATTGCTGGTGATATAGTGGCTCCTTTAATTCTTATAATATTCCTATGGGGGAAGTACCACTTGTGCCCTCTTTATATATGATGAAATTGGGACAGACAAAGTAACTTGCTTACTGCTGTCCAGTTAGATAATTGTAGGACTTATATATAAAGCCAAAACTGTCTGATTCCAAAGCTCATGCATTTTTACTACATGATACAGAATTTACCAACAAAATAATTTAAAAGAGTAAAGACTGATAAACTATCAAAAGATAATTTAAACTGAGGACCAATAAATAAAAATTTGCCCACAGTAATAGGTTAGTCTGGATCCTCTCAGAATCAGCCTGTTGTGATTGTATCTGTATGACTAGTGAGATTTCTTCCATTAGGCTTTAGGGAAAAGGGTGCAGAAATACTTTTTCTATTTTCACTGTCCCTATCCCACCCTGATAGTAAAACACTTCCTGTCTATTTAAGGGGGTAAAATCGGTAATTACACAAAATTCCACAAATTACTGACAGGGTCAAGATTCAGCTACCTAAACTGCCAATCTTCTATGAAGTTTACTGAATTACAACTTTACTGTTCTCTGTATTTTTATAGATTGACAAAATGGGCAACGGTGTCACAAGAGACTTCCTTCTGATAGGCCACCCCTAAAATCAGTTTATTTTGCCCTTTATTTATACTTCACCCTATGTAGATTACTCATGCTATAAAATTAGCAGCATCAAAAATAATTCTTTCCCACTTCTTATCATATTCTCAAAGTATCACCAAATAAGTCAAGAGTGGTAGTTACCTGTCAATTTCTTTGAAGTATTAATATTAACCTTCAAAGATCCTGTGGTAACTGTATCTAAGTCAGTAATTATTAGTACTTGGAGTACTTACTTTCTGCAGATTATAGAACTAGGCTTTAAAAAATTGTCCTTACAGAGCTTAAATTTAACAGGGGAAACATACTATTCACCTTAGACAGTGAAATAACACATTTGCAAATGAAAAATTCTTAATAAGAGGAAATGAAGTAAAGAAGTCTGTAACAACTACATATTATTCCCTTTGGCCCTTCAAACAGTAGCTGGCACAATACAATTAATGCTTTCTCACCATCAAAAATATTTCTGATTATCACAAGGTTAGATATGAATATTTCCCAATGTAAAAGCTCTTATGTATCATCAAGGTATACAAAAATTCCTGCAATTTCTCAGACTTCTGTTAATCACTACTCTAAAATACATGTTTTAACAATGCTGAGACAGAAACATGAGTCAGGTTTACCAAATGCTCACCCCTCACCATCACTTCCTTTTCTAATTCATCCTCCTCCTTGGCATTTTCTTTCCTCAGAGAAATAAAGACAAATACTTTACTTCTTGAAGAATTGCAAATTATATGGCCTTTTATTTGAAAAGATCTAGCAGTGTCAGAAATATGAATAAAAACCTTACTACTAGCTCAGTTCTCTGTAATCAGTGACAAACTCCTCTTTTTTTTTTTTTTTTTTTTTTTTTTTTTTGAGACGGAGTCTCACTCTGTCGCCCAGGCTGGAATGCAGTGGCCGGATCTCAGCTCACTGCAAGCTCCGCCTCCCGGGTTCACGCCATTCTCCTGCCTCAGCCTCCCGAGTAGCTGGGACTACAGGCGCCCGCCGCCTCGCCCGGCTAGTTTTTTGTATTTTTTAGTAGAGACGGGGTTTCACCGTGTTAGCCAGGATGGTCTCGATCTCCTGACCTCGTGATCCGCCCGTCTCGGCCTCCCAAAGTGCTGGGATTACAGGCTTGAGCCACCGCGCCCGGCCGCGACAAACTCCTCTTTTGATAGTAAAAACCTTGCCCATATTTATTTGTTTAAGAAATTGTGCTAGATGCCATGAACACATTTCTGAAGTACGTGGGCTCTCTAAAAAATAAAGTAATAAGACGTTTAGAAAAAAATCAATGTTTTTCTATCTGTCTTTAAAATGAAGACTACTAGAACTGAAATGAATCATCAGAGGTCTATCACTTCATTGTACTATGTAAAGGAACAATTTATGACTCATTTCTCAATAACCATACCTCTGAGGAAAGTTCACCTTCATTAACATCAGTTTCTTCTGAATTTTCTTCTAAGTCTTCCATCTCAACATCATCATCCATAAATTCTGCATTAATTGAGATGAACAGAAGACCCAAGCATAGCCAAAAGGCCTGGAAACGCATATTGATTATCTGCGAAATTAAAAGTAATTAGTGAAAATAAAACAAAATTGTGAAAATAAGTGTTAAGTATATGTAGAAATAAATAATTTCTCCATAATAGCTCTTTTATTCTAGGATGGCTTTTAAAACAAATCACTGACAAAATTATTTAAAATACGCTTTGGGCAAGTGAAAATACAAACTTGAAATCTTTTAGGAAACAGATTCTACAGCTGCAGGCCTTTGTCCAAAAACAAAGAGCCAACAGCACAAAATCTAAAGATAAAGATGATAGTAATTATCAAACACAAATAATATGTAGACCTCTTTAAAAGAAAAAGTATCATGATTCCTAAATGTTCGCTGAAATTGTTTTTATTGTAATGTTGCTTACATAAACATAAAATGGAAATTTTATAATTATAAAACCAAAATACATTTATATATAAATGCTGAAAAAAGATACAAAAAATGTTTTATCACAAATTTAATGTGGTAGTGTTTTACTAAAATCAAATCACAGTCAAAAGATCAAACAAATATAAGGTTTATTGTAATCAGGTAGACTGCTATAGAGAAAGTTCTTTTGCATTTATAATTCCTATAATTTCATGATTACATAATTACTTATATATTTATGGACAAAGATAACACAAAAATGATGGATGCTGTCATTAATTAGGAGACTTTGATCTCTCTAAATCACAAAAGAGGTATAACTGGGATAGGAAGTAAATGTAAAGGGATCAATTTGACACAATGAAATAGGCTTATTTCCTTAATTTCCTAGTTATTGGCACAGAAACTTATATATCTGCAAATTGCTTATTAATTGTGAACTCTAAAACCTTCATTATTCTAAAAGTCTAAGATCCTTCCATGTTATGTAGTAAAAGGTACTTTACTTGACTTGCTATTAATCAGTTTTGAGCAAAATAAAAATGCATAAACAGTAGCAATAACAAACATTAATATAACTTTAGACCCATATCCTCTCTTTCAAATGAATATATACTTTAGGTTCCAAATAATTAATTTGTTGAAAAAATACATTCTACGTGCTTTGTTTGAGCTCTGGTGTATTGGGCTGCCAAGGAAGAGTTAAGAGGAAGTCAAGCAGGCAGTGCTCTATCTGGAACTCTACTCTTGATTCAACCAGAGCACCCCAATTTCATTTGTATTCTATATTATGGTTTTTCCTGACTTTTCCTTAGAAATAGTTGCCAATGCTTCAGAAAAAAGTTCAGAAAACACTTTATCTTAAAAGTTTGTTTCTTCTTTAAAATTCTATGGTCTTATATTTACATAAAAGAACTAGCTAATTTAATCTTTGCAGCCCAGGACATGAATAGAGTAGGTACTATTCCCAATCGACAAAACAAAAACAGAGACTTCTAAAGAACTGCAATTAGTTACAAGGCATTCTGTAGACAGTGCAGTTCTATTGTTTTTATTTGTTCTTTTTTTAAAAAAAAAATCAGAAATACAGACTTCATACTTTCTGTGTAATGCTGCAGTATCCTATCATTTTTCAATGCTGCACCAGCTGACAATTGAGAATTAGATCATGAAATTCACAGTATTGAAGTCTATCTCAAAATGGTGCCAACATGTTATCAGTTCCAAACAAAACTATGAAGTTTGCCACATGTCATTTCTTAGAGAGAGGTATGCTACTGACAAGTCTGTTCTGAAACTCTGAGAGGCCAGATGCTGGGGTAATACTATAAGAAAATGAAGTAGTTAATTTATGCATTTAAAATTGTTTTAAATCGCATGGTAAAATATATTCTCATTGTTGTACAACTAATTTCCTAAACTTTCTTCGTGCTCTAAAACTAAAACTCTATACACATTTAACAACTCCCCACTACCCCGTCCCTCCAGCCCCTGGAAACCACCTTTCTAATATCTATCTCTATGATTTTGACTACTCTAGGTACTGCATATAAGTGGAATCATACAGTATTGGTCTTTCTGTGACTGGCTTATTTTACTTAGCATAACACCCTCAAGCTTCATCCATGTTGTAGCATGTATCAAATTTCCTTCCTTTTAAAAGCTGGACAGTATTCTATTGCGTGTATATACCACATTTTGTTTATACATCCATCCGTCAGTGGACACTTGGGTTGCTTCCACCTGTTAGCTGTTGTGAATAATCCTACAATGAATATGGGTATACAAATAACTCTGAGACCTTGTTTTCAATTATTTTGAGTGTATACCCATAAGTTGAATTGCTGGGTCATATGATAATTCTATTTTTTTTTTGAATCCTCATACTGTTTTCCATAGTGGCTTTACCATTTTACATTCCCACCAACAAGGCACAAGGGTTCCAATTTCTACACATCCTTGCCGACATTTGTTCAAAATTATGTGTTTTTTTTTTTTTTTTTTTTTGATAGTAGCCATTCTAATAGGTCCTAATATGGGGCATCACATTGTGGTTTGATATGCATTTCCCTGATGATTAGTGATACTGAGCAGCTTTTCATGTGCTTGTTGGCTATTTATACATCTTTAAGGGAAACATGTCTATTCAAGTCCTTTGCCTATTTAAAAAATCAAGTTTTGTTCTTGTTTTGAGTTGTAGGAGTTCTTAGAAATTCTGGATACTGACCCTTTATCAAATACATGATTAGCAAATATTTTATCCCATTGCATAGGTTTTTCATTCTGTTGTGTTCTTGATGCACAGAACTTTCTAATTTATTTTACAATTTATTCGAGTTAATTTTTGTCTGTGATTTAAGGTAAGGTTACAACCTCATTCTTTTGCATGCGGATAGCTAGTTTCCCCAATATTATCTCATGAGAAAACTGTTCTTTCTCACAAAATGGTCTTGGCACTTTAAGAAAATATTTGAACATATATGTGAGAATTTATTTCTAGGCTCTTTATTGTATCCCATTGATATATATGTCTGTCTTTATGCCAATCTCACACTGATTTGATTGCTATAGCTTTGTAATAAGTTTTGAAACATCGAGATACGAGATTTCCAAACTTTTTCTTTCCCGAGATTGTTCTGGCTAGTTGGGGTCCCTTGAGATTCTAAATGAATTTTACTCTTCCTGCAAAAAGGGCTATTAGGATTATGATAGGGATTGCACTGAATCTGTGGATTACTTTGGGTTGTGTTTCTATCTTATTAAGTCTTCTAATCCCAATGAACATGTCTTTCCACTGATTAATATTTGTTTCTTAATTTCTTTCAGCATTTCATAGTTTTTCATGTACAAGTATTTTACTTCCTTGATTAAATTTGTTCCTATTTTATTATTTTTGATGTTGTTATAAGTGGAATTGTTTTCTTAATTTCCTTTTCATTGTTAGGATACAGAAGTGCAGCTAATTTTTGTGTGCTAATTTTTTTACCCTGCAACTTTAGTGAATTCATTTGTTTGTTTTTTGAGATGGGGTCTCACTCTGTTACCCAGGCTGGAGTGCAGTGGCACCATCATGGCTCATTGCAGCCTTGCACTCCTGGATTCAGGTGATCCTTCACTTCAGCCTCTAGAGTAGCTGGGACTACAGGCAAGCATCACCATGCCCAGCTAATGTTCTGTATTTTTATGTAGAGATGGTTTTTGCCATGTTGCGCAGGCTGGTCTTAAACTCCTAGACTCAAACGATCTGCCTACCTTGGCCTCCAAAAGTGCTGGGACTACAGGCATGAGCCACCATGCGTGGCCTTCATTTATTATTTCTAACAGATTTTTGTATTGTGTTTGTGATATCTTACGTACAAGATCATGTTATCTGCTGAGATAATTTTACTTCTTCCTTTTCAATTCGAATGTCTTTTTTCTTTCTTTTTCTTCCCTAATTTCTCTGGCATGGGAGAGTGGAAAAAGCAGGCATCCTTGTCTTATTCTAGATCTTAAAGGAAAAGCTTTCAGTCTTTCACCATTTAGTCTGATGTTAACTGTGGGCTTTTCATATATGGCCTTTACTATGTTGAGGTGGTTTCCTTCTATTCCTAGTGTACTGAGCGTTTTTTTACTATGAAAGAGTGTTGAATCATGTGAAATACTTTTTCTGCATGAATAAAGATGGCCATGTGTTCTCCCCTCTCTACATTGTTAATGTGGCATATTACACTGATTTTCTTATGTTAAATCATCCTTGAATTTTAGGAATAAGTCCAACATGGTCATAGTATAGAACTCTTTTAATATGCTGCTGACTTCTGTTGTCAAGTATTTTGTTAAGAATTTCTGCATCAATAACCATCTGGAATATTGCTCTGTAGTTTTCTTGTAGTGATTTTGGCTTTGATAACAGGGTTATGCTGGCTTCATAGAATGAATCTGGAAGTGTTTACTCCTCTTCAATATTTTGGAAAAATTTGAGGAGAACTGGTGTTAATTCTTCTTTCAATGTTTGGTAGAACTCACCAGTGAAGCCACCTGGTCCTGGGCTTTTATCTGCTGGGAAGTTTTTGTTTACTGATTCAATCTCCTTACCAGTTATGGGTCTGTTCAGATTTTCTACTTCTTCATGATTAAACTTGATAGGGTGTGTGTTTCTAATAATGTATCCATTTAATCTAGATTATCCAATTTGTTGCCATACAATCCTTCAGGGTATTCTCTTATAATCCCTCTTATTTCTGTAGAATCAGATGTAGTGTCCTTTCATTACCAATTTTAGTTATTTGAGTCTTCTCTCATTTTTCTTAATCCAACTAAAGGTTTGTTATTTTTTGTTGTTGTTGTTGACCTTTTCGAAGAATTAACTCTTGATTTCACTTGTTTTCTCTCTTGTTTTTCTGTTTTCCATTTTGTTTCTCTCTGCTCTAATCTTTATTATTTCTCTCTTTCTTCTAACTTTTGGGTTTCATTTGATCTTTTTCTAGTTCCTCAAGGTGTAAGTTAGGTTGTTAACTTGAGATCTTTTGTCTTTCATGTAAGTGTTTACAGCTATAAATTTCCCTTTTAACACTGCTTTCACTGTATCCCGTAAGTTTTGGTATCTTTTGTTCTCAATTTTCATTTGTCTCAAGATATTTTTCTAACTTTCCTTAAGACTTCTTTGGCTCATTGTTCAAGAGTGTGCTGTTTAATTTCCACATATTTGTGAATTTTTCTTGTTTTCCTTCTACTATTGGTTTCTAGTTTCTTTCCTTTGTGTTCAGAAAACTTACTTTGTATGATTTCAGTCTTTTAAAATTCATTAAGACTTGTTTTGTGGTCTAATATGGTCTATCCTGGAGAATGTTCCATGTGCAGTTAAGAAAAATGTGTGTTCTGCTATTGTTGGGTACAGTGCTGTCCATATGTTTATTACATTGAGTTGGCTTGTGGTGTTACCTATTTCTTTATTGATCTGTATGGTTGTTCTAAGTTATGCAATTTTAGTACAGCAAGAATTTGTTTATATGGTATAGGGTAGAACATTTAGTGCTAATGTCACCCTCTTCCCTCCTTATAAATTAAAAGGTAGCATGCCCAGGGTTCCAAGCTTCTTATGTATTCCTCACTCCATGAGGCTTGCTGAGATCACTAAATATCAGTTGTGCCTTCATAAGAAGGGAGGCACTAAAGAACTGCATCCTTCTGCACCAACACATATCTTTGATCTCATGTATGTTCTCTGCACTGCTTCTGTGCTAGTTCAATAACAAATTGAAGCACAAGTAACTTTATCCATGAATGAGATACCATTCTTCCCAATCTTTGAAATCTAGATCAAGTAGTCTGGTCTACTTTAAATAATTACACCAATATCACCTAAAAACCCTACTGGATCTCCACTACCACCCCCAAATTACAAAGTGCAGCTCATGTACTGGTATTGAAGTAAAGCTCACTGTCACATCAAAGGTAAGTAGGGCACACAAAGAAAAGACAATCACAGGATATGTAATATCTGTTGTAAAATGTGGGAGAAATTGCTGGCTGATCAACAGGGTAATTTCCTTGGCACTAGATGTGACCAGGGAAATGAATTCCAGCCAATAGAATGTAAAATAGAAGACCTGTATGCCGCTGTCAGCCCTTGCCCGTAAAAACTTCCCATAATTATGATTTATAATTCTTTATGATCTTTCCCCATCTGGTTTGATGCAAGTAATTTTGAAAATCATGGTTGAAAATGGCAGAATTACAAGGTAGAAAGTTGCAGAATCCCTGAATCATTACTTGGAGGAGAGCCATTTTATTAGAGTTTATCAGAGAAGCAGAATCAATTGGGTGTGTGTGTGTGTGTGTACATACAGGCATACCTCATTTAACTGCACTTTGATTTATTGCATTTTTCACAAATTGAAGGTTTCTGGCAACGCTGCATTGAACAAGTCTACAGTTGCCATTTTTCCAACACTATGGTCACTTTATGTTTCTGACACATTTGTGTGATTCTTTTTTTTTTTTTTCCCTGAGATGAAGTCTTGCTCTGTCACCCACGCTGGAGTGCAGTGACACAATCTCAGCTCACTACAACCTCTGCCTCTTGGGTTCAAGTGATTCTCCTGTCTCAGCCTCCTGAGTAGCTGGGATTACAGGCGTGCACCACCATGCCTGGCTAATTTTTGTATTTTTAGTAGAGACGGGGTTTCACCATATTGGTCAGGCTGGTCTCGAACTCCTAACCTTAGGTGATCCGGCCGCCTTGGCCTCCCAAAGTGCTGGGATTACAGGCGTAAGCCACCGCGCCCAGCCTTCTTTCATTCTCAACACACCTATTTAACACACTTCTGTACATGCTATTTCTTATAACTGCGATGCCTTTCTGCTGTTACTCAGTTTTAATGGCTGACTGAGGATGGGACCAACACTGGCATATCCCAGAAGTGGTGTTTGACAATCACCTATTATTTAAAGTTTTAGTTTTCATGTGGCGTCAGGAATGCAACGTAGAATGATAGAATAAAAAGTACACTGAACATGGCACCACCGCACCAAGTTTCTAGTTTTATTATTAAAAAGGCAAGTGATTAAAACTGCTCTGCACCTGTTTTCTCATTTGTGACATGAACTAGACAATCCAAAGATTCTTTAAAGTTCATAATTCTAGTTTTCTATTTAAAAACACCAATATTTATTAGGTACTTAGTACTACAGCTAACTTACAACACTGTTCAATTTCTAGACAGATGTATCAACATATTTACATCATTTACACACAGTAATTAACCTTATCAACTAACTAAGACAGAGAGTACGGAAAATCTTGTTCTGAGGATTTGGGGATGAGATCTAAATGTGACTGGAAGATCAAAGCAATACGACGTGAAGGCCAAACTGCAAACTGAAAAGAGGTCAAACTCTCAATGACCCAAAGGAGGGCTACCTCGAGTGATGTCGACATTTGTAAAGCAAGCAAAATCATCAGATGAGATCGGGATTTTGCCTGCTTTTAAGCAACAAAAAGTTTCTATGTTAATGAACCCTCTTCTAATTTGAGACTTCTTCCCGAGGCCACATTATTTACCTTTTCTCTCCCAGTCCTGAGCTTTGGTTGCCATTTGCTTTCAACTCCCAAGCAAACACCTCCTCCTTGTTGCTTGGGCAGCTGCTATAAATAAAATCAGCGAAAGTGTCTGATTGATGGTAAACAGGCCTGGGGCGATAATGAGTCTAGTAATTAGGGCCTCTCTGGATTCAACCCAGCCCTTTCGCCCGCCCCCCGGCGGCGCACACTGGGCTCCGCGCGGGTATCCAGGGAGGGGCCGACAGTCCTTGGCCCCACCGCGTTGAGGTGGGTTCGCTTCGCTTCCACAGAGGTGGAGACTGCGACAGTCGAGCCTATTTTGGTCTCGTTTGGGTTTCTGTGAGGAGCAGTCAGCGGAGTGAGCAGCGCCCGGACGCGCCCCGGGCCCCCTCCACAACCCTTGGGAGAGCGCCCCGGGGCTCGAGCGTGGAACGGGGCCGCAATGGCAACCGCTGGGATAACGGCCTCGGCTCCCGGTGGCTCCTCAAGCCAGCAGGGGAGGCCGTCTGGGCAGGGAACCTAGCTGTCCCGGCACCCGTCCGCCCCAGCCCGGGCGCAGCAGGTGGACGCCGCGGTGCCGGAGACACAAAAGGACCCAGGTGCGACCGATCCCCTGCGTCCACCCACGGGGCCGCCAGAGCCCAGTCAAGACCCTAGCTCGCTGCAGCCCCATCGCCAGACTCAACATCCACCCTCACCTGGCCCGGACCGGTTCAGCCCTCTGGCGGCAAAATAACTGGGTGCCTGGGGAAGCAGCAATGATCCGCTTCCTCACCCCAATCCGCGCGCAAAGGGCAGCGGGACAGCGGAAACGCGGCCTGCTGCTCACGCACCTCTCTTGTGGCCTGTTTTCGGCAGTGACAGCCCAGATGTCCGAGTCGCTGCCACTTGGTCCCCGCGTCTCTTCAGACCAATCCCGCTGGCGGCCGCACAGCAGCGACTACTAACCGCGCATGCGCGTGCGGCGGCGGGCGAGAGGCGGCGGCTGTCCCAGGCGCGTGCTGCGCGCTCCTGCTCCGAGGGGCTCAACCGCCTCCAGGGGGAGCCGCACAGTGAGCCTGTGCCGCCGCCGGCCGGTTGTGGAGTGAGCCCCGCTCCCGGGTTAGCCGAGGAGGAATTCCTCCTGCAAGTCTGAAGATTTTTCCTTCTCTGAGCGCCCGCCCTCTCTGCAGACCGTGCGGTTCTACCTCCTGTTGCTCAATGCTTGGGTCCTGAATTTTATGTAAATCATATTTATGAACAACGTCCAGTAATAAGTGCAGCAAGATTAGGGCTCTAGGCTTTCTCTAGAGTTCTAGATGTTAACAGATCTGCAGTCGTGGTGATTAATAAGGAGCTTTCCTGTCTGGTGTGTGTATATGACAAATACAGATATGTTAAGTGTTAATAAATACATTGTATATAAAACAATATGTTCTTTTTCTCTCCAACAACACTATTAATAAGAGCTGCTAACATTTATTGTGTTCATTGTGCTCTAAGGGGCTTACATTCATTGTTTAACCTTCATAGCAACCCAGGTGATGAAACTGATAACTTGCTCGAAGTTACACAACCCGTAAACAGTGGAAACAGGATGTAAATCAGGTCTGTCTCTCCCAGAGCCTGCAGTTTCAATCACATTGAAATAAAACTACAGCATAAACGCAGTGTTCAATCACAAGCTGCTTTGCCTTTTATATATTGGATCATTCAGCTTTTACTACTTATATTTTACAGTAAATCTTGACTTTGAATTTGGTATAATACCAATTTAATTTTATCAGAAGATTAATTAACAACGTTTGATTGACTTGTGAGACTAACACCCTTGTTGAAGAGTCTCAATCTTGAAGGACTGGTGGCATTCCGTGCACACCGTATCATTATTGGCTGGGGTCAAGATCACTGAGTTTTTTTTCACATTGCTTCACTAATTAAGACCAGCATTTCTAAACTTTTGACTTTGTCACCTCTGGGAGAGTGTTTGGATAGTGTTAAAATTTACTGGTTAAAAAGACATTTGAGATACTTTGTAACAATATTATACCCTTTATTTCTTTCTTCCATCCTGACTTCTATTATTCAACATACTTCTGTGGCCCATAACAAATACACTTGAACTGCTAGAGAAGGATTTTTTTAAAGGATCCATTCAAAGTTTGCAATGAAGAAGCTGAAAACTAAAGATGTAAGAATAGTGAATTTTTGTAAGATTTAGTAGTATCTTCTTGGTCACATAGTACTCAAAACCTTGAGAACTTTTTTTTTTTTTTTTTTACTCTTTGGCTGCTACATTCACTGCCTCCATAAATTAAACTCTATCTCCATAAAATCATCTAAAAGAGGTCCTCACCCCCTTCAGCTGCTGTGCCATTTCTCTAGTTTAGATTCTCACTCCTTTAGAAACTGTTGCTCAGAGTTGTCTAACTAGTTGCCCCCCTTCAGAGCCTCCCACCTACACTTCATAGTTGAATCCTCAGCTCATTCAATAGTTTCCAATGACCCTTCATTACCCACAGAATGAAATCTAATCTGTTACCTTGAAATTTAAGGTCTTAACATATTTCCAAAATTATCTGCCACTTATTGAAGGGATGATTGAATATAATATTTATAATTTTGTTTAATAGGCAACTTTTCATCAGAATAATACAGTGTGATAATAATGTCAAAGAATAATCTGAAAATGAAACCGGGGTATGACTTTTTGAGCATGAGGTAGTGTTTAATAATACAAGGGGAGGAGTCTCAGAAGATAATGCTGAATGGTAGAGTTGTGAAGTGTTCTGACACATCAAAGTTGAAGAGAGATTTGGGAAGAGACCAAGGCGATGTAATCAAGATTGGAGGGACCAGAGTAATCAGAAATCTAGAAAAACATAAAAAGCAGGAAAGGTGACGTGGCATGGTGACTCATGCATGTAATCCCAGCTCTTTGAGAGGCTGAGGCAGGTAGATCCCTTGAGCTGAGCTGCCTGAGACCAGCCTGGGCAACATGATGAAACCCCATCTCTACAAAAAATACAACAAAAATTAGCTGGGCATGGTGGTGCATGCCTGTAGTCCTAGCTACTTGGGAAGCTGAGGTGAGAATGGCTTGAGCCCAGGAGGCAGAGATTGCAGTTAGCCCAGATAGTGCCACTGCACTCCAGCCTGGATGACACAGTGAGACCTTGTCTCAAACAAAACAAACAAACAGAAAAAGGCAGAAAGTTTCATGCTACTTGATGGAACAGAGTGATGTCCTGTTGGAAGCCTGTTTTGTAATCAAAATCAGAGCTGTGTTTTATTAATGGTCTACTATGTGCAAGTTGTTATATGCAGTTGACCCACAGGTATCATCCTTATTTTACTTATAAGGAAATAGACCCCAATCAGTTACATAACTTATTCACACAGTCCTTAAAATGTAGAGTGAGGATTCAAAGCTTGTGCTCTTTCCACAACACCTTGCCACTTGAAAAATGCAGAATATAGGAAATGCCTCTGATTCTCAGGATTAAAGAACTATGTAGAATGAAGTTTTAACTCAAATACAACGAGGGGACTCAGAGCCTAGATAATTCAAATAATACTTTAAAATGTTTGTATAGTTTCATATATTTAGAAATGTGCTTTTTAATGGTGCAGAGAATAGAGAAAAGGAAACAAGTATTCCACAAGTATTTCCAGTGGGTTGATTTTTATTTTTAAGGTGTAAATTATGTCTATGGCAGAAAATAATCTTTTCTTTCTTATATTTATACTTATTTTCTGAGGTTTTTTCCCTTATTGCTTTAACAAAAATATCAAACAATAGTAAATAATAGTAATGACAATAGTCATCGTTGTTTTGTTCCTGGTTTTTCCCAGAATTCGTCTGGTTAAACTATATAGTTGGCAGAATGAGCCCATGCTGAATTTTTATCTTGTGTCTCAAGATAAAGCCCCCCAGAAATGCCACCCGACTTCAGGATTTATAGAATGATATACAGTCATAGTTATCAAAGAGTTATCAAAGAGTATTAGTATCAAGACAAATCAATGGGACAGAATAGATTCTATATGGACTTACATGTGTATGTATTATGGCCTAGATATGGTTGCTTTGTCCCAACTAAAACTCTTGTTGAAGTTTGGTCCCCAGTGTGGCAGTGCTGGAAAGTGGGGCCTAATGGGAGGTGTTTGGGTCATGAAGGTCCTGTTCTCGTAGGTGGCTTGATGCCATTGCAGTAGTGAGTGAGTTCTTGCTCCGACGAGACTGGATTCATTCCCATGAGAATGGCTTGTTATAAAGCTAGGTGCCCCTCAGGATTTTCCCTCTTTGCATGCTCTGCTTCCCCTTTGACCTTCTCTGCCATCTTTTGGCCAAGCACAAAAGCCTCACCACAAGCCAGAGCCGTGTCCTTGAACTTCCCAGCCAGTCAAACTGTGAGCTAAATAAACCTCTTTTCTTTATAAATTACCCAGTCCCAGGTATTCTGTTATAGCAACACAAAACAGACTAAGACAGTGTGGACAAAGGTATACATGCAGTTGGTAGAGAAAGAATAGTCTTTTCAACAAATTGTGGTGGTACAATTGAATTTTCACATGTAATAAGTAAATTTTTCAATCCATACTGCACAGCACATATAACAAAAGAGACTGGCAGCAATTTCCCCTTGCCTTAGATATTTGTGGAACTTTGAACTTGAGGGAGATGATTTAGGGTATCTGGTGTAAAAAATTTCTAAGCAGCAAAGCACTCAAAAGGTGACATGGGTGTTATTAGAGGCATTCAGTTTTAAAAGGGTAACAGAAGATAAAAGTTTTGAAAATTTGCAGCCTGACAATGTGAGAGAAATGAAAATCCCCACTGCAGAAATTTGCATAAGTAGCAAGAAGCCAAATGTTAATCCACAAGACAATGGGGAAAATATCTCCATGGCATGTCAGAGGTCTTCATGTAAGTCCCTCCCATCACAGGCCCAGAGACTTAGGAGGAAAAGACACTTTTGTGGGCTGGGCCCAGGGCCCCCCTGCTCTGTGCAGCCTAGGGACTTGGTGGTCTGTGTTCCAGCTGCTCCAGCCATGGCTAAAAGGAGTCAAGTTGCAGCTCAGGTTGTTGCTTCAGAGGGTGGAAGCCCCAAGCCTTGGCAGCTTCCAGGTGGTGTTGAGACTGTGGGTACACAGAAGTTGAGAATTAAGATTTAGGAACCTCTACCTAGATTTCATAGGATGTATGGAAATGCCTGGATGCCCAGGCAGAAGTTTGCTGCAGGGTCAGGGGCCTCATGGAAAACCTCTGCTAGGGCAGTGACGAAGGGAAATTTGGGGCCAGAACCCCCCACACAGAGTCCTTGTGGGGCACCACCTAGTGGAACTGTGAGAAGGAGGGCCACCATCCTCCAGACCCCAGAATTGTAGATCCACTGACAGCTTGCACTGTGCACCAGGAAAAGCTGCAGACACTCAACACCAGCCTGTGAAAGCACCTGGAGGGAGGCTATACTCTGCAAAGCCACAGGGATGCAGCTGCCCAAGACCACGGGAACCCACCTCTTGCATCAGCGTGACCTGGATATGAGATGTGGAGTCAGAGGAGATCATTTTGGAGCTTTAAGATTTGACTGCCCTGCTGGATTTCAGACTTGCATGGGGCTTGTAGCCCCTTTGTTTTGGCCAATTTCTCCCATTTGGAATGGCTGTATTTACCCAATGCCTGTACTCCCATTGTATCTAGGAAGCAACTAACTTGTTTTTGATTTTACAGGCTCATAGGTGGAAGGGACTTGCCTTGTCTCAGATGGGACTTTGGACTGTGGAATTCTGAGTTAATGTTGAAATGAGTTAAGACTTTGAGGGACTATTGGGAAGGCATGATTGGTTTTGAAATGTGAGGACATGAGATTTTGGAGGGGGTGGAGCGGAATGATATGGTTTGGCTGTGTCCCCACCTAAATCTCATCTTGAATTGTAACTCACACAATTCCCAAGCCTCATGGGAAGAACCTGGCGGGAGGTAATTGAATCATAGGGGTGGGTCTTTCCCATGCTGTTCTTGTGATAGTGAATAAGTCTCACGAGATCTGATGGTTTAAAAAAAACCAGGATTTTCCTGCACAAACTCTCTTCTCTTGTCTGCCACCTTGTGAGGTGTGACTTTAACCTTCTGCCATGATTGTGAGGTCTCTCCAGCTACATGGAACTGTAAGTCCATTAAACCTCTTTCTATTGTAAATTGCCCAGTCTTGGTTATGTCTTTATCAGCAGCATGAAAATGGACTAATAAATATATACACCAGTGGGGCCATCTGGGTCTACATTTGGGGTGGAAAGATTTAGAGCTGGGTTTTCTACCATTTTACACACACACACACACACACACACACACACACACTATTTTAATGGAAATAGAGACCTAAACTTTAAAAATTATAGAAGTTTTATAATATAATTTATGGGACTATATGCTTGATGTGGGTAGGTAGGTTGTTTCAAACAATATAAAAAGTGCAAAAGTCATAAAAGAAATTATTAATATATTTGACTATCTCAAAGTTGAAAACTTTTTTATGTCAAGAGACAATACAAAATAAGTTTAAGACAAAAGACTTTCTGAAAAAAGTAATTTTCCCATATATGACAAACTATTAATATTTGGTTTGGGAGTTTAATTAGGTTCCTGCGTGTGTTTTAAGAACCTCACATTTAAATGAAGAAGAAGAAGACAAATAGTTCATTAAAAAATCAGGAAAGATATAAATATGTGAGAAAATTTAAACCCTACTTGTAATTCGAGAAAGGCAAACTAAGACTATAACAAAATACTGCTTTCACTAGACTGGCAACAATTTCAAAGCTCACTAATAGCAAAGGTCAAGGCTTGGGAAAACTGCTGCTTTCAAACACTACTCTTGAGGATACAAGTTGATATGGCAATTCTGGTGGCAATTTGGCAGTATCTGTTAACATTAAAAATGTTCATACCCTTTGAGTCAGCAATACCAGTTCTGATTATATTTAAAGTAGGAAAAAGACTCTATGCTCAAGTAGGCACACAGAAGAGTGTTCATTGAAACACTGCTGTAACACTAAAAAAAATTTAAATAATAATGGATCAATTTCTGCATTAGAGAAGGAAATGCTAAATAAATTATGCCTATTCATATTTTGGAATATTATGTTGATGTTGAAAAGAAAGAATTAAATCCATGTTGGTAACACAGAAAAAAATTAAGTAACAAATATTGAGTGAAAAATCAACTGACATTTTAACCAAAGGCTTTTAAAAATCCAAAGCAATACCACACATTTTAATAAGTACATATGTATGTAAATGCATAGGAAAAGATACGGTAGTATTCATGCCAAATTGAAATCAGAAATAGTTTCTGGGAAAAGGACTAGGATTTTGGTTGGTTGTCAGGTAGAACTTTTGCCTGGTTGGTAATAGTTTTTTTTTTTGTTTTTGTTTTTTGTAATAACAAGGATATATTTATGCATTAATTGTACAATTAAATAAATAACATTAAAATTATCATAGTATAATATTGTTCTTTACTTGAAATGAATTTCCTATTTTTATTTTTCAGTAGTTTTTAATGGTTAGAAATGAGTGTTGAATTCCAGTACATGCTTTTTCAACCCATGTTGAGATTATTAATACATAAATTTCCTGAATTTGAGACAATCTTGCATTTGGGGAATAAGGACAACTTCTACGGTCTGAATGTTTATGTCGCTTCAAAATTTGTATGCTGAAATCCTAACCCCCACAGTCTGGTATCAGGAGGCCAGGACTTTAGGAGTTGGTAAGGTCATGAGAGTAAGGCCCCATGGACTCTCTTTCCCCTGCCATTATATGAAGACACCGTGAGAAGGTGCCATCTTTTGAGGAGCCAATCCCTCACCAGACACCAAATCTACCAGCACTTTGATCTTGAACATCCCAGCCTCTAGAACTGTGAGAAATAAATTTTTGTGGTTTAGAAGCCACCTAGTCTACGGCATTTTGTTATAGCAGCCAAACGGAATAAGACACCAACCTTTTCATAACTGATTATTCCATTATTTTGTTTCTCAGTTCTATTTATGAAGAGTTTCTTTAGCCTTTTAACATATGTATCCATAATTGAGATAGTCTATAATTTTTCTTGCCTGAATCTGGTAACAGAATTAAGTTTATTTTATATAATGAATTAGGAAGTTTTAAGAATTCTCTCATGCTCTGGAATCATTTATATAGTATGAAATTTTATATTGTTTTTTGAAATTTTGAAAAGTTTAACTAGTATAAATTTATGGGCTTTTGGTGGATTGGTTCATTGAATTTTCCTGAGTTATTACTTATTTCTTCAGATTTTCCACTTTCTGCTATATAATTTTAAATACTTTTTTTCCAAAAAACCATTCATTCAATGAGATATTCAAAGTTGCTGGATGCATGTTTGTAGTAAGGGAAGCCTGTTTTCTTGAGGAAGGAGCCTACAACATCAATAGTCGTGTATATTATGATTCTTTCCCCAAATTTTCCCCAGAGCAACCAAGGAGACTATGCACTAGCTGAAGGGAAATATCCAGACCTTCTAGAGTTTTTAAAATACTGTTTCTGAACTGACACTAATTCCTAAAGACTCCAGGCACCATCATGTACTTCTGTTCAGCTTGCAAATTTATGGCGGTCACATGCTAGATGGAGTCTTGGCCTAAGTCCCCATGCCAAAGGAGTCCAGTGAAGTCACAGCCCCCTACCTGTAGTATTTATCTAGTTCCAGAATATGTATTAGGGCTAAATATATGCAGTAACTAACAGAGTCCCTCATGTTTGTTCCTTGCTCCATGGAGTGAGGGCTATGACAAGATATCACCTCATGAGAAACAAGTTGCTGTACCCTGGACCACCCCCCAAAAAGAAAGAGACACAACACTTGGCAGGCCTCCTCAGATTTGGGATATGACATACATCACATTTGGACAGCTTGCTAGGACACATTTCCTGGGTATCTATAAAACTGCCAGATTTGACTGGGGCCTATAAGTTGCCACAGGTTCAGACTACAGAAGGAGTGTCCCTACTACCTGGGCCTTATGACTCAGGAGATTCAGTGGCATTAGAAGTGTAAATGGCCGATAAAGACACGGTGAGGAATTTCTGGTACGTTCTAATAGGAGGATCACAGAACATACCACTAGGATTTTGCAATAAGAGATGCTCTCTTCTGCTGACAACAATTCTCCATTTGAAAAGCAACTCCTGGTGTACTACTGGATCTTGATAAATACTGAATGCTTGCCCGTAAGACATAAAGTGGCCTGAATTGAGGTAATCTGATTCACCAAGTCACCAAATTGGAGAGAGGTGATCACGTCTAAGAAGCATAACAAAACTGCATATGCTGGTGGCTCAGATTCACACGGCTCTTTATTGTTTCTCTCTCACTCTGCAGCTATGGCCTGATGAAGAGGCCTCTATGACCAGTCAACAATGAAGGAAAAAGTACCACCTGGTTTGTGGATGGATCTGTCCTGCCATATTTGTAGCAGTGAGAAGTGGACAGTTGCTACATTACAGCCCCACTCAAGGAAGTCCTGGAGAGACAGGGGTGAGCTGAAATCATTCCGGTGGGCAGCCTTAATATAGATCTTCACTAATATGGGGACTAGCAGATAGACTGGCTGACCTGGGATGTAGAAAAAACAAGAATGATATACTGATGGCGAGGCAGGTTGTAAGAGGTTTGTGGATGGGTTTCTTGGAGTGGGCACAGAGTGTGAAGATATGTATGTTCCACATAAAGCCCCCCTACAGGTATCCATTGAGGAAGTTCTTAAAATCCAGATGGATAAGAATATCCACATCAGCCTCTTTGGTCATCAATGGAAGCTCAAAGGCCCCATATAGAAAGTGACCATGGAGGCATGGATTTAATAAAATGGGCTCTAATTCACAAGGGTGATCTAGCTACCAGTGTAACTGAATTCTTAACCTGTCAACAGCAGAGACCAATGCGGAACTCTTGCTGGAATTATCTTTTATGGGGATCAGGCAGATGTCTGGCAGTATTTTGAGTGCCTGGAATTCTTTCATGATGGAAGCAGCAGCTATTTTTCCTCACAAGGAGAAATACACATTCTGATTGTGGATTTGTCTATTCCCTTTCTGCCAGAGCTACCATTTGTGAACTTACAGAATGTCTCATCCATTGCCATGGTAGCCCACACAATATGGCTTCCAACAAGAAATACATATTATAAGGAGGAACTGCAATAATGGTCTCACCCCCATGGATTCACTAGTCTGACTATGAACCACATCACCTAAAAGAAGTTGCCTTGTTAGAATCATGGAATGGCTTTTGGAAGACTCAGTATGGCTCCTCACGAAAATAACATCTGGGAGATTGGGGTGCTGGTCTACTGGATTTGCTATGTCTTAATCTAGTGACCAATGTAGGAAACAAGGGTGAGGGCAAAGTGTGCCAATTACGTTACAACAAATCCTCTCCTGAACACAATTTTTGTTCTTTTCCTCATGACTTTCAGCTCAGTGGGTTTGAAGGTCCTAGTGCTCCAGGGAGGAACGCTTTGGGGAGGGAACAGTCATAGTTCCATTAAACTAGAATCTGAGGCTGTTTCTTAACAGTCTGTACTGCTTAACCAGTAGGCAGGAAAGAAGGTTAGTGTACGGTGTGATTGATCTTGATTACCAAGGAGAAATTAGGTTTCCGTTACAAAATGGGGGCAATAGAGAACTATATCTAAAACCCAGCACTTCTTAGTAAGTCCTTACTCAACCGTATTGATCAATGGAAGATACGTCCACCAAGGACCCAAATTCTACAGGAAGAAAAGTTGAGTCACACCAATTTTCATACTATCCCTTCCATTCAAGAATTGGGAGAGGGTAAGAGGACCATAAAAGAGTTATCAAAGAAGGAAGTTTGAAAATCAACCCAGGACTCATCACAAACCTCAGAATGGGTCTCGTGATCTGTTTCCTTTGGCTTCCTTTTTTTCCCTTTGCTACTTATGTGGAAGCACAGGTGGTAGCTAAGATTTTAGGTTTCAGGTAAGAGTATAACTGACTTGGCATCACCTCATAATGATATGTTACTGGGGATTTTGTGTGAATACATTTTTCACCAGGGCAAGATATATGAACAAGAATATATGCTAACAAAGGGAGTGAAATATGCTAGATATTTTCCGTTTGCCCCACTATGTGCCACTATATGTAGTCTCTATCCTCTTTCACTTTGCTCTGTGAGCCATGCAGGTGGCCTTTATGGATGACATTAATGGTTTCTATGGAGTCAGCCAATGAAAGGCATTGACAAGAAACTGGAGGAAGGAAGGATGAAGCTTTTCACTAGGCTTCCTCTCTAGTGGTAAGTACACCAATGCCATCACATATGGTTCTTCTCATTGAAGATCAGGTACAGGCTTTTTCCTATACCACTAGATTCTAATGTAATTGGCACACAAAGGTAAAAGAAAGCATCAAAGAAAAGCTTTCCTGTAAGAAGCTTTCATGAGGACATTTTTGCCTTTTACATTGGGACCCTGCTTTCCTTTCTGCTTGCTTCCGCTCCTGACCTTCCTTGTTTGTGGCTATCATTAAATCAGCCAAGTCCTACTCTTGCTTCTAGTCTTGGCGTTTTAGCTCAGAAAGTGAGCTAAACAGATCATTAACCTGACCCATTGATGTGAAAATTTGTAAAACTCCAAGTTTCTGATATATGTTTAATTCTTATTCTCAATTTGGAATGTTGTTTCAGGGGGTACTTATTTACCTATTTTAATGAATATATTAATGAGAATTCAGAGTGGAAGGCTCATGTACTTTTATTCACTTCTTACTAGAAGTATTAACAAACATTTATTGAGCATCTTCTGTGTCCTAGGCAGTGTGCAAAAATTTTGACTGACAAACACATGGCTCCTGCTTTCAAATAGCTAATAATGTAGTTAGGGAAATCTAACTATAACCAAATATCTATAATATATGAGAAATTATATAATAGTAGCATAGACAAAATGTTATGGGAGCATAAAGTATGTTGTTACTCATTCTTCCTAAATGAAGAAAACTTCATCAAAGAAGTGCCATTAGAACTGTGTGACAAAGGCACAGGAAATGGACATTCTGGCTATCATGGTCACAGCACGAAGTATCCAGAGAATGGAAACTAGTCCATTGTAGTTAGACGTAGAGGGCATGAAAGTGAATGTCAGAAAATGATTCTGGAATAGTACATTGGGGCCAGTTTATTGAGGAGCTTGAATGTCAAGGCAGATAATTAAACTGTATTCTTCAGATAGAACCGTCAGATTATTTTAAACAGCAGAGTGACAGGATTAACCCTAAATTTCAGGAAAATATTTAGTTGCAATGTGACATATTGAGTGGCATGCAATTTGATGACTTTTGACATATATACCCCCAAGAAACACTACAAAAATAATGAACATATTAATCACCCCCAAATTTTCCTTGCCCCATCCCTAAGCAATCACAGATTTGTTTGCTGTCATTATTGATTAGATTGCCATTTGTAGAATTATATATAGATGAAACTATATAGATGTACTCTGTTTTGTCTGGCTTCTTTCAGTCAGCATAATGATTCTGAGATCCATGAATGTGTTTGTGTGCATCAATAGTTTGCTCCTTTTTATTGTTCGGTGGTATTCCACCATACAGATACGAAACTGTTTATACATCCATCTCTTAATAGACATTTGGATTGTTTTTAGTTTTTGGCTGTTATAAAGATGCTGATATGGCTGAAATGTGTGTCCCCTCCATATTTCATGTTGAGATGTGATTCCAGTGTTGGAGGTGGGGCCGAGTGGGAGGTGACTGGATCATGGTGGCAGATCCCTGATGAATGGTTTAGCACTATCTCCTTTGTGATAAGTGAGTTCTCAGTTAGTGTATGTGAGTTATGGTTATTTAAGAGTCTGGGACCTCCCCATTCTCACTCGCTTGCTCTTGCTCTCACCATGTGACATGCTGGCTCCCCTTCACCTTCTGCTATGATTGTGAACTTTCTGAGGCCCTCATCAGGAGCTGAGCAGATGTTGGTGCCATGTTTATACAGCCTGCAGAACCATGAGTCAATTAAACCTATTTTATTTATAAATTACCCAGTCTCAGATATTGCTTTATAGTAATACAAAAAAGGCCTAATACAGAGTTATTTAAGTCTCTTGAATAACTAGGAGTGGAATGGCTGGGATGTTTCGTAGATACATGGAATTGTATCTTTTTTTATTCCCACAAGCAGTGTATGAGAGTGTTTATTTCCACATGTTAAGAACCAATTCATTGCAATTTTCTTTACTTTTTTATAGGAAATAAGTTGAACTTTTTCAAAGGCTTTTTAAACATCTGTGGAGGTAACCATGTGATTTTTCTTCTTAGTCCTATTAGTATTGTGCACTCTAATAGTGGGTTTCCTAACAGAGTCCTAACAGGTTCTTGCATTCTTCGTATAAATATCAAGTCATGGTGTGGTGTTTTTTTTTTTTTTTTAAGTGTTGCTAGGGAATCTATTTCTAAATCGTATTTTGGATTTTTGCATCAGTTGTCATAAATGATGTTGCTCTCTACTTTTCTTTTTTTGTGCTACCATTACTATGATTAGGTACTGATGTTATATTTACATCATT